>NW_024070208.1:46036819-46380021 GCF_014754425.2 Oryx dammah
AAAAAAAGCTCTCTGAGTCATTGAACTTGTAATGACCTAATTTTTGTACATTTATAAATATGCCTACTCAGCGAAGGAAGGACAGTGTTTTGTAATTCTTTTAGAAACAGATACACTTGTCCACTTACAAAATAAAAATGTACAAAAGAAAGATTGTTTCAGCTCCACTAAAGATATCAGATATAAGTCAATATTTCCAAAATGAAGTTTCATTTTGGAGCTAATTTTCAAATAAACATACAGAAGAATGTGCACATTCCCTTTGGATCATTTCCACACCAGATTATGTAAAATTTCAAATTGAAAACAGAAGAAATAGAAATCATGGCTTAGACAATATGCAAATAAATTGCAAAATTAGAAATAGTTGATTCATTAAACCAAAAATACTTTAAATGAAGGAAATAAAATAGTCATTTATAATAACCATAAATAAATAATTACATGATGCAGATTTACAGGTGGAACTAATATGTTAATTTGGGGTTCCCTGGTGGCTCAGGGGTAAAGAATACACCTGCCAATGCAGGAGATGCACGTTTGATCTCTGTTTTGGGGAGATCCCCTGGAGAAGGAAATGACAATCCACTCCAGTATTCTTGTCGGGGAAAAATCCCATGGACAGAGGAACCTGGCCGGCTACATACAGTCCATGGGGTCACGAAAGAGTGGGACATGACTTTGTAACTAAACAAAAACAATAACAATCTACTAGTCACTTACTCTCTATCTCACTGTTAATGCTATAAAAATATTAGCTATTGGCATGACTACATAAAAATATTTCTTAAGTAGTGAGGAAGTGAGTCACTTTGTCCCTATCAAAAGAGCTCAAAAAAATACAGCTGAGTAAGTGGAGTAATTAATACTCTATTCTGTTTTCTCCACGGGGAAAAAACATTTCATCTGACCAAGTAAAAGCAAAGCTACTCTAGTAAGTAAAATTATTATAAATGTAATTATTATTTATAATGTATCCAAAAACAAATATTAATACTCTCTAATTGATTGCTTTGGCAACTAATTCATGAAAATTATCTGCAAATAGTAATGTACTTCAACTTTCTAAGTATCCAAAAAAGTTACCTAAACCCTTAAATTATGGATGTCCTGGAGTAGCAACTGACATCTTCATCATCAATAAATTTTATTTCTTTTAGTAAAGTTCATACTAATTATGTAATAATAAATTCCTTGAAAGTGTAAATTTTACTCTAGGTAACACTGAAGTAGTTAATTTTACAAGTGGCCCAAATATACCAAATATACCAAAATATGGAAATTTCCAAAGAAAAGGGCTTTTCAATCCATGCAGATCTATACAGTCAGACGAAATACTACTGGGTTCAGATTTTTCATATATGTGTGTGATATTTACTATAAGTTAATTTGTATAATGTCAATCTAGAATTCAAAATAGAAAGTCATTTTTGAAGATAATCCAAAAATTAGAATTTTTAAGTAATGAAAAATGTGCAAAAGGAAATATATTTCAAAAAATTAATTTCCACAAACAGCAGAAAAGTGATGGTAGTCATTTAAAATAGATGTTGTACAGGAAAATGGTCCACAAGGTTGGATGCTAAGAATACAACATTAATAAGAGGATATTTCAATATGCCCAGTTTGCTAACTACTTCATTGCCTCTAATGCTCTGTCTTCAAACTCAGAATATCAGAATGAGAACCTTCCAAACAAGTCTGTTAAGCATTGGAAATCTTGAACACCGCCCATGAAGAATACACAACAAAAGAATATGTGACGAAAGAAATGTTTTATGGCCTGAAGCAAATCCCCTGTGTTTCCGGCTTCATCTTCAATTATTCCTGCTTCTAAAATGGCAGATGTCACTGGGGTCGCAAAGAGTCTGACAAGACTGAATGACTGAGTACACTAAGAAAGAAAGTTTTCATATATTTTTTGAAAACAAATAAAGGGAAAAGCCTCAATTATAGGGAAAATTAGAATAGATACGAATAAATATTTTGTGAAATTGTAGCAAAAAGAGAAAAAAGAAAGGGAGATTTTGTATTTTATATGGTTCATTTCACATATCTGACATGTAGTAAATATTTACCTATTGATTATATCATTTTGGTTTATTTAATCCAAGACTGAAATACACTAATGTAGATCAAGTATTTAGTACTTAGTTCCAATTATATGTACTCACTTTTTCTATAATAATTGGGGAAAAAACAGCTAACACTGTAGCATACAGTATCTAATGTGTAGCATACATTTATTTTTTGTAAAACAAATAATTAGATAGATTCCAAAATAATAAAAATGTGCATAGGGAATTATATGCATGGTATGAAGCATGCTAAAAAATGTTTTGGAAATAACAATTCAAACAAGTTGATAAACCAGGGAACAAATTATGCATGAGAGTTATCACTGAAAATCAGCACCAGTGACAGATTTGGGAGGAATAAAGAGAGATGCAGCATAAAGAAACAGAGAGCCTGGTTATATAATTTCAATGCCCTGGGCATATATTCAGAAACAAATTCACTTGAAAAGATGCATAAACCTGTTGCTCATAACAGCACTATTATAATAGCCAAGACATGGAAGCAACCTAGATGCCCATCAACAGAGGAATGGATAAAGATGTGGTATATATATACAATGGACTATCGGTTGTTGTTTAGCGCTCAGTCATGTCTGACTCTTTGGGACCCCGTAGACAGTAGCCAACCAGGCTCCTTTGTCCATGGGATTTTTTCAGGCAAGAATACTGCAGTGGGTTTCCATTTTCTCCTCCAAGGGATCTTCCTGACCCAGGGATCAAACCCAGAATTAGCTGGCAGATTCTTTACCCCTGAGCCACCAGGGAAGCCCTTACAATGGAATATTATTCAATCATAAAAAGAATGAAATAATATCATTTGTAGAACATGGATGGACTTAGAGATCATATTAAGTGAAGTAAGCCAGACAAAAAGATAAATATGACATATCACTTATATGTGGATCTAAAAAGCAATGATACTAATGAATGTATTTAAAAAGCAGAAATGGACTCACAGACCATAGAAAACAAACTTATGGTTACTAAAAGGGAAAAGGTTGGGGGAGGGATAAATCAGGATTTGGGGAATAACAGATACACTATTTTATATGAAATAGATAAGCAACAAGGTCCTACTATATAGCACAGGAAACTATATTCAGTATTTTATAAAAATCTATAGTGGAAAGTATCTGAGAAATATATTATATATATGTAACTCTTTCATTGTTTCACATATATAAAGCAGAATTACTTTGTCATACACCATAAACTAACACAACATTGTAAAACAACTATACTTCAATTAAAAAAAATGAAAACATCAATTCAGTTCAGATCAGTCGCTCAGTCGTGTCCAACTCTTTGCGACCCCATGAATTGCAGCACGCCAGGCCTCCCTGTCCATCACCAACTCCCGGAGTTCACTCAGACTCACGTCCATCGAGTCAGTGATGCCAATTAGTCCTATCTATTTCATGAATTTTAGACTGAGGGCAAAAATCAGCAATGTTTTTTTAAAATCCAGAAGGTCTAGAGAACTTGGAGTATGTTTGGAAAAGTTAGAAGACATAAAACTGTTTATGAGGCTACCAGCTGTGTCGAAGATTTCCTCAGGACATATCTTTGATAAACCCCTAATTTTAATCAAAGTTCATACTATTAAAATCATTTCTCCTAACCTTTAGGATCACTGAAATAATGTATGTCTATTACTTTTTGACACACTAACTTGTTTTTTCATATTTATATTTTGAATGTATTCTAATTAAACTCTTCCTGGATTCAAAAACCCTTTAGAGTGTTTTTATTTTAAAAACTAAGGGGAGAGTGTACTCAGCACTTATTACTTTGAATTCTAATGCCTGTATAGCCACTGATCTTTCGGCTAATGGTGACAAATATTCTGTCTAGTTGAATAAAGTCAACAACTTTTTAATATTAAGATGATTTAAAAATGCTTAAAAGTTACTGATGATTAAGATTTTAGACCATGATGATTCTCAGCACCCAAATTAATTTTGGTATCTATTTTTAACATCAATGTTTTCTTAAGAATTATTATCTTTTGGATGATTTAAAGTGGTGAGCAGCAAATTTCATTTAAGAAGTCCAAGCCTAAAATGACACAAGCATATAATTAATTTCTCTACAAATGTCTCTAAATGAAGTCACTTGTTTTAATACAGATATGTGTACTAAGAAAGTTACAGGGTGAGTACAAGGCACATGATGAATGTAGTCATGAAAAAAAAAACAATTTTTAATTTAGTAGACCCTATCAATCTAGAAAGCCTATGAATATTTACTAATAATTCAGTATGCTGAAAAATAGAAGAGATGAGATACACACAAAAGATGAGCATCATATAATAAAACTCTTACTATAAGGGTATCAATGTCTATTGCAATGTCCATGACCCCATAATTATATTTGAAATTAAGAATTTAAAGGGAGCTTCACATCCCTAGGGCAAATATTAAAATAAAATGTACTTTTTTAAAATAAAATATGCATTCAGATATTGAAAGACTGTTGGGTTATACCAAGGTCTTTATTCTGAGAGCAAAACAATTTAAAAACTTAACATGTGATAAGATTATAGTGATATAGAAAACGTTTTCGTGTATATTCATAGCCAGAATATGCTACTATTTCATACACATGTATGTTCTAAGGGTTCCATAATTCCACCTTTTGCCTTTCATCTTCACAGTTATTTTAACTTACCTTCACCATCTCTTAGAATCTTTTAGCAATTCAGCTCAGGTAAATATGCATTCACATAATGGACTGTCTAGTCCTTTTCAAGGAAATGCAGTACACACATGACTCCTCGGAATTTACAATGTAGTACTGGAAGCAGACCAATGAAAAAAGAACTTCTGAATAACAAGGCAAATGTAATGAAAATTTAAGGGACAGGCACACAGGAAAACCAGCAGTATGATCCCTATAAAAATCTTGTTTTGTATTTCAGGAAAGGCTCTATAATGGCAAGATTATAATAATAATAACAAATAGATGATAGGTATATAGACAGATAATGAACAGATAGGCAGATACAACTCATGAATTTTGAAAAAAGAAGCCATTTCAAAAAAGGGTAGTTCAACTCAACTTGAAACATGAGATTTGTAGAAAGCTCCCCACCAAAAATTCCAGGGGGACTCATTGTTTCAGTCACATTGTTGATCATGCCTTTAGTGGTCTCTTACCTACCACCTTTGAGCTTTTACATTTCACTCCCATACTTGCTTCACCAAGATTCTGTAAGAGAATTAATCACTAATATACTGATATCTACTGTATACTATAAAACATCTCTCATGCATTTTAAGTGACACTAGCTATGTAGCATCTATAAGAAAACTGTGAAAAGAGTCACTAAAAACTTTTTCTGTAGGGTTTCATTCTACCGCAAGACATTAGTGGAGAATGGCTGCTTAACCCTAGTAATGGATTTTTATATTTAAACATTCTTACTTAAAACTTAAATCCTCTATGAAAAATTTATTACTGTAGATTTTCACAAATCATTTTTTCATTAAATATAAAACACATGTCAAAATATACATAATGCATTCTATATAACATTTTTCTTCATTGTTGAAGAAGAACTCACAGAAAGATTAGAATTAGACACTTAGAGACAATCTGACCCACTTATGTACTTGTATATATTCCACTCAGCTTAGTGATAATACTTGGTAGTGAATTTCAAAATAATTTGAAATTGTCTTAATGCTGCTCCCAATAATGCCTACATTTTGACATATTAGAACCTAGTAAAGATTACCATTTTATCATTAATTGCATAATACAGATAAGTTAATTTATGTAAATATTGTTTTCTTTCTTCCTGAGGTTTCAGGTGAACTGTATTCATGTGGAAAAGAAAAACAAGGTTGTGTATGCCTTTTTACTTTTAGTGAATAATTATTTCTGAGGAAAAAAGTGTGGGGCCCTAAATGGGAAACCTTAAAAAAGAAGGGCTAGCTTTGCGGTTTAGAGCTAAGATGGCGCCTGGCGGAATAGATGAGGGCGCGGCCTAAGTTGTCTGTCAAAACTTTTGATTGGCTCTCTTGATTTCTGTGCACGTAGACAGCACGTGGTCACCATAGACTCCTGCTATAATGATGGCACATGACGATTTGACCTTTAATGTGATTGGTACAACTATGGAAAGTCCCTCACAAACCCCTCCCTGCTTGCCTTTAAAAACCAAGAGCTTACAACAATAAAGCGGAACTGCTTAGATGGAACCCCTGTCGCGTCTGATTGTCTCTCGCTCGCTGAGGGGCTGGGTTGGCGGACAGCAGGCTCACCTCTCCTCGGGACCCCTCGGCTTTGCTGAGGGAAGTTCCACTGCCTCTCTCTTTCTGCGGAGTGCCCTCCGCAAAAAGGTTTCCACCTTAACTTAGTCCTTCTGTAAACATTTCTTTCTGTTATTTAAGTGTCCAGTTGTATTCATTTTCCTTTTTGATATCCAATTAATTGTGCTCTTTGAGTAATAAATTTTTTCCAAAGAAGTAATCCATTCCATAACACTGATTATTTGATAGTCATATCAAAAAGATATCAAAGTATACAGTCTATGTTATTATTAAAATTTGAAAGTATTAAATTAAGATGATAAAGATATGGCAAGGCTCCAGTTGTCCTAATTTAGACTTACCATTTGAAAACATGAATTTGCATCCAACAGCATAAATTTTCAACATGCATGTTAAAATAATATTTCAATTCTTCATGAAAGTATTCTTCATGAAAGTAGGGCATGAAAAGACAAATGTTTGCCTATGGAAACAAGTCATGCTGGTACAAATCAAATATAAATAGAAAATGTTCATAGCTTTGCACTATCTGGGTTTATTTGTTACCTGCAATTTAGAAGCAACTACTAGATAGCATATTGAAAAGCAGAGACATTACTTTGCCGACTAAGGTCCATCTAGTCAAGGCTATGGTTTTTCCAGTGGTCATGTATGGATGTCAGAGTTGGACTGTGAAGAAAGCTGAGCGTTTGAAGAATGGATGCTTTTGAACTGTGGTGTTGGAGAAGACTCTTGAGAGTCCGTTGGACTGCAAGGAGATCCTATCAGTCCATTCTGAAGGAGATCAGCCCTGGGATTTCTTTGGAAAGAATGATGCTAAAGCTGAAACTCCAGTACTTTGGCCACCTCATGAGAAGAGTTGACTCATTGGAAAAGACTCTGATGCTGGGAGGGATTGGGGGCAGGAGGAGAAGAGGATGACAGAGGATGAGCTGGCTGTATGGCATCACCAACTCAATGGACATGAGTCTGAGTGAGCTCCGGGAGTTGGTAATGGACAGGGAGGCCTGGCGTGCTGCGATTCATGGGGTCGCAAGGAGTCGGACACGACTGAGCGACTGAACTGACTGAACTGACTAGTACATTGGAAAAGACCATGATGCTGGGAATGAATGATGGTAGGAGGAGAAGAGGGCAGCAGAGCATGATATGGTTGGATGGCATCACCGACTCAATGGACATGAACTTGGGAAAACTCTGGGAGATAGAGAGGCCTGGAATGCTGCATCCCAAGGGGTCACAAAGAGTCAGATACAACTTAGTGACTGAACAACAATATTAGTACATTGGTTATAATCTTCACTATATTTCTTGATTGACCAAATGACCATCTCTTTTATTCCAAAAAATACTTCGAGTAATCCTTTGTATATCGTCCTTGCTCTAACATGCTAAGTAAAAGGACTATAGACCCTGAAGACATGGAGAAAGACAAACTGTAGACTTTCAGGAACTGAGAGATAACAATTAAAACAAACAAAAAAAAATCTCTTTTTCTAAATGTACTAGGAAATAAATGAACACTTACCTGTTGTTTAAGAGAATCACAGCAGCTCTTCATTCATATTTCTTTTTTTGTTGAGTAGACTTAATTTTTACTTAATGCTAATATTATAGGCTTTTAAAACATTTCTATACCATCTTCTAATGTAATTTAGAAATATACTTATTCTGTGATTAAAACCTAGTTCATATGTCGAGCAGGAAAAACAGACCTCATAATCATATATTACCTTTTTCAATATGCATCCTTTTCGACTCATGTCCCATGTCATGACCAGCCAAATCTCCCTCTTTGGGCCCAGGGAGTACGTTTGGTGACAAACCCATCAGCATCTGGTTCATGGACAACCCATTCTGATGGACAGCTGTCAAGCCCGAAACAAAAGATAAAAGAATAAAACACCATAATACACAATATTCAAATAACCTATTTAAACTCTTTTGGAATCAGAAATAAATAAAATATCATGGTCTAACTGTAAAATTATAATCTAAGTTGAACAACATGAGGACTGATAACTATGATAATTCGTAAGAACAAGCAGAAATATATTGAAAATGAAACTATTTTATCCTCTATCTCATAAAATAGGTATATTTTTTAATGTCTAGAATCCTTTTGAGTGGTCATACCACTATAACCATTACCAATGAACTATTCAGGCTTTATCTAATGTAACACATCCACTTCTGAGCCTTCTGTAACTGCAAAAACTACAGTCTTAAAGCTAGAACACTCTAAGTCTATAAATTTAAAATATAATTTAGAATACGTTTAGAGGCATGAGAGGGCAAACAGAGTTTTCAACAAGTTAAGGGACTGAAATAGCACTGAAATTCAATAGTCATATTCTATTCTAGTCAATGGGCTTCCCCAGTGGCTCAGAGGTAAAGAATCCGCTGGCAATGCGGGAGATGCAAGAGACGTGAAGTTGATCCCTGGATTGGGAAGATTCCCTGGAGGAGGAAGTGGCCACCCATTGCAGTTTTCATAGACAGAGTATCCTGAAGGGCTACAGTCCATGGGGTCACAACGTGTTGGAAATGACTGAAGCAACTGAACATGCACACACACAGCCTAGTAGACAAACCCTGAGTTTAAGAGATATCAAAGTATGTCTTTAAAAATTTGATTTTGAACTCAAATTTAAAAGTAAAACTGCCCATTAATATCTATAAAATGGTTGAATGATTTAAAACAATAATTTCTTTCTTGAATTATTAAGAGTAATCTGTCACTACTGACAGATTAAAGCAGGAGACCAAATACCCTTATGATTTCAATCCAATTGATATATTTCTTAATAAATTGCCCATGAAAATCTTGGTTTTGTGAAAAATTCTGAAGAAAAGTCATTCCATAAAACCTTACTTTCACTGATAAAAATTCATTTTAAAAATATGTAAAATAATTTGGAGAAGGGCATGGCAACCCACTCCAGTATTTTTGCCTGGAGAATCCAATGGACAGAGGAGCCTGGCGGGCTACAGTACATGGATTTGCAGAGTCAGGCATGACTGAGCAATTAACAGTAACCCACAACTTTACTTTAAATTTCTTGATCATGAGGACAAGGATTAAATATCTGAAAATGTGATCACAAAATAAAGTATGAACCTACTTTTTAGAATTTTATAATAATAACATGTAGAGATCATATGCATTACTGACTGTTACTAATTCAAATCCTAAATTTGACCAATTTCAAACTCTTCAATCTATTGATCATCTGAATGATTATGAACTGTGTTTTTCTCAAAACAGTTATTTTGAATCTATTTCTTTTATCCCTCTTTGTCAATGCAAGGATGAAGTTTAAAAACTGTAAATTTTTAAAAACTGGCAAGGATGGAATTGAAGGAATGAAGAGGAATAATTCGTACACAGTATATTTGGATACTAGATATTTGAGAGTTGGAGGCGTTTACTTCAGAAACTAATCTAGAAGGTTACTTACTTTCTCTGTTTCAAAGCTCAAATCTTTATGTGTGGCATCAAAAAGAGGGAGTTTATATCTGAATTGTTAATGTACTATCATACCTCATGCTATTGCAAACTGGGAAACATAATTTTGAGGGATGGCTACTGCTACAGAGGTTCAGAACATGATACACCTGAGATCTCTTCAGAATGAGGGTATTTTGATTAGAAAAGCCAGCTGCACCTAATAAAATTTAAAATGGTGACAAGTGGAAGAGTGACACCTACGAATTCTGTCCGAGGAGCTCTCAGTCCGCGCTGGAGAGCTGGACACACTGCTGCTGCGGTGTGATGACGGGTGGCTGCCAGGCCTTCGGCCCTCCTCCAGGGAGGGGGCAGGTGACGGGCTGTCGGGAACACGCTCCTATACCGCCAGGGGAGGGTAGGGGGGAAGAAAAGAGGTAAATACATTAGACCCTTGCTTAAGGAATGTTGGTTTTTCTTAATGCTACAAAAATGTGAAGACAACACATTTTTCAATCAACATTTAACTGGATTAAAAGACACATTTTATTTATTTTTTAAATTTTTTTAAACTTTTATTCTATATTGAGATATAGCTGAAGAGCAATGTTATGATAGTTTCAGGTGAATAGCAAAAGGATTCAGCCATACATATACACGTATCTGTCCTTCTCCAAATCCCCCTCCCATTCAGGCTGCCACATAACACTGAGCAGAGTTCCCTACAGTAAGTTCTCGTTGGTTATCCATTCTAAATATAGCAAGCACTGTGTATATGTTCATCCCAAACTACCTATCTTTTCCTTCCTCACCACCAACAACTATAAGTCTAAGTAAGAAAAGAATAGAAAGAAAATAGGTGAACACCATTGTAGTAATGACAAATGTAAATCCCCTCTTTGGATAAAAATCGAGGTCAAAAAAGACATCCAGTTTAGAATCATTAGACAACAAAGAATTAACAGAACAAAGCAAGTTTTAATTCTAGACAATTATCATTATAAAAAAACCTAATACATAGAGTCTATTGATTCAGCAAGTGTCTAGGATCATTTAACACACAAATTATCATAGTGACATCATCAAAATAATACCAGAGGAGCTGTTAACAGCTATTTCATTATGGGACTTCTCAGGATATACTTGGGCAGTCACATTTTAAGGGACCATGGAAATCTATTATTATTTAACATTTGAATAATTTTGATTCTGGTAATTTTCAGACTCCTAGCATCAATGCAACCCACAAATATATTACTGAAAATTAATGAATAATGTATTAGGTGTATCCCAGGGAAACATGGTATTATATTTCCTGATCCTGTCCTATGTTCACACTCAGGTCCCATTCCATATCTTACTCAAGCCTGGCACCTTCCCAATGAGACCAATGTGCAAATATTGTGTTGGCCAAAAAGTTCATTCAGATTTTTCTGTTGCATCTTACTGAAAAACCCAAATGAACTTTTTGGCCAGCCCAATCTGTTGTATAACTGTCTCCACTGAGCTATTATAAATGGATTTACAGATTAATAAATAAAATACTCATTTGTTAGCATTTGCTTCTTTGAGCAAAGAGATATTTACACCTTCAGATATGAACGCACACTGTCCTTGAAAAACACTTTTCAATAATTTATAAATATTTGGAAGTCTACAAGTCAACTGATAACATGATACATAATAAATAATAAACAAATTATTCCTGATTAGAGTGCAAAAATGCAAATATGACATAAAAGCAGACTGTTTGAAACCAGAAGATGTTCTAGAATGAAATCAGCCTATAGGAGGCTATTTTCAAAATATCAAAGGCTAATGTAATATAGAAAACAGACAAGCTTAAGGCTTTGTACTAACAGAGAAAGAGTAATGCCTGTCTTTAATCTCAAAAGTTCATTTAACCCAGTGATGGTTTGCAACTCTACGTTCCATTAGAATCACCTGGGAAGTTCCTCAACATGCTTATGCCTGGGCTTTACTCCCTGAGATTCTGGCTTACATGAGTTGAATTGTGTCGCCTCAGAATGATTGAAGTCCTGACCTATGGATACTTATGAATGTGAGCATTTGGAAACAGGGTCTTTGCAGATGAAATTAACTGCAATGAGGCCATACTAAAATAGCATGGCTTCTCCACTGAACACGACAGATGCCTTCACAAGAGGACATTGTGAAAATATGGGGAAAATGTGAAAGAGAGAAATGTGAAACTGTGAAGAAGGAACAACATCATGTGAAGATGAGGTAGAGATGTGACCTCTGCAGCTGCAACCCAAAGATTGCCAAAGCTTGCTAGCCACCATCAGGATCTTTGGAGACTTAAGGAAGGATTCTACCCAGAATCTCAGAGGAAGCATGGTACTGCTGACACCTTGCTTTCAGACTTCTAGACTCCAGAAATATGAGGGTATAAATTGGTTCTTTTAGGCCACCTGGTGGGTGCATTTACCCTGCATCTGCTGTGGGGCCCAGAAACCAATATTTTTTAGGACTCTCCAGGTGATTTTAACATATATCCAAGATTGAACATCACTTGTCTTATATGCTTTTAATTTTTCAATCCTACACATTGTTAATAATCATCTTCAACAGTTACACTAAGGCTTCATTCTTGAGGATCATACAGATAAAAAGAAAATAATCCTCAAAAATAGTCAAGCCCTCTTCCAAAATCTAAACATAAAACTGTTTCTCAGTATGTATTCTATAGAATAAAAAAATAGACACAAGAAACTTTACAAAAAAGAATTTGCCAATTGTAACAAAAGAAAAGGAAAAAAAAAGTCAACTAAAGTCTACTCTTTATAGTTGCAATGCATATTTTTAAAATCTATGTCTCAACATGAAAAATGAACACAATTATCAGTAATTTTTTTCCAAGCTAAATAAATCAAACAAGTCATGCTTCTAAGTAGTCTACATTCTACTGGTCACATTGCAGACAAATGACCTAAATTTCTAAGAAACAAGCACATATATGATTTAAAAGAATGGAGAACCCACATCTCGATGCTAAAAGTTACAGCCCATCTTCTAATTATAATTTAAAAGCAACTGGGATTATAAATCTTTCTTTTTACCATTCACCTTTAAGTTAAAATTAAAACAGCTTCAAACTATGAACTTATTATGTGTTCAGTTTAATGAGTTTTGTTGAGCTCTCGACAATTTCCATAACCAAGAAAGATTCCCATGCCCCTTTCCAACCTATTTCTCCCATCCCCATAAGCAACTGCTTTCTGAGTTCTATCACCAGAAAGAGGTTTGGCTGGTTCTAGATTTCACAAAAATTAGCTCATACAGTACCTAATTTTTCATGTCTGCCTTTTTTACACAACAAAATGTTTCTTAGATTCATTCAGGTTGTTGCATGTATTAATAGTTTATCTTTTTTCTGTCTGAATATATTCATTTGCACATAATGTTCAAAATTCTCCAAGCCATGTTTCAAGAGTACATGAGCCATGAACTGCCAGATGTTCAAGCTGTATTTAGAAAAGGCAGAGGAACCAGAGATCAAACTGCCAACATCTGTTGAATAATGGAAAAAGCAAGAGAGTTCGAGAAAAACATCTTCTTCTGCTTTATTGACTATGCCAAAGCCTTTGACTGTGTGGATCACAACAAACTGTGGAAAATTCTTTAAGAGATAGGAATATCAGACCACCTTACCTGCCTCCTGAGAAATCCGTATGCAGGTCAAGAAGCAACATTTAGAGCCAGATATGGAACAAGAGACTGGTTCCAAATTGGGAAAGGAGTATGTCAAGTCTGTATATTGTCACCACACTTATTTAATTTATATGCAGAGGACATCATGAGAAACACTGGACTGGATGAAGCACAAGCTGGAATCAAGATTGCCAGGAGAAATACCAGTAACTTCAGATATGTACATGACACCATTCTTAGGACAGAAAGCGAGGAGGGACTAAAGAGCTTCTTGATGAAAGTGAAAGAGGAGAGTGAAAAAGTAGACTTAAAACAGCATTCAAAAAACGAAGATCATGGCATCTGGTCCCATCACTTCATGGCAAATAGGTGGGGAGACAATGGAAACAGTGACTTAATTTTCTTGGGCTCCAAAGTCACTGCATACGGTGACTGTAGCCATGAAATTAAAAGACACTTGCTCCTTGGAAGAAAAGCTATGACAAACCTAGACAGCATATTAAAAAGCAGAGATATTACTTTGCCAACAAAGGTCTGTATAGTCAAGGCTATCATTTTCCAGTAGTCATGTATGGACGTGAGTGACTGAACTGAACTGAACCACAGTTTTTAATTTAAAAAAGGTAATAAAGTTCACATCAAGTCTCTGAAATCACAAATGAAAGGGAAACTTGGCTTCTGTGTAGCACTCAAAGGCTGGAGTTTGTGTCATTTTTGGAGTATCTGTACATTTATTATAAAGTATGGATTTATAAAACTGTATAGAAGAACTCCTTTTTGGTCTGTATAAATGTCTATATAAATAATCCATGCTGTAGCTAATTGCACACATGACCAGATACACACTATATAGACTCAGATTTCTCTAATAAAGAGGTACCTAAGTTTGTCTAAGTTTTAAGCTAATTTCTATGACATCTAAATCTTAACAATTAGATTATGCAGAAATATATGGTATTAAACAAAGAACATTATTATATTTTAGACAAATAATATTTTCTAAATTAGCCATTCTATTTTATTCAAAAGTTCACTCAAGTCAATGTTTACCCATCCAAACATTTTAATATTCTTTCTAATAATTATGTAACTGATCATATTTTCAGTGGAATGTGTTTGGCCAAACAGAGGTAAAGTGCAATCTTGGAATAAATCAACCCCTTTAAAATCATTTTGCAAGTATGAGTTTTCCTGTCCTAAGAGATTTCTCAGTGGTACTAATGGAAAGCAGGAGAAACTGATTTTTTTCCCTGAGATATTTAGCTCATAAAGTACTAAAATATTTAATGCACAAAACTCTAGTAACAATGGTTGTGTCATTGAAGAGTTACTTATTTTCCACATGGGGTAAACAATTATTTCATTAGTCAATGTATTTAATTGTAAAAGTTTTCTTGGATGATTCTTTTCATTCATGCATTATTCATTTATTCACTTACACATTCATAACACTCTAAAAGTCATATTATAAACTAAGTAAAAAATAAGCTGGATTAAAATCTTAATGTAAAATACATCTTAAAACATAATTTAAGGCTTAGGCAACATAGGTGAAATTGTAGTATTTATTATAGCTTTAGCTTATTTTTACTTTAATTGCTTTTTTTGTCTAGGAACAAAGAATGCAAAGACAATATTTAATACTTTTACTTAAAGAAATATTTTAATATATGCAAATTTTATGCTTTTAAAGCTTAAGTATTCAATTGAAAGTTTCTATAAACTGAGACACAACATATTCAGTCATTTTACTTAATGTATAATTTCAATCTTTGGAACATGATGTATTATTCTTTGAAGAATTTCATTAAAGTAAAATCCATTGAGCAAGTAAGATTTGAATACATTGTTGTACAATAAATTAATTTATTTCAACAGCTTAATTCTTTTATCATATTTATATGCTTGCCTTTCCAGAGTATGCTATAAGATGGAGAATAATGGAGACAGTAAAGAATTGCTTAGGGGAGAATCTCGTAATTATTACTGAAACAAAATAGATAATGAGTTTTATTCAGACATAATAAGAAAGAAGCAGTTCAATGTCTATAGGGAAACTATGTAAACTGGATTTATCATTTCATTTGTGTGAGACCCTTTAACCTCCAAGATGGCCCTGAAGTAGGACAAAGAGGAAGAATATTTAATACTTCAACACACTGCTTTATAGTCCTGCATCATAGCTTTACCAATCAATAAAACACAATCTTTTGCTGTGTTCTACCTTTATAAAACTAGCCACAATAATAAATGAAAATTTAAGAGTAATACACTCTCACTGGGAAAAAAAGGTCATAGTAATAAACTAATGGTAACAGAACAACATAAAGGAAAATCTGCATTAACTGCTTCTAGGTAGAACAAGAAGTATTGGTCTATACTATAATTTACAATCAAAGGTGGAGTTTAAAACAATGAATTCTAAAAGGCTAAAATAAAAAGTAGTTTGGGATTAATATACATACACTACCATATATGAAATAGATAACCAAAAAGAACCTACCATATAGCACAGGGAACTATACTCAATATTTTGTAATAACGTATAAGAAAAAAGAATCAGAAAAAGAATATACAAGCACATACACATATATACAGCTGAATGTATACATACATATATATGTAGAGTTGAATCACTTTACTGTATACCTGAAACAGCACATTTTAAATCAACTGTATGTTAATAAAAATTAAAGTAAAAATTAAATTTAAAATATAAGCTGTTCAATATTACACATTTGATTAATTAAACATTAAAATATGCACTATCTCAGCAGCCTCATCTCCACCACAAAGTGCATTCTATTTTATCAACTTAAAATATTTTCTTAGCATAAGATTAAATAATCACAGTTCATTTCTCTAAAGGGTTATTTCATTTAACTTTACTTTATACTGCTCTCATTTTAATTATCTTCATTTTCATCACTTCTTCAGTTAGCAATTCCCTTATTGAGTATGTTATAGAATTGGGAAGAAATGTTAAATTTATCTTCATACAACTATTACAGTACAAAATTGAAGTTGATTAGCATTTTCTAGAACTTAAAATCCTGAGCTTTAAGACAACTCAGACTTCGTTCATTCAGAGGTTATTCACTGAGCACTTAACTGTACACCAGTGGTCTAGAGTCTGGTTATGTGTAAGTAAACAAAACCAACAAATTTCCTTTCTCTAGTGAAGTATATTCCATCAGTGAGTAAATACTCTTAGTGAAATCCATAATCATTTACACTGATTGTGATATCCAAATTCTCTCCTTCTGGAAAAGTGAACAGAAAGGATAAATAATAGGATTTGGATTCTACATTCAGGAAAATGTTAAAAAATACTTCTGGAAGATATAACAAACAATTCTAATATACATGCATCTAGTAGAAGATTAGGTAGCCATCATCAAAACTCCACTCAGATTTCTAAACTGAGGCTTCAGAGGATATTTAAATAGCTCTTTTTCATTGTTTTGATGATGATTCTCAATAAATACTCAATTTTCCTTATGAGTATTTGGGAAATACTCATGGGAAATGGGAAAATGGTAGGCCCTTGAATGCAATCATAAACAACTTAACTTTATTCTCCTACTGTCTCCTCAAACTTATTCAGTGTTGACAGGGAATTCAGGCAGTCTGGAAACTTTCCAGATTCCTACTTGGTAAAACAAATTCCTACAGTAACTTTGAGCAGCAAAAGACAGTCTTGACTCAAAAGTTATACCTCAGTCTTATATAATCATAAATATTATCATCTTAATTAAAAGAGAAGTCAAGTAGGTGGAATAGAAGGAAGATAGTAAAGATGAAAAGGTAAGTTCTGAGTCAGCCAGCATTGCCATTAATTGGCATCTCTCTGTTCATGCCAAATGCTTAAAGCCAACTTTTTATTTAGTTAAGATAAGAGGTCACCACCTCTATGAACAGCTCACAGTTCCTTGATGGGTCTAATTTGATTCTGTTCCTCCATCCTCTGAGTTTATGGTATAAGTACATCTGGATGCTTGATTCAAGTTGATATGGCAGCAAGAGTACTTCATAGATGGTGGTATATGTTTCTACAAGAAGTGCAGAGTGTCTGCTTGGTTGCATTTTATGATGACAATCAACACTAAAAATCATGGCTTAGATTCGTCACTTCATTAGGGTTTGCAATTTGATAAATTTGAAATATGTCATTCCATAATCAGAAGATTTCTATGAACAGAAAGTTTCTCTTGTGCATTACTGTGTTATCCTTAAAAGGAATACGTCAAGGCTGTATATTGTCACCCTGCTTAGTTAACTTATAGGCAGAGTACATCATGAGAAACTTGTGCTTAAGCACAAGCTGGAATCAAGATTGCCGGGAGAAATATCAATAACCTCAGATATGCAGATGACACCACCCTTATGGCAGAAAGTGAAGAGGAAGTAAAAAGTCTCTTGATGCAAGTGAAAGAGGAGAGTGAAAAAGTTGGCTTAAAGCTCAACATTCAGAAAATGAAGATCACAGCATCTGGTCCCATCACTTCATGGCAAATAGATGGGGAAACAGTAGAAACAGTGTCAGACTTTATTTTGGGGGGCTCCAAAATCACTGCAGATGGTGATTGCAGCCAGGAAATTAAAGGACGCTTACTCCTTGGAAGGAAAGTTATGACCAACCTAGACAGCATATTAAAAATCAGAGACATTACTTTGCCAACAAAGGTCCATCTAGTCAAGGCTATGTTTTTTCCAGTGGTCATATATTGATGTGAGAGTTGGACTGTGAAGAAAGCTGAGCGCCAAAGAATTGATGCTTTTGAACTGTGGTGTTGGAGAAGACTCTTGAGAGTCCCTTGGACTGCAAGGAGATCCAACCACTCTATTCTAAAGGAGATCAGTCCTGGGTGTTCATTGGAAGGAATGATGCTAAAGCTGAAACTCCAATACTTTGGCACCTCATGCGAGGAGTTGACTCATTGGAAAAGACTCTGATGCTGGGAGGGATTGGGGGCAGGAGGAGAAGGGGATGACAGAGGATGAGATGGATGGATGGCATCACCAACTTGATGGACGTTGAGTCTGACTGAACTCCAGGAGTTGGTGATGGACAGGGAGGCCTGGCGTGCTGCAATTCATGGGGTCGCAGAGTCGGACATGACTGAGCGACTGCACTGAACTGAACTGAAGGAACAGGCTGTATGAAGAAGGCAGGGAAATGCTTCATTCCACCCCTCTATCATTTATTTAAACCTTTTTTTTTTTTTTTGTCTTTTAAAATATTCAGTTCCCTAGAATTCTCCAACGGTGAACAAGGAGTTTACATTTTAACATTATTATGCACTCATGGATATAAATATGTGTCTCGTATTTCAATAACTGATATATGGCATCCTTACTTGGAATTTTGTTTTAATACTTTCTCTTCCTTGTTAGCATCCCCTTTTCATATTCAATATCAATACCCAAATAAACATTAAGGGAACGTATATAACTGCTTTTCAAAATCCAAGTAAAATTTATTCAAAATAGTTTTCTTTTCGTAAAAATGATGTATAAAAGTGATCCATACCTCTAGAGTTATTCATGGTTGCTCCAAAATAAACTATTCTGCACTCAAAAACAAATTAGCTAAATGACATTACTGTAAGGTTTTTTAAATCTACTTTGTGAATCTAGTTACTCTGGTTCCAGTTTTTATAATCTTTAAAAAATGGCAACCCACTCCATTGTTCTTGCCTGGAGAATCCCAGGGACAGGGGAGCCTCGTGGGCTGCCGTCTATGTGGTCGCACAGAGTCGGACACGACTGAAGTGACTTAGCAGCAGCAGCAAACATTTTGAACTACATGCAAGTGTTATATACTGATATAGCATTTTAGGGACCTGTTTAGAAAAGATATTACAGAATGGAAAATATATACACTGCATATAAAAATTTTCAGTGTTTAGTTCTTTAAATGAGTTCTCTAAGTTCTCTCTCTCACACACACACCACACAACAGGAGACGGGTAGAGAAAATTAATTAAAATTAAGTCATATTTTATGTTCTCAGAAAAATACTGTAATATGGCGCATGAGGAAAGATGTTTATCCAGTAATGTAGAATAATTTGAATGTTGCCAAATGTCTCAAAACAATTCTATATTATCATTAAAGAAAAGTGATATAAAAAATGCATTTAAAAGTCTGATTTGCATACTACTGAACTACCAACCCCCCAAAAGCAAAATACACTGCTTTTGTTATATAAAAAGAGATCAACAAGAAAAAGGGAGAGAGAGAGAGAGAGGTCTTATTACATTATTGCAACTGTATTTCAAAATCTTGTCACAGGTTCTATATAGAATTATGAACTTATTTTTAAACAGATGATTTTGAATACTTTGGAAGAAAATAAACTAGAAATAAGGTGAAGATAATGTCACTGTAGAAAGGCTTCTAATGATTTTATAAATACCAACTTACTCATTAAGACAACCTGATGAGGCAGTAATATAAAAATCCCCATCGTACAGAAGAGCAAACAAAGACAGGGACGTTAAGTGACTTTTACAAGGTCATAAGACTAGGAGATGCCAGAGCTGGAATATAAACCAAGGAGGCTTCCTCCAGAATTCATATTTTAAACTACTAAAATACATTGCCTTTCTTCTTTAAATTTGTTTTATAATTCAGCAAGAACCATTTAAAAAATCCTTACAATACCATTGTGAATTTATTAAATAAAGGTGAGAAAAATATAGATTCATTCAGGGGGATTGGGGCTATTTGATGAATGATTCTCAAAGAGAATCAATGAGTAGAGCATTTCAGCCTATTAGGAATTCTCTAATGACAAGAGGAATTGATCTCTTGATTTATACTGTTTGTTTTCCTCAGTGATTTAAGGTGATACAAGTGATACATCCTTTTACAATTTGGAAATGATACAAAGGTGGTATAAATAGATAATATGATAGTTTGGAATATTAACATTAAAGAGCATCTAAAGAGCCTAAATCATAGACTGGAAAAAATTAATATGGATAAATGCAAATTACTAATACAAGCAAAAGATAAAGAATTAAATTAGTTGCATTTCACATCAAAATCCATGAAATTTACTTAGTCACACATTCAACTAACAAGAAGTTATGAACTTTGACTAAATTTATAAAGTATTGTCCAAGCTAAATTTTATGTTAGTTTGGTCTCTTTTCTGTGGGTTCACTACTAAATCATTATGCAGGACGGGGTGGTGTGGTGGGGGCTGATTTAAAAAAAATAAGAAAGTCAACCATGAGGTTGGATGAAAATTTGTCAGAAGAAATTACAATATTTGGTCTGGAAAAAGGAAATACCATAGGTACTATATATAATAGAGAACTTAAATATTTAAATGGTTAGAAAATGGAATAATTTGTAGACTTTTTTATGAAAATACAACACATAAGTAGAAGCTATTGAGATGAAAATTTTAATTTAATGAATAACTTCATCACTCTTAAATTTGCTGAAAACAGAATAGGCTTTCTACAAAATAGATATATAAAAATGGGTAGACAGTATGCAGGAATGATTTCTCCAAAATGGGGGAAGTTGGATTACAAAACATCTAACATTCAAAGACTAGAGAACTCTTCAATAAATTAGAGCTCTCTTCAAGAAAATTAGAGATACCAAGGGAACATTTCAGGCAAAGATGGGCTCAATAAATAAAGGAAAGAAATGGTATGGACCTAACAGAAGCAGAAGATATTAAGAAGTGGCAAGAATACACAGAAAAATTGTACAAAAAATATCTTCATGACACAGATAATCACGATGGTGTGATCACTCACCTAGGGCCAGACATCCTGGAATGTGAAGTCAAGGGGGCCTTAGGAAGCTAGTGGAGGTGATGGAATTCTAGTTGAGCTATTTCAAATGCTGAAAGATGATACTGTGAAAGTGTTGCACTCAATATGCCAGCAAATTTGGGAAACTCAGCAGTGGCCATGGGACTAGGAAAGGTCAGTTTTCATTCCAATCCCAAAGAAAGGAAATGACAAAGAATGCTCAAACTATTGCACAACTGCACTCATTTCACATGCTAGTAAAGTAATTCTCAAAATTCTCCAGGCCAGGCTTCAACAGTATGTGAACTGTGAACTTCCAGATCACCAAGCTGGATTTAGAAAAGGCAGAGGAACCAGAGATCAAATTTCCAACATCCAATGGATCATCAAAAAAGCAAGAGAGTTCCAGAAAACCATCTATTTCTGCCAAAGCCTTTGACTGTCTGTATCACCATAAACTGTGGAAAATTCTGAAAGAGATGCGAATACCAGACCAT
Organism: Oryx dammah; assembly: GCF_014754425.2. NCBI lineage: Eukaryota > Metazoa > Chordata > Mammalia > Artiodactyla > Bovidae > Oryx > Oryx dammah. The sequence continues at coordinate 46,058,577 of NW_024070208.1, forward strand.
CTGACCTGCCTCTTGAGAAATCTGTATGCAGGTTAGGAAGGAACAGTTAGTACTGGACATGGAACAACAGACTGGTTCCAAATAGGAAAAGGAGTACGTCAAGGCTGTATATTGTCACCCTGCTTATTTAACTTATACGCAGTGTACATCATGAGAAATGCTGGGCTGGAGGAAGAAAAAGCTGGAATTGAGACTGCTGGGAGAAATATCAATAACCTCAGATATGCAGATGACACCACCCTTATGGCAGAAAGCGAAGAAGAATGAAAGAGCCTCTTGATGAAAGTGAAAGAGGAGACTGAAAAAGTTGGCTTAAAGCTCAACATTCAGAAAACAAAGATCATGGCATCTGGTCCCATCACTTCACAGCAAATAGATGGGGAAACAATGGAAACAGTGGCATCTTTATAGTTTTGGACTCCATAATAAATGCAGATGGTGACTGCAGCCATGAAATATTAAAAGATGCTTATTCCTTTGAAGAAAAGTTATGACCAGCCTAGACAGCATATTAAAAAGTAGAGACATTACTTTGCCAACAAATGTCCGTCTAGTCTAGGCTCTGGTTTTTCCAGTGGTCATGTATGGATGTGAGAGTTGCACTATAAAGAAAGCTGAGCGCTGAAGAATTGATGCTTTTGAACTATTGTGTTGGAGAAGACGTTTTAGAATCCCTTGGACTGCAAGGAGATCCAACCCATCCATCTTAAAGGAAATCAGTCCTGAATATTCATTGGAAGGATGATGTTGAAGCTGAAACTCCAATACTTTGGCCACATGTTGTGAAGAGGTGACTCATTTGAAAAGACCCTGATGATGGGAAAGATTGAAGGCAGGAGGAGAATAGGACGACAGAGGATGAGATGGTTGGATGGCATCACTGACTAAATGAGCATGAGTTTGAGTAAGCTCTGGGATTTGGTGATGGACAGGGAGGCCTGGTGTGCTGCAGTCCATGGGGTCACAGGAAGTCAGACACGACTGAGCGACTGAACTGAACTGAACTGAACATTCAAAGCCTCTCTCTTCAAGTTCTGTGAATATTAAGCAGTAAACATACATGGATTTCAATCTGATACATAATAGACCAAATCAGAACTTGCAGTAATTTGATATAATCTTACAGACATTTAGCTATTAGGGATATAATGTAGAATTACTAGTGTGTAAACATTATATGTCCTTTTCCTCCCTCCTCATAGTTATTGCACTAATATTTACAGTAGTCCAAGACAATCAACCAGAGAAAATCTAAATTCAATACTTTAGCAGAATCTGTCTTGGAGGCTTTCATTTAAAGCAAATAACCATGTCATATTGGAACTGTCCTCACCTATGTAATTTTCTTTCCCTTACTGCTTTTCTTGTTTTCTTTCAATGCCAAGTCCTATTGCTCTATAGTGTTTGGGAGTTTAATTTGTGCTGCTTCAATTAACCACAGCCTAAGATTCACATGGGTTTGAGTTAATCAAAACTCAAGGATTGGCCATTTTTTTTTTCTGTAAAAAGAGGGTTAGCAAATATTTTATTTAACTCTGCCTCCGTATGTGAAAGTAGTCGTGGACATTATGTAAATTGGCGTGGGTCTACGTTCCAAAAAGTTTATTTATGGATACCAAAATTTGAATTCTATATGATATTCATGCATTATAAAAGAGTTTTCGTCTTCTGATTTTTTCCAACCATTTAAAAAGGTAAGGTCATTCTTAACTCATAGTCCATTCAAAAATTGGCAGCACGGTAGATTTACTCAAGTTCAGCAGCTTGTAGACCCTATTCTAGTGCTTGAACCAGTACCTACATTTTCAAAAATAAATCATGAGAAAGTCATTATGATTCTCGTAATTAGTAGGCAAGGATAACAATTAAAAATATATATATGTAACACTAAGAGCTGTGTTTTTGTTTCTCTTCTGTTCAATAAATTCTTATTGCCATTTTTATTTAGCTTGAGTTTTAAGTTTAATTCTTATCATTACTATAAAAAAATGTAACTAGCACATTCCCATATAGGGATGATCCCTATTTTTTCTTGTTTTATCTTTTTTTCCCAATACATTGAATCTTTTTTGGTATTTAACATTTCACTTTTAATTGGCCTTTATATTTAGGATCTTTTCAGGCAACCAAATTGTAGGCTATATTCTAATTATCCACTTGGCCCCACACTATTTGATGTGACATAAGAGTTAAACATTTTCTTTGAGGAAAATAAAATTTTCCTCTAAAATAATTTTAATTAATATGTATAATGAGAGTTTTCTAAACACTGCTTCAAATGAGCAAGGCAATAAGAATGCTAAGTTCTCAGTAATAACTATTACCAGAAATGACTGTAAGTTGAATTGATCCTGTGATTAACAAATTGACAAATTATCTAGTAGTTAAAAGTCACTCAGGATTTGAAAAAGTTCTCTTCTCAGTTCTTTGACTAATAACAATGTAGCATTTTCTGGCATTCTCTCAAGAAAGGATGTAAGGATGTTTTATTAGTTCATCTGGGTCTCCTATGATATTTGTTATTTTTCTCTGGTAAGGGTACTTCTGAAAATTACATAAGGAACATAAGCTCATCTTTGTTTGGGGCTTCCCAGGTGGCGCTAGTAGTAAAAAACTCACCTGCCAATGCAGGAGACATAAAACAGGGATTCCACTCCTCTTTGTTTGCAGAGCCACTATTATGTTTAAAAAAAATCTTATTTGCATATTACTCAACTTTTTACATAAGTAATAACTAGACCTTTATAAAATGCATAATACCTTAAAACCATCACAGTATCATGCAGGGTATTTCTATAGCTGTAAAAATTCTCCATTCTCTATCCTTCCCCTGCTCCCACCCACTAGCCACCACTGATATTTTTAGCAATGATCTTCAACATTTTAGCACGAGAGACCAATTCTGTGGAAGACAATTTTTCCACGGATGGGGTTGGAGATAATTTGGGGATGATTCAAGCACATTACATTCATTCTGTACTTTATGTTTATTATTATTACATTGTGATATGTAATGAAGTAAATATACAGCTCTCTATAATGCAGAATAATTGGGAGCCCCAGTTTGTATTCCTGAATTCAGGCAGTAACGTGAATGATGGGGAGTGACTATAAATACAGATGAAGCCTTGTTAGCTTGCCCCCACTCACCTCCTGCTGTGTGGCCTAACAGGTGATGTACTGGTTCCCGTCTATGGCCTGGACAGTTGTGAACTGCTGTTTTTAGGATCACCACAGTTTTGACTTTTCCAGCGTGTCCTACACTTGAAACCATATAGTGCGAAACCTTTTCAAACTATCTTCTTTAACTTAGCAGTATGCGCTTGAGTTTCTTTTCATGGCTTGATAGCTCATTTTCTTTTAGTTCTTAATAATATTCCTTTTTATGGTAGTGAGAATTCAGCTAAGCTACTCCCTAGTATTACTGCGTCAGCATCCATTTTCTTTGATCAAGTGGACTGCAGGGACCTTAAATTGACACTAGCCCTTTTATGCTAGTGCATGCCAGAGTAATGAACTAATATAAGTTCCTGGTATAATTTCCTCAACAGCCCTTGTGATCAACAGTCTTCTTAGATAAGATCCCTGGGAGGTTTACCAAAACCCTACTCTTTGGTTTGAATCGACCAATCCAGCCTTAGCTTGGAAGCCCCAAAGTACTCATCCATGGATCCTAACAAGGCATTTGCCTCAGGTCCTGCCTTGCCTGTCTGTCTGTCCTCCATCTTAACCTCCCTGTCCGGTCTCTGGAGGCATGCCAAGTATCAGTACTTCCTCCAGGTCCTATGATTAATAAACTTCTCTATTTCAGTTTTTCATATGATCTCTTATTGAACCACGGCTTACCCATTTAATAAATGTTAATTTATATTTTGGAAACATAGTTGACTTACAATATTGTATTTTTTCAGGAGTATATCATAGCAACTTGATATTTTTATATATTATTTTCCATATAAAATTATTACAAAATATGTTATTTCTGTGTGGCACACCATATGTTTGTTGCGTGTTTATTTGTACCTAATAGTTTGGTACCTCTAACCCCCTTCACCTAGTTGCTCCTTGCCCAACCCTTTTCCCTCGGGTAACTGCTAGTTTGATTTCTGTTATCTGTGAATCTATTTCTGTTGTGTTGGTTCATCTGTTTTATTTTTTAAGACTCTAAATAAAAGTAAAACAACACAGTATTTGCCCCTCTTTGTCTGCTTTATTTCACTAAATATAATACCCTCCAGGGTCATTCATGTTGTCACAAATGATAAAAAACATAGTCATAGCAGATGGACATACACATTTTTTTTTAATCCAGTCAACTACTGAAGGACATCTTGGTTGCTTCCAAGTTTTGGCAATTATGAAAACAAATTCTATAAATGTCCATGTGCAAATTTTTGTGTATACATCAATGTTAAACTCCTTTGGGTAAAAATCATATGATTGCATGGTAAGAGCATCTTTAGTTTCATTAGAAACCACCAAACTGTATACTAAAATGGGCATTAAATTCTGCATTCCCACAAGCAATGAGTAAAAATTGTAACAAGGCCATTTATGTAAAACATGCTCCAGAGACTCCCCTAAACTCACATGTTTTATATTCAGAAAAACAGGATAATAATTATGTCAAATATGGATAATGCAATGTGAGGTGTCTTTTACTTAGTTTAAAAACTGATAGTCTATTCTGTCAATGCATTTAAAGTACTTTGATTTAAAAATACATTATAAAGTAATATGAATGAAAAAGTATATATAGTTACACACACATTTAAAAATGTAAACATACCTCCCACACACATATACAGAGAGAGTCAGAAAATTGTGTACATATATACATATGTGATGTTTGTATAACAATAATGTTATCTTTCACTTCCTGTTTATTTTTTAATCTACAAAAAACTTCCAATTTTACTATTTCATTTAGTTTTTTATATCCACACTATATTATCCATATTTAGGTATAGAAACAATCAGAAAGATCGAGTTAAATCAAGATGACAGAGCTAGTTAAGTGGCAGAAACATAATTTAACCCTTGTGGTCTTTTGAAAACAAATCAGATACTAATTTCCATACCTCAAGGCTCATAACAAAACACAAATATGCACACATACCCATGAACACAAACAGAACCATACTTACAAGCACATACACAAAATTTGAAATATATCATTTAATACTCTATGTTCATCTCCCTCTTAGTAGATATAATAGAGGACTTCAAGTTAACCTATCCTGCCCATGGTTCTAATTACTATAGGTGACTTTTTCTTATAATCTATTTACTATATCACTTAGCTTTTTGAAGTTAGAACTACTTGTGGAATAAGAAAAATGGATTGAGTGATGTTGACTTAAGATGATCTTGGTTTTGGCCAAATCAGTCGTATAATTAAACAATTACCTTAATAACAGATGTCTCAACTCTGGATGGGGGACTCTGAACTTGTGCTGCTGCCGCCATGTTTGCAATGGTGCTAAGATGGTTCATCTGGCTCATTGCCATGGTGACAGATGCTGGAGGTAGGCTGACAGGAATTAGAGGGTGGGGCATCATCATAAAAGGAAGCTCCAGTCCTGTAAAAAATACACATGTATCATCATCTCTCTATTCAAACAGAATGATGAAACAGTATATCTCACTAATTAAAATGGTTAAGAACATAATCATTGAAAATTGAAGCATTTTAAAATGCTCAATTAATGACAATCAAAGGAAAAATATTTGTCCTCTTGTATGCAACAATGCCCATTTGTCACTCAGGGAAATTAAAGTAAAAACTAACCAGTTTGGTGCCATGTTTTATCACTCACCACTCTTCATTGGTTTTTAATAAAAACAGTTAATTTTTTGCTACATTATTCTGATCAATCTAATTCTTGTTTTAAATACTATGGTTTTATCATAATTAACTATCTAAATGTAATATACATTTCAACTATGTCCTATATTTTACTATCTGATTATTACTTTTTTTTTCCTTTACAGCTATTTTTAGTGCTAAAAAATGCCATCGTACCATTTGGCAGAAGGTGGCTCTGCTGAAGATGGTGGAGAGGATGACTAACTGGAAGGCTATGCACTCCAGGTATGCGGGGGTGGGTAACAGAAGCCTTAGATCCCTGGGGTGGGGAAGAGTACAGTGTTTCTTTATCCCAAGAACCATCACTGCTGCCTGTGGGGAATGAATATAAATTATTTGTCTATAGTATTATTCCAAATCTTCTAATGACTAATTTGAAATGTTTTAAAAAACATATCACATTTGGAAAGTGGCTAAGTGATTTCTTGGGAAATAAGCTCAAGTAGATAAGTTTCTCCTAAACCATATTTTCCTTTTGTTTTTCTATTTCTTGAATGTAGTTTTTGAAAAATTACATTTCTACAATAGGTAGCCTATTTGTGGGGTTTAATACTGTTTGACTAACCAATTTAATATAAAATTGACTCTATTATGTACCTCAAGAATTCATTACCTCTTGGGCCTGAATCACAGTGATAGTTATAGAATGCAAAGTTATTCTTGCTTAATGGAATCCTAGTCACTCTTCAGAGTTAACTTTCCTAACTTAATTCCATGGCAAATGCCAAAAATGGAATTATTAAATGCCCAATTTGACTAGATAGAATACGGAGAACCCAAAGATCACTTTACAAAAGATAATAATATCGAAGCAATAAATTAAATGTATGTGTATCAACGTCTCTTGTTTTCAATTACAGAGAAACAAGTTTATAATCGTGGCAATACCAATGCCAAAGTCAGAACAATGCATCTGAGGGCATGCATTTTAAAGTTGTGACAATGTTTTGGATCAAGAGAATCTTTAAACACTTAATAGGATACGTCTTGAAAGATTTTTATATATCATTTTAATGTAGGCATGTTCTCAAATTAAATTATTTTAACATTTATTGCTTAAGTGAATCTACTGAATGTACAAACTACCCACTTGAAAGAAATTTTCTGTAACATCCCTGTTGGTTTATGAGTTTCCATTTCTTAAAAAGGAAAAGAAACCATCTTTTCATATAATATGCTTAGAAACAGCAAAATTGGTAAAACTCCAACTTAAACACTTTAGCACTATTTAAAGCCTCATTGTAAAATCTCTACGACATAAATACTTAGTTATTGCCATGATTTTTTTTCCATTTACTTCATGAAGACAGTTAAGGTTCAATATAAATTCAAATTCATTAGCTTAATACTGTCTGGATCTTAGAGTAAATTGTTCAGAAGTGGGTAATGAAAACTCAATTCAAATTCTTCAGCAATCAAACAAAGAAATTTTATTAAACAATGAAAAGAATCAATTAAAATGGATATCTTTCTTATCTATATTATTTTACAAGAAACCATTACAGTTTTTGGCTTAAAAAAGAAAAAAAGGGAAGTTTATAGCTTCATACAAAAATGACTCACGTAAGAGAAATTTCTCCAGCTTGCTACTACATTATGATATAAAAGTTCACTTTTATTTTCACAAATTTATATAGCTTATTTCTCTACTCATGACTTTTCTGATACTTTATAACAAGGTCCTAGTCAAACATGGAGAATTTATAAGTATATAAATTTTGAACATATTATGTCAATAAAATATTCAGTGATAAAACATTTGAAACATTTTCTTTTAATATTGCCATTATCAAAGTATGTACAAAAGTCTTCATTATTTATATATTATCAGTTAAAATAAGAGTTAAAGCATAAACACCAATTATTTTGATACAGAAATAATACATTGGAATAAATGTTATTTGAATATGAAAATTGCATTGGAAATTTATATATAATGAATTATTTTTTCTATTTCATTTAAAATACCCAAGGGTTGCATTTGCACATTAGATCGCATTTTTGAGGTAAAATTTTCACATTCAATATTTTGGACTGAATTTGAGTTCTGCTTATACCTATTACCTACTTTTGTTTCTCTGTTCAGTTGAGCCAAATTATTTTATTTACATCTTAATTACTAGTTAATAAATGGGAAAAAGACATTTTCCAAATATACTTCAGTTTCCCTCTCAAATTAGTAAAGAAGCACTTATTTTTTCACATTATCAAGGTAAAAAATATAAAGTTAAAATTCTGATTAAATCATCCTGGTAAGATATTATAGACAAAATACTACCTATTTCCACATCTCTTTTGGATCATGGGATATCAGTCCTTGGATAAGGGTAAATATCAATCATCCATATTTGAATTTTCCATAGATTGGATTTTCTCACTACATAAAATGCTCCTAGCCATCTCCGCCAATCATCATTTGTTAAATACTCATGATGTTAACTCATTTGGGTAATAAATAGAGCAAACAATTAAGAAACTAAGTCTGATGAAAAATATACAATATATAACCAAGTCAGCTGTAAGTGATTTTTGCATAATTTATAACATCTTGCTCCTTTATTAGCATGAATAAATAAGAATTGAAAATAGGCCACAGAACAAGACATGCCCATATTTATTTAAGGTATAATTTTCAACTGCTTTGCTTTAAGTAAATATATTTAATGATATAAGGCAGTATCTACATATGAGCCTACACACAAACATGCATATGCATGTATATCTTTGAGATTAAAGTTTATTATTAAGTCTGAATGAAAACTTATAGGAGACAGCATATTTCCTATATAAGAAAAGTCCTAATGTGGTGAAAGTGAAAGTCACTCAAACGTGTCGGACTCTTTGCGACCTCCTGGACTATACAGCCCATGGAATTCTCCAGGCCAGAATACTGGAGGAGTAGCCTTTCTCTTCTCCATCGGATCTTCCCAACCCAGGAATCGAACCCAGGTCTCCCACATTGCGGGTGGAGTCTTTACAACCGGAGCCACAAAGGAAGCCCAGCATGTGGTAAGGGGACTTGGAGAGAAACAGAAAAGAACTGATTCTTCTCTCCTCTTCCAGTCTAGTGGAATCCCACCATTTCTTTGATTTTACACTGGAGTACAAATAAACCTTGACCTAGTCCTAGTATCCTCAAAAACATATATTCTATAATATGGAGTGGAGGCAAGTGTGTAGAAACTCAGACATTTGATAAATGTATAAAATGATTCCAAACCAAGAAAAATGGTCATGAGCTTGTGAAAAGGCTCGGCACATCTTCTGTTTGATTATTTAGACCTCATATGGATATTTTAATGTGTTGGGGGGGGGGAGAATTAAAGGGAGAGACAATCTCCCATACCTAATCCTAAACAGAGATTGTGGAGAAGCACTGGGAGCATCTCAGGCTAGACACCTGCTTACACAGGTGGAAATAAATCTGTGCTCTGACTGACAGTAGAACACACAGGCAGCTATTATATGATGAAATTAAGTAGTGTAACTACAAGCATCAGGCAGACCAGCGCCTAATGTGTGTGATTTGGTGTGGTTTGATGGGTAAAAAATTAGCAAATGTACCATTTTACCACAACCAGATTAAGTGAGCATATGAATGCAAGAGGAAAAATTGAAATTAACACCTGATTACCAATTTTGTCTCTAGCTAAAAGCTATTTATTGTGTATTTATATAATCTGAAATAATTTATTTACTCTGCTTAATTATATTGATAGTAAGAATATATCTATGATTACATATATGAAAATATATGGAACTTATATACAAAAAGTGATTGTGTGTGTTTAGCTTTCCTTTCCTGTAAAAGCTGTGTATTTCTTAAGGATAAATAAGATGATTTTAAGGTTTTATGTTGTTTAGTCACTAAGTTGTGTCCTTTTTGTGACTCCATGAACTATAGCCTCACCAGACTCCTTCGTCCATGGAAATTCTTCAGGCAAGAATACTGGAGTGTGTTGCCATTACATCTTCTCCAGAAGGTCTTCCCTACCAAGGAATTGAACCCGCATCTCCTGCACTGACAAGCAGATTCTTTACCACTGAGCCATGTGGGAACCCTGATTTTGCAGTTCAGTGTTACTGAAATTCAAGTTCATAAGGAACATGTATGGGAGATTTCCTGCTTATATCTCCACCCCAACTTTAAGACATAGTTATATTTTCTGAAAACATAAATAGTTGGATGGACTATCTTAGTCTTTTTGTAACTCATATGCTTTATTTCTATGCCTCTATTTTATGTTTTTAAGGTATTATACGATATATATATTTTATGATGGATCTGGTATACAGAGAAATAGACTACTTTGGGAAGAAACCCATAAATTTTGAAGCTATCTCTACTCTAAAGATAACCAGATTATCAAACAAAAATGATGGATAGCAAATATAAACATTTCATTCCAACGATGGCCTTCAAATATGCTCTGTCAAGACTCCCTCCTCTACTCCTTAATAACCTTGAGCAGATTTTGAGCATACAAAAATTCATTCTATTTTACACTACTCTCTGCATCCTCCTTTCCATCACCACCTGCTAGCCCCAGAACCTAGGTAGTTAGAAATCAGAGAGGCTTGGACAGCTTGTCATCCATTCTTCTCCCTTCTCCTGGTAAGAAAAGGAAAGTGTCTTCTCCCATCCAACCGGCCCCTGCTCAAGTTCTGCCCACACTGTTCTTTCTATGGCTGTGCTTTTTGGTCACTGACATCTACAACGTGGCAGCTGCCTATATCCGGAGTATCCCCTGATACGTAATGTCTGATCATTTGTCGGGGTCATCTAGCAAGACCTCCTAATTGCATAGGTCCTTGACAATGAAAATTTCCTTCAGCTTTGTGCTCTTCTAGGAAATGGCAACCCACTCCAGTGTTCTTGCCTGGAGAATCCCAGGGACGGGGGAGCCTAGTGGGCTGCCGTCTATGGGGTTGCGAAGAGTCGGACACGACTGAAGTGACTTAGCAGAAGCAGCCAGCTCCCTAAACGTCATAGTATTTTTAAAATTAATTAATTTATTTTAATTGGAGGCTACTTTACACTATTATAGTGGGTTTTGCCATACTTTGACATGAATCAGCCATAGGTGTACATGTGTTCCCCATCCTGACCCCCCTTCCCAACTCCCTCCACATCCCATCCCTCAGGGTTATCCCAGTGCACCAGCCCTGAGCACCCTATCTCAGGCATCAAACTTGGACTGGCGATCTATTTCACATATGGTAATATATATGTTGGCTTCCTTGGTGGCTCAGAGGTTAAAGCGTCTACCTGCAATGCGGGAGACCTGGGTTATATACGTTTCAATGCTATTCTCTCAAATCATCCCACCCTCACCTTCTCCCACAGAGTCCAAAAGTCTGTTCTTTACATCTGTGTCTCTTTTGCTGTCTCGCATATAGGATCATTGTTACCATCTTTTTAAATTCCATATATATGTGTTAATATACTGTATTGGTGTTTTTCTTTCTGACTTACTTCACTCTGTATAATAGGATCTAGTTTCATCCACCTCATTAGAACTGATTCAAATACATTCTTTTTAATGGCTGAGTAATATTCCATTGTGTATATGTACCACAGCTTTCTTATCCATTTGTCTGCTGATGGACATCTAGATTGCTTCCATGTCCTAGCTATTGTAAACAGTGCTGTGAGGAACATTGGGGTATATGTGCCTCTTTCATTTCTGGTTTCCTTGGAGTGTATGCCCATCAGTGGGATTTCTGGGTCATTGGGAGTTCTATTTCCAGATTTTTAAGGAATCTCCACACTGTTCTCCATAGTGGCTGTATTAGTTTGCATTCCCACCAACAGTGCAATAAGGTTCCTTTTTATCCACACCCTCTCCAGCATTTATTGTTTGTAGACTTTTTGATAGCAGCCATTCTGACCAGTGTTTGATGGTACTTCATTGTGGTTTTGATTTGCATTTCTCTGATAGTGAGTGATGTTGATCATCTTTTCATGGGTTTGTTAGCCATCTGTATGTCTTTTTTGGAGAAATGTCTCTTTAGTTCTTTGGCCCATTTTTTGATTGGGTCGTCTGTTTTTCTGGAATTGAGCTGCATGAGCCACTTGTATATTTTTGAGATTGATTCTCTGTCAGTTGCTTCATTTGCTATTATTTTCTCCCATTCTGAAGACTGTCTTTTCACCTTGCTTATAGTTTCCTTCATTGTGCAAAAGCTTTTATGTTTAATTAGGTCCCATTTGTTTATTTTTGCTTTTATTTCCATTACTCTGGGAGGTGGGTCATAAAGGATCCTGTTATGATTTATGTCAGAGATTGTTTTGCCTATGCTTTCCTGAAGGAGTTTTATACTTTCTGGTCTTACATTTAGATTTTTAATGCATTTTGAGTTTATTTCTTGTGCATGGTGTTAGAAAGTGTTCTAATTTCATTCTTTTACAAGTAGTTGACCAGTTTTCCCAGCACCACTTGTTAAATAGATTGTTTTTTCTCCATTGTATATTCTTGCCTCCTTTGTGAAAAATAAGGTGTCTATAGGTGCATGGATTTATCTCTGGGCTTTCTATTTTCATGGTCTTTTGATACTAAGGCTCTTCTCTTGATGTGTATCTTTTAGTTCTGATGATGTCAACTCTCTCTATTCTCTATACCTCCCCTCAATCCTCTCTTCCCCTGCTCAACCATGTACAGAAAACAGTTCAGCCACAGCAGACGTTCAGCTATGAAATGAGGTGGAGGTATCTGTAATCCTTGAGTAATTCTCTCTCCTCTCTCAGCACCTGGTGGTGAGAAAGGACCCTCAAACAGGAATTACTAAGTCACAGTGGCCTCCATTAGGTTCTGCCTTTTCACTACAAGTTTTTTTTTTTTTTCCCAAACACTCTCTCCCGTGGTGGTCGTCCTCTCCTATAAATGGAAGAGGAGGAATTCTGTGGAGTCTGGAGTGATCGTTAAGGTAGCAACTTTGGTTCAGCTGCTATTAAGAAGTACTGATTGATTTTTACTTTTTTAAAATTGAGGTATATTCAGTCCTTTTGTCTCGTGTGTAACCATAGGAAAATTCCTATTTCATATATTGTTATTTAGATTATTCAATAGAACTAACCACAAACTTGACTGTATTCTAAGTAGAATTTTAGTAACTAGTTCATTAGAAAAACTGAAATAAAAGGAAAGAAATATGAATGCTCAATTTTTGAAATGCTACTTCACAAATCAACTGAAACTTTAAATTACCAACTAAGACAGAAATTCAAAGAAAAAAGGTTACATTAGTAAAAAATAAAGAATGATTAAATGTGGGGATAATCATTAATGAAATAAAGATCATGTTTTAGAACACAACTTTTAGATCGGAAAGGAAAAATATTTTGGAGGATGTTATTACTGTTTTTCTTTAAGTTAAAAAAAAAAAAAGAAAAGAAAACTTTGGGTATATATATCAGGGGTAGTAATTAAAATCTTATCTGAATTAATTATATTTATTATTAAATCCTAAACATATCTAATAAGAAAGAGGTTCCAAAAGAGAAGGTCACCATATTTTTAAATGCACATGAGCACATATAGAATAATCAAGCACAAAGTTAAAGTGATCTGTAAAAATGAAATGTCTTTGAAACTATCATGCATTAAAAGAGTAAAAGTATATTTAGATGTTATTTTCTTTTATACTTAGTTGACATGTAACTTTTTGTTCAGATTTTCCCACAGGCTGACCCTGATAAAGGAGGCAAGTCTCAAAGGGACTAATGGTCACACCACAGCTTAGTGAGTGATGCTGATAGACTGTGACGGGAACCTGACTTTGTCAAGATTCGTTTACAACGAAAATGATGGCTAGAGCAGGCATCTCCATACCACTGGAGACCACTTAGAAGGATGTCATCGCCATCTTAAAAATAGAATCAAGACTACCAAGGAAAAGTAAATACTAGTCTCAGTTGCTACAGATGTTTAGCTGATACTTCAGAAGTAGGTGAGAATAAACAAGTTATCTTTTAGAAGATAAACTTCACTGTAATAAAAAGTGTTATATGACCTGTCAGCATACAAGTATTTTGCATAAATAGGAGACACAGTTCTGTCACGAATTATTGTAATGTAATATTTTAAATCGTTTTTCTGGATAATGATCTGAGCTAAGTGACATACTTTAGAAAATAGAAACACTTAAATCATCTGGTTTTTGGTTCAACGTAATCAAATTGCTTTATTTTAAAATGAGGAAGAGGCAATCTGTAAAGGATACAATTAATTGGGGCACAATTTTAAACTTTCCAGTTTAAGTATAGTGGTTTAGCAAAGAAAACAGCACAAACACCTCCTAATTGATATTGTACAATAATGCCCACAGAGTAGGCCATTTCCAGAGTCTAAAATTTATATTTGCACATATAGCCTGTTTGATCTGAAAGTGCAATTTTTTTCTTAGATAGAAAGAATAATATTTTCATGAATTCTAACTATCCCACTGTCAATAAATATGAGTTATTTAGGAAAATATGTTCTTTTCCAGAAATAACTAGACATTTTCTTTAGTTATCTGTCATTAAGCAAACCTCTGAGTGTTACATATTTGTGAACTAGAAGTTTAAAACTCTTGCCATACAAGTAGCTTTCTATTTTACCTTTTACTTTATTTTGAATGCAGAGCTGTTTTGAAACATTTTATTTTACATGCAATGGTGGTAATATAATACTGGTGCTCTTAGTTGCTACCAGTGTTCTTAGACCCATCAGAACTATGATATAAGCTACTTATATATGATAAGTTCTTATATATAATATAAGAACTATGATATAAGATATTTCATCTAGTTAAGATCCTTTTTGCCTTGCATAATCCACAATGCTGTCAAAAGTAGCAAAAGTTAATGTTCTGCACAAAGTGGCACACAGAAAACTGGAAATCAGAACGGTTTCTTTTTTTTCATTTTGCTTGAATATCATTTACCATGGCTAATGACTGTTGAACTTGCAATAATAAGAAACAAATTATAAAACCAAAGCTGAAGTTCAAGTCATTAATGTCAGATGGTATATATAAATGAAGTCTTAAAGAACAGGCAGACATTATTTAAAAATAATTACACTGAGAATCTTGAAGGAATCATGTAAAACTGAAACAGCATTAGTTAACTTAAAATAGACAATAGTTTCCATTTTAAATAACCTCAATTTTGTACTCATGAAAGTTACTAGAATGTGTTATTATATAAAGAATATAGTACTTTATGAGTTTTCCCTTATTTTATACCATTTCAGAAAGTTTTGATGAAATTTAAGAGAAAGAACACTATTACTATAAAGATAAAAGTTTAAATACTTTATGTGGAGAAGACAGATAATTATATCAGAAAACACTTTGCTTTTTGATCCAGTTGTTTTCTTTGGACTTATTAGCACCATGTTCTAAGTGTTAACCAGGTAAAACAGATCCTGCAAAACAAACAAATACAAACTCAGAATGGTAAATAGTTACATTGAACTCAGTATGAGGAAAGAAATAGTATCCAGATTAATTGTATTGTCTAAATATTTGGGTGTCTTGCTGATGTGGATGACTGTAAGCAAGAGTCAAATGTTTATATTTAGTGGAAATTAAGATATTGCAACAGATTGGTTAATTTCCATAGTTAAACTAGTAATCCTATAACAGACAGTGTAGAAATAACATTATTAGGAACATATTTAAGCTTTCCAGTCTAAAAATAATGCATCTGGTATAATGTAAAGCAATTTGGTATAATGTATCCATACTAATTTAACTGTATCTTTTAACCTTTCTCATTGTCAATGTCAGTGAATTGCTACCTTTTCCCATTTTAACTCATCAAATTGTTTTTCCATTAAGCAAACAAATGAACTAGAAATTCTCCTCTCTAAAGATATTGTAATTTTCCTATAGATTTATGATTATATCAAATAAAATTTCAAGTTAATCTGCTTTCTATAATGTTAGTAGAGTACTCAATGCCATGGTATATAATACTAACAATTTTATGTTCATGTGTAAGTGTTGCTCATGGTAAGGTGAAATCAGTATTGACCCTTAGTCTTTCATATAATATTTTCAATTTTACTTTCTTTTCTTCTGTTTTGTTGGGATATAATTGACATACAGTATTGTAAAAGTTTAACATGTATATCATAATGACTTGATATATGTCATAAAATGTCATATGTCATAAAATGATTATCATAAATGTCATAAAATGATTATCACGATAAATTTAGTGGACATCCATCATCTCATACCTTTACAAAATTAAGGAAATAGAAATAAAAAGATTCCTATGATGAAAGGTCTTACATGACTTATTCTCCTAACAGCTTCCAAATATAATACCAATGTTAATTATATTTATCATATTTACATTCACTCCTAGTATTTATCTTATAATTGGAAGTTTGTGCCTCTTGACTGCCTTCATCCAATTCCCTTCTTTCTATCATCCCTATCCTGCCTCTGCTGACCATACATGTTGAAACTAAAAATCTTACTTGAGCCAAAATGCTACTGAATTTTCCATAAAGCATAAACCCTTACAGGTAGTATAGCAGGCTTATGGGAATTTTGATATTTCTCATATGCATGGATCTAAGTTAAATTATCTTCTCCCCAAACCTAGTTAACCTCAAAGAATGACATGACCAACTAGTTGTATAAGACGGAAACCTAGGAATCATCTTTGTCTCCCCCTCTTTCACTGGATGCTGCTGCTGCTGCTGCTGCTAAGTCACGTCAGTCGTGTCTGACTCTGTGTGACCCCATAGATGGCAGCCTGCCAGGCTCCACCATCCCTGGAATTCTCCAGGCAAGAACACTAGAGTGGGTTGCCATTTCCTTCCCCAATGCATGAAAGTGAAAAGTGAAAGTGAAGTTGCTCAGCCATGTCCAACTCTTCGAGACCCCATGGACTGCAGCCTACCAGGCTCCTCTGTCCATGGGATTTGCCAGGCAAGAGTATTGGAGTGGGTTGCCATTGCCTTCTCCGTCACTGGATACTACCGATGTCCAATTTTTTTTCATGTCCTGTTTATTTCATCTGGGTAATTTATCTCTACTCTGTTTCTTTATCTGCTGCTGTAATTAGATTCAGGGACCATCATTACTTTTAATTACAAATCTTACATTGTCACACCCCTACTTAGAGGACTTTCATTGTTTCCCATTGCTATTAAAGAAAAAAAGCCAACATTTCTTCTCTTAAGGCAAATGCCACATGATCAGGCTTATGTCTCTTTTGCTAGTCATTGTATCCTCAGCATTTAACAAAGTAGGACTAGCTCTGTCAGTTCTTGAGTTGAGAGTTGCAAACCCAGACCAATTTTTATATTCACATGTGGTAAACTTCAATGTGGATTTCAAAAATAATACACTATGATCTTTGTTCTTAACCAGCTTATAGCAGAAGAGAGATAATAGATACAGTGTATATGCACATACTTTTATACTTTGACTGGAATAAAAGATAGAGATGATGAAGAATAAAAAATACATCTGATATTTTTGGAAATAAACTTCTTACAACGTGGTATCATTTGGATACAAATGGAGATGAAGAGAGTAAAATATGAAAGATAACTTCAGTATCTAGATAACTGTTAGGTATATGGTGATATTATTAACAAGTCAATGATGATGATGATGATACCAAATATGTATCACCTGCTTTCAATGTGTCGGGAATTATATTCAGCTTTTACATGTACTATCTCAATTAAACTTTAGAACCTCTGAGATAGATCCACACTAGTATTATTAAAGTAGACTTAACTTGCCCTGGGATTTAGATCTTAGAATTCTGAACTCATAATCCAAGGTTTTAATCACCTTTATAAGGAAGATCAGATTTCATTATGAATAAAAATCCTTTTTCTTCCAAACTTTGAGGTATTTCAGAAGCCCTCAAATGAGGCTGACAACAAGCATTGAAAATATGGCCCTGAAATTTGGATAGTCGGCCGATGCCCAGTAAGGAAGATTTGTATGTCATTGATTTGAAAAATGGGAGATTAAGCCATCATTCTGGAAGAGGATATAGAAAACGTAAAGGTATTGGCACTAAAAATGTATTTCTACCGAAAACCACAGAGTAAGTCCTGAACAAGCCAAACTGTATGATTTAGAAAATAAAGTCTAGAAATCTCAGCCATAATAAGCATAATTTGCTATATGATGCATACAGTAGATTCCTAACACAAAAGGGCATCAATACATTTTTATAATTTCAACTTTCCCCACTTACTTGTAACCTATACTATTCTTTTTAATAAAACAGTCACATTGATGCCTGACAGATGTTGAGTCCTCAGTTAGTATGGGGTGAGTAAACATAGAATATTATGATTGGATATAAAGACTTAACAGTCCTAACTATGATTTAAGTAGATAGCATGAACAGAATCAATACACAAAATAGACACCACTAAGCATAGTTTGAAAAGATGGCATTAGTCCAATTTGTTGTGTAACAAATAATAGTAATGTTCAGTATTTACAAGGTTCCCCTTAAGAACATTATGGAGAAAAGCAACTTTAAATCAAGGGACTACATATCACAAAGGACTGAGCACATTTGAAGGACCATTGAAATGATATATCCTAGTGGTAGATTACATGCCAATGGCAGATGTGTTGAAAGCTACTATCTATACAAAATCAAATCATTCTTTCCATAGCTTCTATTATATGTAGTGAAGACATACTACTCAAAGAACTTTTCATCAGTTTTTCATGGGCAGATATGGTAGGACATTTTCAAGGTCAAAATGACCACTATAATTTCAGCTGCTGGCAATGGGAAAAAAAAAAAACTTAGAAAGACAAGTAGTGATATGGACAATTTTATTTCTAATTTTAATTCAATTTCAGGAATTAAATATAAGCACTCATCTTTATCCAAGAATAAATGGATACTATTATTTTAGATTAGTGAATTAGAAGAAAAATAAAAACTGTGTTTTGAAATGAGGACTGACTTTCTGACAGTATCAACACTCCTAGTTTAATATAAAGTACAATTTAAACATCTTTATTCATTCTTTATTTCAAAAAGTATCCAGTGTAATATTACAATCATAAAGTGACCAATGAAAAATATGAAAGAATACAACCAGCTTAATGATTTAATGAAGCTAATGAACCAGCTCAAAATTCTCCAAGCCAGGCTTCAGCAATACGTGAACCGTGAACTTTCAGATGGAAGTTCGACTTCCAGATGAACTTCAAGCTGGTTTTAGAAAAGGCAGAGGAACCAGAGATCAAATTGCCAACATCCACTGGATCATCAAAAAAGCAAGAGAGTTCCAGAAAAACATCTATTTCTGTTTTATTGACTATGCCAAAGCCTTTGACTGTGTGGATCACAATAAATTGTGGAAAATTCTGAAAGAGATGGGAATACCAGACCACCTGACCTGCCTCTTGAGAAACTTATGTACAGGTGAGGAAGCAACAGTTAGAACTGGACATGGAACAACAGACTGGTTCCAAATAGGAAAAGGAGTATGTCAAGACGGTATATTGTCACCCTGCTTATTTAACTTCTATGCAGAGTACATCATGAGAAACGCTGGTCTGGAAGATGCACAAGCTGGAATCAAGATTGCTGGGAGAAATATCAATAACCTCAGATATTCAGATGACACCACCCTTATGGCAGAAAGTGAAGGGGAACTAAAAAGCCTCTTGATGCAAGTGAAAGAGGAGAGTGAAAAGGTTGGCTTAAAGCTCAACATTCAGAAAACGAAGATCATGGCATCTGGTCCCATCACTTCATGGGAAATAGATGGGGAAACAGTGGAAACAGTGGCTGACTTTATTTTGAGGGGCTCCAAAATCACTGCAGATGGTGATTGCAACCGTGAAATTAAAAGACGCTTACTCCTCAGAAGGAAAGTTATGGCCAACCTAGATAGCATATTGAAAAGGAGAGACATTACTTTGCCAACAAAGGTCCATCTAGTCAAGGCTATGGTTTTTCCAGTAGTCATGTATGGAAGTGAGAGTTGGACTGTGAAGAAAGCTGAGCGCAGAAGAATTGATGCTTTTGAACTGTGGTGTTGGAGAAGACTCTTGAGAATCCCTTGGACTAAAAGGAGATCCAACCAGTCCATTCTGAAGGAGATCAACCCTGGGATTTCTTTGGAAGGAATGATGCTAAAGCTGAAACTCCAGTACTTTGGCCACCTCATGTGAAGAGTTGACTCCCTGGAAAAGACTCTGACGCTGGGAGGGATTGGGGACAGGAGGAGAAGGGGATGATAGAGGATGAGATGGCTGGATGGCATCACCAACTTGATGGATGTGAGTTCGAGTGAACTCCGGGAGTTGGTGATGGACAGGGAGGCCTGATGTGCTGCGATTCATGGGTTCGCAAAGAGTTGGACACGATTGAGCGACTGAACTGAACTGAACTGAATGAACCAGTGATTCAGTGTCAGAATTAAGTGCTAAATACAAGTTTTATGTCAATTTTTTTAAAGCTAACAGAGGTTGATAACTTGGATAAATCAGTCATATTCATTATTTTTATTTTCTCCAACAATTTTTCTAGCATCAATGTTAAAAAGATACATGCTTTGTTAAAATATAAATGATTAATGATGAAAGTATCATCTCTTCTAAGGTTTTTAAAGAAACAGAACAACTTTGCTGTACAGCAGAGATAGGCACAACATTGTATATCGACTATATTTCAATAAAAAAAAATTTAAAAATTTAAAACAGAAACATAATTTTTAAAAATCATGAACTTATAAAGGTAATATATATCCAAGTTATCTTTATTTATAATAAAGCCATTATATTTTAAATATTTTCAATGTAAAAAGAACTCTACCTACTAAAAATAATTATCCTCTGGAAGGTCTTTATTTAAAAATAAATAGCTATCTGATTGCAAAAACTACTCTGTAATATAAAAAAAATATTGTGATGTTGTTTTTCCCTTGTGATCACAAAAATCTGACTTAAATTTCAATTATCTCCTTCAATATTAAAATATGGCACCATTTCTATGGTCTATCATGTACATTCCCTCACATCATACAGAATGTTAGGATCATTGTCAAAAGTCACAGATGCTCTCATTTACATGTACTTGTTCTAATACACCTGGGCAAATACACCTTCTTAAATGCTGTTCTTAATTAAAATAATAAATTATTTCCTCTGCTCTGCAAAAGCTTTTAAGTCCAATTATTTATTTATTTATTTTATTTCCATTACTCTGGAAGGTGGGTCAAAGAGGATCTTGCTGTGATATATGTCAAAGAGTGTATTGCCTCGCTTCCCTGTAAGAGCTTTATAGTTCCTGGCCTAACATGTAAGTCTTTAATTTACTTTGAGTTTATTTTTGTGTATGGTGTCAGGAAGTGTTCTAATTACATTCTTTTACATGTAGATGTCCATTTTTTCCAGCACCATTTATTGAAGAGGCTGTCTTTTCTCCATTGTATATTCCTGCCTCCTTTGTCAAAGATAAGGTATTCATAGGTGTGTGGGCTTATCTCTGGGCTTTCTATCTTGTTCCATTGGTCTATATTTCTGTTTTTTCAACCTAAAGGAATGAGAAGAGGTAGGAGGAAAGTTCAAAGGGGAGAGGACATATGTATACCTATGGCTTATTAATATTGATGTATCGTAAAAACCAACACAATATTGTAAAACAATTATCTTCCAATAATATATATATGTGTACATATCTATATAGATATATAGATATAAAATAACCATTTAAGACTCCCAGTTAGTAGGCTAAATGCAATTTTTCAAAACAAATTAAATACTGAAGAACTGCCTTTAGTTAAAATGGTCTGACTTTCCTCTTTGGTAAATTTTGAAATTTTATTTTAAAGTCTTCTTATAGTAAGCTACTTTTCACAAAAAAATCTGAATTATGATCATGGTACGGAACAGCAATAAACAAAAATATAAAAATGACTTGTTTTTTAATGGCTTATGTGTGTCAATTCTACAGGGGATTATTTGGTATATTAACATATGTTTATCCACTTTAAGTCTAAACAAATTTTAAGTATAAGAATTTAAGAATAGAAGGCTTAATTTTTAAATATGTCAAATAGCCTTTGGCTGTGAAATTCACTTTTGAAAATTACCTCCATGGTGTGCATTTACTCAGGTTAATGTTAACATGTTTAAATTCTGGCTTTGTAAAAGATTTCATGTTCTTATTTATCCAAAAAAATCAAGTTAATACTGCATATTGAAAATCACAGAAAAGAAATGGGAAGAAACCATGGACTATTAAGATTATGATGCAGTTATATCAAATGGAAAAAACAGAAATAGAAAATAAAATTTTAAATGTCAATATATAATCACATAAAGAAAGCAAAATGTCAAAAAATATGGTAGATAGGAAAGGAATAAAATACTATATGATGAGATGTTTGGATGTCATCATTGACTCGATGCACATGAGTCTGAGTATGCTCCAGGAGCTGGTGATACCCAGAAAGCCTGGCGTGCTGCAGTCCATGGGGTCGCAAAGACTTGGACACAACTGAATGACTGAACTGAACTGAACAGAAAATAAAATTTATTTTTCTGTATATATTTGAATCATAGAATGCGATAGTGCAAAATAGACACAGAAGTCATTCACTTTTTGTTCATTATATATGAAACACTTATAATATGCCAGGAATTGTTGTATGCTATGACAATATAGCAGTGAAGAAAACAGATACAAATACATAGTCTCAGGTAGTTTATATTCTCATTGGACTGTGGGTAGAAAAAATAATAAGCAAAGAATGTGACACCACATATTAAATAAAATATCTGTCATATAAGGACAATAGAGAATTTGGCATATACCCAATGGATGTGTACACATATAAGCATGTATGTTACAAGGGTACATTGGAAAAATTTTGCTGATGAGGCAACACTGTCACACAATCCTCTTAACAGAAGAGGAAACTGAGGTTCAGGATGATTAAATGAAATGCTTGAGGTCACAGTAAATCTTTAGGTAAAGAGCTGGACTCAGAACACACTTATTTGACTTGGTTCTAACAGTACCCTTCTAGTTGAAAAAATTGCCTCCGCTGTGCAACGAAGCAAAGACAAACATAAACAGTGGGTGTGGACGAAAGGTGGATAGTTCAGTTGACTGGAAGAGAAGGTATGCCTTAAGAAAGCATCAGGACTCAGGGAGAATTAGGTAGGACTTAGCAGCAGCAGCAGGGAGATGAGAATGAAAATTCTCAGATGTCAGGATGATTAGTTTGGTCATCATCTTGGGCAGGGGAGAGATAGGATTAAAGTGATATATATGAGATAGTTAGAAGGAGGAAAAGGAACTCATCATGGGGAATAATCATCCCAAGTTCTGTCATCCACCACATTGACACTGATATGACCAGGGCAAGAATCCTGATTCACATATTTCATGCCACTGGAAAACTGATAAAATAGAAAAAAAAATCTTGTGCTTTTTATCATTAGAATTTTCGAAGATGATGACTGAAGAACAAATTGGTTTCCACAGATAGACATGACAAAACAATTACCTCGAGTGAGGATAAGCTGCTCACTCTCCCACATATCCAAATCCAGTTCCTTGTAAATTCACCCTTCTATATATATACTATTGAGTTTTCTGCAATTAAAGGAAAACTATGCTCATCTTTTTCAAAGTTTTCACCTAAAAAGATATAACTTACTCTTTCTTAAGAGAAGGCAAGAGCTTACCAGTGAATATAGCTCATGTAGAGTTCTTAGAAAAAGCAAGGGCGTGCTTGGTAGATTCACCAAGAAATACATCCCCAAGTCATGATATAATAGTAAGGTTTCTGAAACATAACAAGTTTGGCTTTAATATTTTATTGAAAATCTAAATCTGGGGATGTGTTTTAATACTGCTATTTCTATTCTGTGCTGAATATATATTACTGTTCTGTAGCACCTTAAATAAGTGTTATTATACACATCAGCAGAGAGCAAAACAGTGTTTACTATCCTGACATTGAAAAACATACACTGGTAAAAAGCATCCCATCCTTAGCTACTATTCTTGCTATTCACTTCTCTTCACTACTCACAATTCTTACATTCACAAGAATTCCTCATTACTGGCCACAAAAATAACAACGTATATTATGTAGGTGATGATTTCTACATGATGCCATAAAAGCTTTGATTTCTAATACCATTTAGAATGTCTGAATAAATACATGCAAAAAGTACTTGTTTTCTTTAGCTTGATAATATCACAGAGCATGATAAGCCTTTATTTTGCCTGTGGAGGGTTTTATTTTTCTTATCAAAACCATAAAATTATATACTAAGTTGCAATATGTAAACACTATATGAATTTTATTTCTGTAAGATGTCTATATAGGGCATATTATTTACTTTAATTATTTTTGGTTTCTTACTCCAAAATTTTCAAGCTAAATTCTATTTGTATCTGGATGATTTAAAACCTGGTAAATGTGTTAAAATAAATTTTCAAGCAGCTTAGTATGCATAGACTGCTTTTAAAAATTCAAAACAGCCCTCATAGCAAATGTCATTTCTTTCATGGTTACAAAATGCAAACTCCAAGTGTTTTATCCTAATGAATAAATGAGTTTGTCCTTTATGTATAAAATATAGTTTGTGTTTGTTGCACAAGTTTTTAATAATAGATGAATTTTAGGTTTGCTCCAACGTATTCAATAAAGTGTGATTAATTTGGTTTTTCAAAAATGCAAACTAGACATTACTATATTACTTTGTAAAATGCACAGCTTGCAACATTATTGTCTCAGTGGGATCTTAAATTGAATTGTAAAATGTGTCTTATTTCCAGTTTGATTTATGTAAGAGATAGCAGTGGATAATGTCCCTTTTGAAGTTTCACTGCTTTGTGTGAACAAACAATATAACCCTAAAATTCATAACAGAGTTTATTAGAACCCCAAGCTGACTTTCCAGTTATGTTTGACTGAAAGGAAAACTTATGATGGATTCAGAATCCCACATTTTCAATGAAACAACTTTTTGAAGTTTCCTATTATGACGGATTATACAATAAATTTTGACATTTTCTGTGATTTTTATTATGATATTTCAAGTAATTACCAAATCATTTTTTTTCTCTAAAAAAGCTTTCCTGTGCCCTGAGAATTAATCTATGATACCATTTAGCTTGGCTTTTTGAAGTAAATATCACCAGATAAAAGCCAGCTGGATCTGAATAATAGGATACTTGAATGAATGTATTAGTGTTTGAAAAAGAGAGTACAAATCTTCTAAAAAGATTAATTTCCATAAAAAAGATAGCTCCCAGATCTACAAAAGAATGAATTCAAAAACATAATAAACTCTCAGAAAGAAAGGTAGATTAAAGTAAAAGCTGCAGCACCTTGTTACTGCAGCTGTTGTGAAGCAATGATTCTGTATCAATTACATGTGGTTGTTCCTGTAGGGCTCTTCAAAGCTTTGTGTGAAAAGCTGAATATGGGATACATGTGACAGTGTAATAACTTCAGTGATTAATTTTGATGCAACACCACTTTCATTCTGATCTTATTCTCAATATTTACAGTTTGAGAGAAGCTACAAAGGTTCTGATGGGAATATATGAATTGAGTAAGGACACTTTTTTTCTCCTTCATTTATTGAAGATGTGGATATGAATTTTTCTTTGTCATGAAAATTTTGCAGCTTTATTACACGACATAGTTGCTGACATCATCAGGTAAAAAGACCTGAGTTGGCCAATGGACTTTATTTTCAATATCCTGTTTGAAACATGTTCTCTAAAAAGGGCCATGAGTCCTGTTCACACTACTTTTCTACCTTAGTCTGTACAATTACTAATAAAAGCAAAGTTTGACCATGCATAATTTCCTCTGGGAGGCAAAATGTACCAGTCCATCTTGGATGATTTGCATTATTACTATCTTCAAGACAAAAACCAAAATCAAAGGTGAAGATAAATTAACTTTTAACTTTGACTAGGTACTAGAAATATTTACAACTGCTAAAAAAATTGACATGAAAATACCATATTAACATTGCATAATTTCAAATGCCACGGAAAAATAGTAAAAAGAGAAATAGATAATATGGTGGATGCTACATATATTTTACTACTGAAGTAATTTCTTTGTAAAAAATACCAAATAAGGATAAAAAAGGAACATCACTGTACAATCGTAACAGCAATAAAAAGTCAACTAAAGAGATTAGTAAATCATTTTCTCAATTACATTCTGAAGCTAATTTGAATATGTGGAATAAAACAAACAACTAATTTCCCTTGCCCCTCTCCTTCCTTTTATCTTTTTTTAAATAGTATACATTGTCAAAATTAACTCAAAAATGAAATGTACCCCAGTAACTGCATGTTTTTTTAAACTGCACATGCTGTTTAAGTACAGCTATAAATTTACAAATTAAGTTGATCAAAATGAAGATATAGGACCTAATGCCATTATTAGAAAAATATGACTGCAGTATAAAATGTGATAGTGTTTACCAGGAAAAAAATTAAAAACAAAGGTTAACTTCTCTGCACTCATATTGACTACTAAATGGTCATGACAGTTCTTAATAGTAGCACAAGAATTTCTATATCATACTTCAAGAAAGCTGCTTTTAGTTAAAACATAAAAATGGTAGTTACAAGGTTTCTGCAAACATAACTGCCATTCCATTAAGGAAATGGTGCAGCAAACAGTAAATAGTGGCCTCAAGGGAAATGTTAAGTATTGATTTTATTACTGTGTTGGTTGGTTTGTATTTGCAATTGTCAACTCTAATTTCAGACTATGTTTTAAGTATCCCTAAAACTGCTTAAGGAAAGGACAAATATTAATTGAAAAATATTGATAATTATTATTGTTATAGCTTTAAATATCATAAGAGACTATTTCTTTTCAGCTTTTCACAGCTGAAAATTAAATTAAATTAAAAAAATTTAATTTTGCTACACAAAGCAAATGAACAACCTAGTTATCATTAAGTTAAAGTATATGCTCAATTTGTATACTATAAATCAGTATTTGACTGTAGGATAAAGTTAATCACTATGAAAAGTATAAACATAGTTAAATACTTTCTTAATTAGTTTTGAAATTTAGCTTTGAATTCATTGATATTAAAGTTTCAATTCACCAAAAAGATATAAAATAGCTATGAAACTAATTATAAGTCTAGCATTTTCATCATGTTGAAATAAACATCAACTCACAGCCTCATTAGATGTAAAATGATCAAATGCTGAAAAAAGAACAAAATTTGCCAACTTAATGTAATTAATATGCTTTATATTATCATCATCATCATCATTATCTTCATCATCATTGATTTCCTCTTTACGTTTCAGTAAATGACATTCACACATTTATACTAAAGGTATAATTAAGAACACAGATCATTTTCTTAAACCATGCCAGAGAGCAACAATGCTTAATATGTAAATTTTCAAGTATACCTACGGGGCTGTAAATATAGCCAGTGTTAAACTTCTACAATTAACTAAAAGAAGTGTTTATGCTACACATAAATTTTAAAAATGTCCTCTGTGGAAATCTAAAGAGGTGCAAATTAATATTAAAAAAACCATTATGGCTCTTCTTCAGATTAAAAAACATAAAGTATTCTCAGGTTCACAAGCCACCCAGTATGATTCAAACTTCACATATCAAAATAGAAAGACAATCTATTATTAACACATGAAAATTCTTGAATATCCCTAAATGCCAACTCCCAATATCATGAATCTAAAAAGAGAGTCAAAGGAAACAGTTCTCTTGATTTTATCATAAAAATCATACTTACATTGTATTTTAAAATATTTAGAGAAAAGAAATGGCTTAACAAAGTAAAACCTTGCTTTGACTACAGAGATTTACTTGTGTATACTAAATGTTCAGTACGTGCTTATTGGACTAAATTTCTTTGTTCCAAATAATTAAAATTTGAGGGATAAATATACAACTAGTCTGTTGGTTCAACAAATCTCTTAAAACTTAGCATGGTACTTTACCATGAATGAAAGTCATAAGGAGTATTTTTTCATATTGAAAATAACTTAATCTTCACTGTCAACCTTCTTTGAGGTGATGCTTTAATGTGTCTAAGATTTCCAAGTTTCTCACGTGAGACTACTTTATTATTTTTTCCACTTCCATCACTGACTACAAGCATCTTTAAAGAAACTCTTAGCATGAAACTTACTGTAAGTAGACCTAGGTTTTTTTAATATAGATTCTAAAAGTCAAGGGTCTTTTATAGCTCTCTATAACCGTGATTCTCAAACACTTTGGTTTCACAGTCTCTTTATGGATATTTGCCATACCTGTCAATATTTATCATGTTAGTAAAGAAAACTGGGAAGTTAAAAAAATATTTTAGTGAATGATTAAAAAAACCTACAAGTTCATGGCATATTAGCATAAGTAACATATTTTATAAGAAATAAATATATTTATTTTCTAAAAAATAAATACTTTTGCAAAATTCCTTCATGTTTGGTTTAAGAGGAGCCAGTTGGATTTTCTTACCCACTTGAGCATTTAATCTGCCGTGGTGTCACAAAATATGTAGTTGCTAAAAATTAAAGTTCATACCTCATGAGAGAATAAGAGGGTTTTTTTTTTTTTTTTTAAGTAATTAAGGCCTTAGTATTATTATGAAAAAAGTTTTGACCTCTTGAACTCCCTGAGCCCTTGGGAACCCTCCTCTCCGTGGGTTCTGGGACCACACTTCAAGAACTGCTGCTCTATCTGATAACATTTTAGGACTTTTTAGAACATCCGGGGTATGTATTAATTTAGAAACTCAAAGACTGTCCTAGTATTGCTTCAGACAATAAGCACAAGATTAGAAAAGTTGCTCTAAAGTTTCAAATAGAAAACTCATTACGTCATGGCAACAATTGAATTAAAAAGGTAGTAATGAGAAAGGGAACTTTTTTCCTCTAGACTTAATTTTACCTCACAAGGAATAACCAGCTTTTAGTCATTTTGCAGTCCATGGGGTCTCAAAGACTAGGACATGACTCAGCGACTGAACAAGTCATTTTGAGATGGTGCACAAGGCATAGAATTTGGCAAAAGTTAGAGGCAACTTTAAATATTATCTTCACAGTCTTAAGCATAAAGATTCACTCTACCTCAAACACTTCATCTAGAAAGTGGGGATAATATCTATTCAAGAGCAAGCACAGAATTAAGTGAAATGACGAACATGAAGCATAAAGCATACTGCTGCTGCTGCTATGTCGTTTCAGTCGTGTCAGACTCTGTGCGACCCCATAGACGGTAGCCCGCCAGGCTCCTCTGTCCCTGGGATTCTCCAGGCAAGAACACTGCATGCAGAACTAGGTAATTGATAAGACAACAGATATTAAGCAGAAAAGTCAAGGTTACGATCACAGGTGTTGAAGTCAGACAAATGAAAAAGGGATGAGATGGTAAAGAAGCTGTGTGAGTCTCAGTCTCTTATGTGCAATGTAACAATAACCCAAGGGTAAGTATCACATTATCACACAGATTAGATAACAAGTGTATACAAAGCACCTGCCATATAACAGGTGCTGTCATGAGGAAGAGGAGGAGAAGGAAAAAGAAATGGCAGGAAATTAAAAAAAAAATACCATGTCAATTTGGAGTTTATAAAATTACAGAAAAGGAATTAGGCCATCCTTAAGACAATATACACTTGAGAGGAGCAGATGTCAAAACAACTTTAAAATAGTTAATACACCATAAGCATTAAAAGGAAACGGAATACAATTTAAAACTGCTAAATTCTAGATATGTAAGTATAACTTGACCTCCTTACTTTTAATAAGGAAAACAGAGTATTCCTCTGGGAGGTTCCTTAAGGTTCCATCTTTAGTCTCTTCATAACCTAGGTAGTGCATGGTCCAGAAGAGACATTCAGTGAACTGGCAATGCATTATAATTTGCATTGAAGTGACGCTTAGATGTCTAGGAAACATCATAGAATTTAACAATAAATGAACTTGCTAAGGACCTGCATTGGAGTACAGATTTTTAGAAGTAGGAATTGTATAGCAGTAATGCAAAAAACATAAAACCACAGAATGACAGGATAGGAAGAATTAGCATGGGAGTATAGGTGTAATGTTTGACTGACTAAAGCCAGGAATGAATCTAAGACAATATAAAAAGATTTGAGAGGGGTGTTTTTATTTTTGTTTTTAAGTTAGCAGTTAAAAAGAAGGGTAGGGATACCTGTTATTGAAAATAATATAAATGTTCAAATCAATGTTTTGTGACTATTTATATTACAATTTAGAGATGTTTATATACTCTGAAAACATTTTTCAGATGTCTAAATTCTACAGAATTTGCCAGATATTTTATGTTCTAAAATATTAAGATCATTTGAAAGCTAAAAACAATGGATCTAAATGAATTATTATATGAATGACTGAAAGAATAGAAGTCAACTCATTTTTAGACGACTTGGCTAATATGTTATAATTGGTAAATGAAACCCGCACATTCCAAGTAATCAATAATGTTCCCAGTGGCATTTTTATTTCTAACAAAATTTCATTTCTGGATTCCCAGATGCATTCAAAACAAGCCTAAAAACTTTAATTTTTAGAAGGCAAAACGTCAAATGAATATTACCCATTTCAAAATTCAAGAATATGCAGTTGAGTGGGAATGTACAGAAAAAAAAAAAAGAAAATAGCAAGACTATGTGTGCTTTCAGCCAAAGTATTCATAATCCTTAATGTAAGAGATTTTAAAGGTCAATAATGATGGAATATTCCCATTTTATCATTGTTTCCTATGGTGAAGTAAGTATAACATCTTAAATATCTATTACTAACTATGGAGAAGAATCATTTTGGGTTCACATTAAATTTGATTAATGCATATGCCTTTGGAAAGCTTAAAATGTTCAATGTTCCTAAGAAAAATACACTCAACTTTTTCAGTTTACGTGATTATCGTAAGCACAGGTTAATAATATATGTTCCAATTAAAAACCTACATGGTCATTTTTTAAAATGGAATAAAAGACAACAACGTAAATTTGACTAATTTGGTAAATTTAGTAAATTTGGTAATTTGGTAAATTTTAGATGTCTTCTATAAGTCAATCATTCAGTATATGCCCTTCTGTGATAGGTTTACTTCACTTACCTGAGGACCATTGGAAACAAAGTGCTAGAAATCAAGTTTTAAAGAAGATGGATAAGAATTAGATCTAGAGTTTAAAATGCTATGTCATACACTTAAAATTTAAGAGAGTGGATCACCTGATGTGTGTTCCGGCCAAACTAAAATAATTAAAAGGAAAGCATGTAAGTACAGCTTTTCATAACTCTTTTGGTATGTAAAAAGAGATTCAATTGGTGAGGCATATACATTAAATATATTTGAAATAACCATACATAAAAAGAAATAATCTGCTTAATTATGGGCACCTCTAATAAGGAAATCTGGGGGAAAGTCATGTGCTCTTAATTATAAATATATGGCTACGGCACTTTAGATATTACAAAATAGTTTCTTAAAAACATATACTTAATATAATAGATCTAGGAATATACCATTGATTCTTACTGTTTTAAGGAAAGTTATTTCATTTACTAACTATTCATTCTCAATTGTGTTCTTTTATAATTGAATGTTCAAAGATTTAGAGATATATAACATAACTACCTACTAAGGAAACACCATTTTGCTTTTATAGGTATTTTATTACATCAATGGAAATTTCTCTGTATCCTTCTATGACTTAACTCATAAGCTATAACATAAAAATTACTATCGACAATGTAGACCAGCCATAAAATTCAATTAAAAATCCCTACATTTTAAGCAGTTATAGTAGCATAATGTGTAAACATGAGCTGAAGTGATGTGTAGTTCCTAGAGCATGTCACATTTAGAAAATAAATGTTTTAACTTTTTCGTCACTTTCCCACTGCAAAGAATATTTGAGGGTCTCTTTAAAATCTTAAATGTACCAGAAAACTTAGTGCTTTCGTTAAAGAACAATGGACGTGCTCATAATTTGTCTTAGCTAAATCTGTTCAGCAATATTATTGCTATATGTTTTTGTACTCCAAAACATGTATCCCTTGTTAATTCATTTTTTCAATAAATGTTGGTTGCAGACACTGTTCTTATCACTGGGATTAGCAGTGAGTAGTAGGACAACAAAATCTCAGTCCCCATGAGGCTGACATTCAAATAATCCGATGCTAGATAAATTACGTGGCATGTCAGATCATGATAAATGCTATGGAGAATATAAAGCAGGAAAGGAGGATAGGGAGTATTTTTGCATTGAGAAGGTAGATTGTGATTGAAAATAGGGCAGTTGGTAAAAGCCTTAAAAAGACGGTGACAGTTGAAGAAGACCAAAAAAGAAAAAAGCAAGATCTATGAAGAGGATTCCAAGAAGAATGTGACAATGCAAAGACCCTGAGGCAGAAGTATGCTGAGATATTTGAGAAAAGAAGGGAGGCCAGCATGACTAAACCCGAATGTGTGAAAGTGAGAGTGGGAGGGAAGGCAGTCAGATTGGAGAAGAAGCCAGGAGTCCGTGGTGCATGAGATGCTAGGCCACCAGAGGACTTTTATTATTGGACTCTTCGTGAAACGGGAAGAACAGAGATAGCTCTACACAGAACAGTGACCTGGTCAGACACGGGTGTTCACAGAAGCACTCTTACCAGTTGTAAAGGAGAAGACAGAAAGCAGGGAATCAGGCTAGAATACTTGCACACCGATCCAGGCAAGAAATGAAAAAGGGTAAGAGAGGGGTATATCTGGGGCTACACTAGGTGTTGGTATAAGAGAGGCAGGACTCAAAGACGGCTCCAAGGAGTGGGGCATGAGCAAGTAAGTAAAAATATGTAGTAACTAAAAATGGAAATGAGATGATTGAGGAATGTGGAGATCTGAGGTAGGAAGACCAAGAATTTCTTGTAGAGACTTTAAATTTGAGATATCCCAAACTGAGCACCTCCTCCAAAAATAATTTGCCTCAGGCAGAGACACTAACACTGAACTGTGTTTTTTCTCATTCATAAGGTAACCAAATGGCTTATGAATAAATGGACACAAATTACGTTCCTCTTTCAAACTTTGTTAGGTTTAATTGGAAATAGTATGTCTTAAAAATATAACAGCTTAGTTAATATTTGTTTTCATGATTCTTCCTCACAAACTCTTTTTTTTTTTTCATTTATTTTATTTACTGACTAGTCACTGCATGTGAGTTCTTCCTGCAAACAAACATTGGTGAACACAGAGAGGAATCTGTTCGGCCCTTAAGGTGCTCATAGCCTACCAACAGAGGGAGAAAATAACATAGTATTTATACATTTTGAAGACTTGAGAGGCAAAGTGAAATACATGGTTTATATCAACTGTGTTCATATACCTGGTTTAATGCATTTGTTCTTATAATATTTAACTGTAATCTATGTGACTTTCAGAACATATATAAAGAAATGGATGTTTGAAAGTGAAAGTAGCTCAGTCTTGTTTAACTTTTTGCAACCCCATGGACTATACAGACCATGGAATTATCCAGGCCAGAATACTGAAGTGGGTAGACTAACCCTTCTCCAGCAGATCTTCTCAACCAAGGAATTGAACTGGGGTCTCCAGCATTGCAGGCGGATTATTTACCAACTGAGTTATAAGGGAAGTCCAGAGATAGAAGGAAGACTGTATATTGTTTTATGAAAATTAAGACAATTGCATCATGAAACTTAAAAAATAAAATGATCTCATGTTGAACTAGGGATACATCTTCATTTGCATTTATAGGTATGAACAAGGTACTCTGGGTCAAGTGCATACTCTGGAGTGGGGAAGGTCTCAATAGAAATATGAACATTGGAAATGTAGTCCAATAAAGGAAAGATGACATCTTTGGCACAGGAAACAGCAACTTTGAATTTACAGAAGCACAAAAAATAAATAGAAAGCTTTGTGGGCAAATAGGTAGCTAGATCTTTGAAGGAAAAGTTAGGAGACTGGAAGAGGAACATAAAAGGAGGGGCCAACAACACTATGTTCAAATTTAATATTGATTTCCAATTCCAAAAGATTAAAAGTTAAACCTAAACCAAGCTTAAGGAAAACTATTTTTTTAAAAATAATAAATGTCACTCAAATCAACCAGTCACTTTCAATTTATTCATTGGTTTACTTCTCTAATTAGTCTAGTAAGGTATCATTTTTTGTGATACTGCAGGTTTTAAGGGGCTTTCTGGCCTAGAGTCTCACGGCACTTCTTTGAGAAGTGTGTTATCTATTTGAGGTGGTGTTATCTAGTTTAAAACAACTCTGTGCATATTTGAACACTGCTGCTGCTGCTGCTAAGTTGCTTCAGTCGTGTCCGACTCTGTGCGACCCCATAGACGGCGGCCCACCAGGCTTCCCCGTCCCTGGGATTCTCCAGGCAAGAACACTGGAGTGGGTTGCCATTTCCTTCTCCAATGCATGAAAGTGAAAACTGAAAGTGAAGTCGCTCAGTCATGTCCGACTCCTAGCGACTCCATGGACTGCAGCCTACCAGGCTCCTTCGTCCACAGGATTTGCCAGGCAAGAGTACTGGAGTGGGGTGCCATTACCTTCTCCAATTTGAACACTAATGTGTTGTACTACCTATCGTTTGATGCAGAGGTTTAATTGTACATGATGTTTTTCTCCAGTGAAGACAAATGTTATTGACAAGGCTTCCCCAATCTCTTCTCCACCTCCCCCATGATATCACTGACACCATTTCACCCTGCCATTGGGTGGGCAAACTTTGGCAGTCAATCAAGTTTCAAATCCTAGCTCAGCCATGCCAAGTGTATGACACTGGGGAATTTGTTTGACCTCTCCGTGTTTTAGTTATCTCCAAGGGGAGATGTCCATCTCTGGCCCTGTCTCTGCATCACACTATTGTGTTGAATGGCTCACCTATGTAAAGTACAGTGACTTTTTCATCCATAGTAAGTGCTCAATAAGTTGAAGTCACAATTATTAATGTGAACTGAATCCTTGTGTCGAACAAGGAGGACAGAAATAAAATTAGTTTAACATCTTCTACTGAAACGCACTTTCTGTAATACTGTTTCTTTGTACTATAGTCACAGGAACTGGGAATGATCTAAAACTGGAGATGATATAAATACTTTGATAAATTTTACCACCTAAAATGTATTAATGTTTACTTGTCTTATAAACTTATTTTGTGTTGTGGAAAATGTGTACAAACAGCTCCTTGTTAAATGCTGTACACTATAAATTTTGCCCTCAAATAACGTTCATGTGGGTCATGATTAAGTTGCTAGTTCTCAAAAGCCTATTTAAATCACTACATGTTTGAAAAATTGTATTTGCAAACATTTTCCAACTTGAACTATTATTTATCATCTATTTAAAATAGAAAACCTATTTTCATAGTTCTACTTCCAACTCAACAGAGACCTTCCTTCAGCAGTAGTGAAAATTATGTGGGAATAGTACTACGGAGCAGAAACTTGCTAATTTTCCACATTTGTAAAGGAAAATAATCTTAGTATAAAATTACCTCTGGTTATTCTTGAAAATTATTCATTCTCAAATTAAGGTTTGTATTTAAACTTTGAAAGTCTTAGAGTTCTCCTCATTTTTACTTGGAAAAATATAATATCTTATTTGGGGATATAACTCAAAACACATCACTTTCCTGAACCACAAAACTCTATCATTAAAATCTAAAGGCTAAAAAAAAATTTTAAGGGCTGTTGTTGTTGTTTAGTCAACTAAGTCATGTTTGACTCTTTTGCGACCCTGTGGACTGTAGCCCATCAGGCTCCTCTGTCCATGGGATTTCCCAGGCAAGAATTCCAGGATGGGTTGCCATCTCCTTCTCCAGGGCATCTTCCCAACCCAGGAATAAAACTTGCATCTCCAGTATTCACAGGCAGATTCTTTACCACTGAGCCAAAAGTGAAGCCCAAATCTAAGTGTAAATAAGATTTACACAAAATCCAAGTGTAAAAGGTAAAACTTGACAATATTATTATAATTTCACACTGATAATATAAATAAAGAGACAAATGAACATTCATTTCAAAATTGAGTTTTAACAGAATGACAGAACTGCACTATTCATATATTTAAAACAACCTAATACCACTTCAGACAAAATTGTTGAAATTCTCTGACCCACAAATTAGAGGCAAGTGAGTAGCTAAATCAAATGAATTAGGACTAAAATTTCATTAAATGTAATGTAATTTTGGCATCAAAGAGATTTATGAACTCTACAACCTGAACAGCAGAAATACTGTTAAACAATTCCTAGGTTTTCTAGGGGAAAAAATGCTACCCCCTTTTCTGTTCTGAGCAAAAGCAACAGATAGCAGTTTTATATTCCATCTACTTATGTACCACCTGGAGAAGGCAATGGCGCCCCACTCCAGTGCTCTTGCCTGGAAAATCCTATGGACAGAGGAGCCTGGAAGGCTGTAGTCCATGGGGTCGCTGAGGGTTGGACACGACTGAGTAGCTTCACTTTCACTTTTCACTTTCATGCTTTGGAGAAGGAAATAGCAACCCACTCCAGTGATCTTGCCTGGAGAATCCCAGGGAAGGCGGAGCCTGGGGGGCTGCCATCTGTGGGGTCGCACAGAGTCGGACACGACTGAAGTGACTTAGCAGCAGCAGCAGCATGTGCCACCTTCTGAGTTTAAAAGAATTTTACAAACCATATGCCTTTCTTGAACTGGAATGGTACAGCAGGAAAGATAAATTAAGACATTTGTTCATGTGTGTTTTATTACATGTGCAGGTAAATAAAATTGACTTCAACTCTCCTGAATGATATACCTTCTTGTTCTCTGTATTTATATCATTTCAAATCAGTAACTTTATTAATGTGAGAATGGTCACACTCATTGATTTAATACTAATTATGCTAATATTACATATTTTATTATGTGTATTACAAAACAACTTTCAGATTGGTTGCATTACTTCTTTATAGACCAACCTTATTTATACACACGTATACAATACACACGTGATTCTCTGGTGGCTCAGATGGTAAAAAAAAAAAAAAAAAATGTGCCAGCAATGCAGGAAACTCAGATTTGATCCCTGGGTTAGGAAGATCCTCTAGAGAAGCGAATGGCAACCCACTCCAGTAGTCTTGCCTGGAGAATTGGACAAGGACCTAGAAAGCTACAGTACATGGGGTCACAGAGAGTCGGACACGAATGAGCAACTCTCATTTTCATTAATACACAAAAAACGGTAATTTAGACGACTGACCAGAGAAGGCAATGGCGCCCCACTCCAGCACTCTTGCCTGGAAAATCCCATGGACGGAGGAGCCTGGTGGGCTGCAGTCCATGGGGTTGCTAAGGGTCGGACACGACTGAGCGACTTCACTTTCACTTTTCACTTTCCTGCATTGGAGAAGGAAATGGCAACCCACTCCAGTGTTCGTGCCTGGAGAATCCCAGGGACAGGGGAGCCTGGTGGGCTACCGTCTATGGGGTCACACAGAGTTGGACACAACTGAAGTGACTTAGCAGCAGCAGCAGCAGAGGACTGAAATCTAATGTGAGAAAGTGTTTTAATAATAAAGATACAAAATATATGAAATAAGAAAGCAAATAAAACTCTTTACTATAATTTCCACTCTGAGTATCAAATCATGGTTGGTAGCATTAGGTGTGCTAAGTCACTTCAGTCATGTCTGATTTTTTATGAGCCTAGACTATAGCTGGGCTCCTTTGTCCATGGGATTCTCCAGGCAAGAATATTGTCATGCCTTCCTCCAGGGAATGGTCCCAACACAGGGACTGAATCCAAGTCTGAAGTAGGGCTGAAAATCGTACAACAAGATATCAATATCTTAATCAGTTGTTTGAAACTCACTGAAGAAGAAAATACGATTATTTCTGTACTTGTCACCCTAAATAATGTAACTAAAAGATTCAGATATCCTTGACTACCCATGATCAATGAGAAAGACACCAATGTTGTAGAAAGAATATAGATTTTGAAATCAAAATTAGTAGATTCAAATCCTTCTATTCACTAGCTTGGTCAAGTCAAAATTTTCAGAGCTTCAGAGCCTCTCCTCAAAACACTGCAAAGCATGTGTAAAATATATCCATTCAGAAATAATGGCCATTTGAACTTACTTGACTAGAGAGTTTCTCTATCTTTTCAAACTATGCATGCCCAAATCTCAAGCCATAGGTGGATATATTTAGCTTAACACAAACTTTCCATATGATTTTGATTTGCTTACACTTATAACCATTAATGAAAATCCAGGAATCCATGTCACGTATAAATATCTATGCTTCTATGACTGTTCTGTTCACAATGGTCATTGTATATAAATTATATGAACACTATCTAATAGTCAAAGTTTCTGCAGATGGAATCATGAGATGGATGTGAGGTAGCTAGCAATTTTCCCTTTATATTGACAAACACATGTAAAGGGGTCTCAAATTGTAAAATGTTAATTAGACTAGAATTCAGCAGTTCCAAAAACTAGCTTTTTACAGGAATCACCTGGAGTTTAAATACACACATACACAATTCACAGAATCCTAC
This sequence comes from Oryx dammah, assembly GCF_014754425.2. Lineage (NCBI taxonomy): Eukaryota > Metazoa > Chordata > Mammalia > Artiodactyla > Bovidae > Oryx > Oryx dammah. The sequence continues at coordinate 46,097,013 of NW_024070208.1, forward strand.
TCTTAGAGATTATGATCTTGCTGGTTTGAGGTAAGTCCAGTTATTTTTTAAAGATCCCCAGAAGATTCTAAATTACAGTTATGATTGAAAAGCCTTGAACTACCTGAACTATATGGTCCCTTTGACTCAGATTCCATAATTCCAGGAAAAATCCAATTTAAATAATCACATATGGTTCAAAGTAGGATTTACTTTATACTTTGTATTACTGCTGGAGAAGGAAATGGCAACCCACTCCGGTATTTTTGCCTGGAGAATTCCATGGACAGAGGAGCCTTACGGGCTACAGTTCATGGGGTCGCAAAGAGTCGGACACGACTGAGCGACTATCACGCACACACTCACTTGTATTACTGCAGGGCAGTTCAAAGAACCAGTAGGTCAATAACATAGTGTTGTCTCACTGCACTTTTCTGGAAATGGTTTATTTACAAACATCTCTGCTCTTTTACCTTTTTGCCTGCCTGAGGCAAGATGGTGAGAACTTCTGGAATCCACAGGGAGATGAGAAAGTCTCTCAGGCATTATCAGAGTGGTTACTATATGACAAGCTTGCCATCTAGGCAAAAAAACACTAGAACAGAAATATTCTATCTCCCTTTTGTAAACAAGAAAATACATCATGGGAAGAATATATTAGTTCTTCAATTATTTATGTTGCATTACATATGTTTCTTTTACACAGTCCTACAAAATCACTGCAGATGGTGATTGCAGCCATGAAATTAAAAGACACTTACTCGTTGGAAGGAAAATTATGACCAACCTGCTGCTGCTGCTGCTAAGTCGCTTCAGTCATGTCCGACTCTGTGTGACCCCATAGACAGCAGCCCACCAGGCTCCCCCATCCCTGGGATTCTTCAGGCTAGATAGCATATTAAAAAGCAGAGACATTGCTTTGCCAACAAAGATCCGTCTAGTCAAGGTTATCATCTTTCCAGTGGTCATGTATGGATGTGAGAGTTGGACTGTGAAGAAAGCTGAGCACTGAAGAAGTGATGCTTTTGAACTGTGGAGTTGGAGAAGACTCTTGAGAGTCTTGGACTGCAAGGAGATCCAACCAGTCCATTCTAAAGAAAATCAGTCCTGGGTGTTCTTTGGAAGGAATGATGCTAAAGCTGAAACTCCAGTACTTTGACCACCTCATGAGAAGAGTTGACTCATTGGAAAAGACTCTGATGCTGGGAGGGATTGGGGGCAGGAGGAGAAGAGGATGACAGAGGATGAGATGGCTGGATGGCATCACCGACTCGATGGACCTGAGTTTGAGAGAACTCCGGGAGCTGGTGATGCACAGGGAGGCCTGGCGTGCTGCAATGCATGGGGTTGCTCAGAGTCAGACACGACTGAGCAACTGGACGGAACTGAGTTGAACAACATCATGAAACAAAGTGAAAGTGTCGCTCAGTTGTGTCCGACTCTTTGCGACCCCATGGACTATACAGTCCATGGAATTCTCCAGGCCAGAATACTGGAGTGGGTATCCTTTCCCTTCTCTACAGGATCTCACCAACCCAGGGATCAAACCCAGGTCTCCCGCTTTGCAGGAGGTTTCTTTAGCAGCTGAGCCACAGGGAAGCCTTTCAACATCACACTACAAAGTAATTCATAACTAACTTTGTTTTGCTTTCTGGGTTTTCCTTTTTTAATTTGTCTTGTAATCGTTAATGTATGAATTTTATGCTTCAGTAATAGAATGGAATAAGAAATATGTTTTTATATTTTCACCTATTTTATACTGTTGGATGATATATCTAACAGATAATATCTGTTAGATCAGAATCTCCTTCATCCATCTTTCTTCTAAACAAACAAAAACAGAACATTATTGCTGTATTTTTAAAGACTTCTGAAGACTTTTCTTGATCTGAATAAAGTTGATACCCTAGTATCATTTCCAAATGTTTCATAGTTTCTAGTCTAAAAGTAAAAAGTGAGGAAAATGACATTTCTTACCTATGAAGTTTAATGCAAACCCCAACCCTATAGCATATTTTTTAAGATATACAACAAACTTTGCTGGCATTTGCAAAAATATACTATAACACCATTTGTCTGTTTTATTTATGCTTTGTAAATTACATATTATGTTACATAATGTGTATAATGCTAGACCATGAAAAACAGTTAGCCAGATATTTCATACAGTGAATAGTCCCAAATTTAACATGACTCTCACATGAAGGAATAACTATTAGCTCATGCAAATATACTGACTAATGGCTATTTGATGGCATGGTAAAATTGGATTATCAGCCTACACAGCTTCACTGAGCTAACCTGAGAGTATAAAAGTAGTACTATCAAAAAAAAAAAAATTATGTTTTACACTCTGGGAAAGTCAACACAAAACTTCCTATGTCTTCCCAACATCTCTAATAATTAAATTTTGTTTTGTGTATCCAAACATGCATATTTCTTAACATGTTTTCCTAAATAAGTACAAAACAAACTACAGCACTGCAAGTCACTAAACTATTTGGCCTACTAGGAAACATTGTTAAAAGAAAAATCTGTGTGTGTTTTCTTTAATTACAAAGACCCTATCTAATTTTAACTGCCTCCTTTTTTTCTTAATAATGAGCTGACCTTCTCTTCTCCTTAACCCTTTTTTATCAAAGCCATCTACACCCACTTTGCCGTCTGTTTCTCTAATCTGCAATTATTTATGTTTTCTTCATGCTGCTTTGTCCTCCATGGGAGCAAAATTGTATTTGGTGAAATATAGGGCTAATTATACCATGAACCCAGCAACAAAAAGACAGAGCAGATGTTACTTCAGACGTGCTAAAAGTCCTCATGCTTAATGTGCATATAGTAAAACACTGAGAGGAGTCGTCAAAAACAATATCTAATCAAGGCAGTTTTAGACATGCAAATCTTTGTAACACCAGAATTAAATGGAGAAATTCTGTCAGTATTTCCGGAACTCACCATGTGCTTGCCAGAATAATTATATTAGGTAGTGATTTCTAATTAATATAATAAATGTGCGAGTCCACATTGTTTCTATCCTGGTGGGGTAGAAATCTAGGGAGGCAGAAATAGAGATCATATGCTGTGAGTTAATAACACAACGCACAATGTTTTCATTGAGAATGTGTTTCCATGATGCCAAAATAAACTCCTTGAATGTTTTCGAGCTGACCAGCAAAATATATTTTATTCTCTTACATGCTTTCATTTTATTCACAGTGAATCATTTATATCATCTCCTCAAATGAGCTTCTCTTTGCTAACTTAGTATATTTCCACCTAAGATCCAGTTTTGTTTCTGTTTTTTAAATATGTGGGTACATAAATATGTCAGTGTAGCTATCATGGCACAATGGTTGCTTTTTTTGGCAAAAATTGAAAATAATTTTTGACTTATTGGATTTAAATCAAAATTACTTGTCCCAAACAAATTCCCTCTCCACCCCCTCATTTCTGCCACTGTAACCTGTATGCAAATGGTAAATTACTCCAGGAACATGCAAAATGCTTATCATGCTGTGTAGTGACTAAAAACAATTCCAAACGCACTGGTTTAAAGTCACTGTAAGAGGGCAGTATTTTAAAGGCACACTTTCCACAAAAAGAAGTGTGCCTACACCACAGGGTGTAAAGCCGCTTCTGAGATCTAAAACTTAGTGGGCTCAGCACACGAAACCTCCCTCCTGGTGAGTGTTAAATGTGTTCATTGAGTGGCTGCACTGGGCATCATTTTCAATGTTTATTTTAGGAAAGTAAAGCACCTCTCTGCAAACCTGCGATAGTGTAGCTGAAGAATTCCATCCTATTAGGAAGTGCATAACTTATTCTTCTTCCTGTTATATGCAAAGTCTAAAATAAAATAGTGTCTGGTTTACACAAATATCAACTTTTAAAACATTATACATTGGCCAATTATAAACGGGATAAATGTTCTAACAGCCAATATTTTATATACATTTCCTATTGAAGGAAGTGCTTTGTATGTTGTAAGTAATACAAAGTTTGTTTTAATCAAACTAAATTATATATGTGGCATAGTTAGTTAGTTAAGTCGCTTGGTCAGTCGTGTCTGACTCTTTGCGACCCCGTGGACTGTAGCCCACCAGGTTCCTCCGTCCATGGGATTCTCCAGGCAAGAGTACTGGAGTGGGTTACCATTTCCTTCTCCAGGGGATCTTCCTGACCCAGGGATCAAACCCAGGTCTCCCGCATTGCAGGCAGATGCTTTAACCTCTGAGCCACCAGGGAAGCCCGATATGTGTGGCCTAAGTGATATATACTATGTCCAGTGTAAATAAAATTTCGAACATAATGTGTTGTTTCTTTATTATAAAGGAGAAAGAAAGGCTACTTGTATGTTTGAAAGAATGTGAGAGTAACTTTGAAAATATTGATATTTCTATCATTGTCAAATATAACTGTTGAGATTATGTCAGATTATGAGGGAGCCGATATGATAGGTTCACAAAAATCGTCTGATGTAATAAATATATTTTAGAAAATTCTACTTATAAAGTTTAATGTTACCATATTCAATGAATATAAAATGCAATATAAAACAAATCATGTAATTTAACAATCTTTATTGAATTTTTTACATTTTATTTTCCAATTGGTTAATTTTTAATTTATTTTATATTTCAAGCAATACTCAAAAACCTGAATGTATGGTTATGATAAAAACATTTATTGAATTGAGGAACATCAAATCAACTGATTACTGAGTTCAAATCAACTGGTTATTGAGTAAAATAAAATGAAATTAATGTTCTAAAAGACAAATAAACAAGGTGAATCCTTGAACTTTCCACAGTGGAACTTAACACCTTTGATATTCAAAAGGCCAAACAGAACCACTGAAGACGGAGTGCTAACTGTAACTCTACCAACTTTGTTATCCACTCACTCAGAAGAATGGACAATTTCTTGAGAGGCCAAACTATAAAACACTAATTTGGCAAAATAAAATATCTGAGTGCAGGAATTTTATTTTTATAGTTTCCAATCATTTGGGCCCATTTAGGAATTAAGATTAATCAAGGTAATATAACCAAAATAAAAAAACAAAAACATATTTTGCCCCAGCTTGATTTCTGAGTAGAAGTTATCTCAACCAGTAAAAGTCCACACCTTAGAGAAGCCAGGTGTCAAATGGCAGTGGAGCTGTTCACTCATTCAGCTCCTCCTACATCAAAGGCACTACCTTATCATCTTTAACATCATATCCTGCTAATAAGTCAAAACAAAGGGACTTTCAAAGGAACTATTTTGCCTACCAGTATTTTAATCAAAATAGTAAACAGAAATACTTCCTGTGATTTCATTTAGTTTCACCCTTCATTGGCAAAGTAGTCTGTAAATATAGACATGTATGAAGTGATATTTATGCAAAACAGCTTGAATTCCAGAACCACTAGAGATGTGACTCACTTTAATCAAATGCATTATATTAAAATGTTACCTAAGTAGTGGACCAATTTAAAACATGATTCAATAAAAGTCCTGATTAACATGAAACATTTCAGGAAAAATCCATAGATGAGTATGCCTGTATGTTAAGAGAATTTAGTGTTTTACATGTTTAATAATATTTGGTTCACTGAATCAATAATCATTTTAAAAAAATACTAAACTTCTACTACTTCAACATAGTCTTTATACTAGGAATATATACCCTGGTTTGAATTATGCAGGCTTTTAATGCAATAAGATGTTCATTTTTGAAAGATGTAAATAAAATAACAAGACTTGACATTTTTATTGCCATAGAAAATATTTGAGGATGACTATAATTTTTCTTTCTGTAATCCCAACAAGGTTAGTAATTAGAAATGTATTAAAACTCCAGGAATTAAAACATTTGGTTTAGTGGAAATTTGAGCATAACTTTTGAATACATTAAATATACTAAAATATATTTTATAGTGTAGATATCTAGAAATGTATTAATTTCCAAATAATAACATATGTATTCTTAAAAAATTCTCAAATTTTTATCAAAGACATTTTCCCCACAAAAAAAGCTGGCTCACAGTGCATTAAGAGACAGATGCTATATGACATTGTGAAAAATTAAGATTTGATTCACTGTTTTCACCAACTCTAAATTACACTTTCATTAATAAAGAAAACAAGTTACAAGATCTTATTTTTACCCCATGCAAAGTCCAGAAAAGAATATGGAGGAGGGAAGATGATAGATGTCATCTTTCAGACTCTCATTTTCTGTAAGTGAAAGTGATTTTTGAACATTGCTGTTGAAGACAATACAAGGTACCCAACTGAAGAACATATGTGCTATAGGGACTGTGGATGTATTCACTGTGTCCGATATCTAACACTGAGGGTACGTTTTCAGATACAATGATCAATAATGGTATTCCTCCAATTTAGCACTCACTTCCTTTACTAGTTTCAGTTCAGTTCAGTCGCTCAGTCGTGTCCGACTCTTTGCGACCCCATGAATTGCAGCATGCCAGGCCTCCCTGTCCATCACCAACTCACGGAGTTCACTCAAACTCACATCCATCGAGTCGGTGATGCCATCCAGCCATCTCATCCTCTGTTGTCCCCTCTCCTCCTGCCCCCAATCCCTCCCAACATCAGAGTCTAGTTTACAGAGGTGCTAACTCTTCATGTGATATCAAAATAAATTATATTCTATAGGATAATGAAATTTGTAATAATGCTTGATACATTATAGGTATTTTGATACATATTATATATATATATACAGACAGAATAAAATTGAATGTAACTGTCAATAAAAATTATTTTTAAAATAGAAAGTAACCAAGATTTTGTTTAAGCTGTCCATATTAATACTGTTTATCAAGTTTCTTACATGGTAAGAATTAATTCTTACTAAACCAGTTTGATAGAGCCAGTGCCATTAATTCACATTTATTTTAAAAATAGTAGGTGTTAACCTGAAATTTATTCTCAGAAAATGCTCTACACTGGAAACATTTCCAAGGATTTGAGACTTTACAATAGGAGTATTTAAATGGTTACTGATATAATAGATATGAAAAACCTTCCTGATAGTGTGAATACAAAGGTATCAAGAGGTAGAAGGAGTGTTGAATTTATGTTGTGGAAAATTGGTCCCAAGTTGGATTTCCACTTCATCAGAAAGCACTTTTGTCTTGTATGCAAACAGTTAATGAAGCATGCTAACACTGAATTGTTTTAACTAGTGTTAGAAATACTTCACCTTTATTCCTCTTTTTCCTTTTGGAAAGTTTTAATACTAACATAGGGAGACACCCTAAATTTCACAACCCAATTCAATTTTTCAGCTACAATGAAAGAATAACTATTCATGCTTTAAATATTTTCATTTATAAATTATTTCCTATTGAAAGGTAGCAAAAGAGCCAATTCTGCTGCACAATAATAAATGCATGATTAGAATGATCTAGTCATTACATTTTTATCTAGAAGCCTACCTTTAGTTTGAGTATTTTGAAGCAGTGAGCCTTTTGATTTAGTTTTTAAAGCCTCTGGCAGGTGGCAAAATTTTGTTCCAACAACATTCATGTGATTTAGAACAAAGGAATTCTTTCAAGAGGTTTGTGGTTTTACCTTTATACCACTTTCAAAGAAAATGAGATGATCATTTCTTTCACATTAAAATTAAAATAAACATAAGGGATAGGAAAAATTACACATTATAGCAAATAATTGCACTTAAAAAAGGGCTTTTCATAGATTTATTCAGACCATACTTTATACTTGTAAAAACAAAGTGTTCACTTGCATAACTTTTTCACAATGTGATAATTTAATCCTTACTTTGCATGTCTTCTATTTGATATTAAAAATTCCTATTTTAAATTCAACTGTACAAGCTCATTACTGCTTTGTATAAAACATAACACCTTATATGCTTATCTTAATATAAGTGATTTAGGTTGTACAATTACTAACCAATGTAATTCTAAAATACTGAATAGTTTTTCTAAGTGCCTCTAATAAATGCATTTCTGACATAAATGTTACCTGAGAAAAAAAAAGTCTATAAAAAAATATTGCACTAAAGTATACCTGACTTTAAAAACCAGCTTTAGTTTCAATTATCATCAACTATGAATAGGATTCATCTCTTAAAGTTTTGGTCACTGGTGTTTTAATTCTTCCAGAAAAAAATATTTTGATAAAATATTACTCTTGAAAAAATACTCATGGTAAACTTATTTTACTAAGTATATACAAATATTATTTTTTTTTCACCAGCAATAACATATATAGCCCTATTTCAGGTGAAGGTGAAGTCGCTCAGTTGTGTCCGACTCTTTGCAACCCCATGGACTATAGCCTACCAGGCTCCTCCGTCCATGGGATTCTCCAGGCAAGAATATTGGAGTGGGTTGCCATTTCCTTCTCCAGGGGATCTTCCCAACCCAGGGATCGAACCCAGGTCTCTCGCATTGGAGGCAGACGCTTTAACCTCTGAGCCACCAGGGAAGTTTAAACATGATAAATAAGATGCCAACAAAATTAACAGAGCTTGTCAGGTGTGTCATTTCAAAGGAACACGGGTCATATAAAATTAAAGACTTTTTAAACAAAAAATTTTGAAAAGTATTGCATCTATTCCCTCATTTTAGAAATAAAGACTCTGATGCCCAGAACTAGTAAATGAAAAGCATTAACTCCACATCATGACACTCTCTTAATTTCCACATTCATGGGAAAGATTTCTATAATGAATCAGAAATAACTAATGTATTTTTAATAGATGTATTTCCTTTCTTCAAAAGGAAATAGATGTATTTGTAATAGGTTTATTTTATGGGTAAGATACAATCATGAATTTATCCTTAAGAGAGGTAATACTCAACTGAGAATAGAGTCACTTGCAAACCAGTTCTATATACACTCCAGGAAAATATTTTTCCTGAATCATATGACTAGCTGATATCATGTATGCATCTAGCATTTACATAAAACATATCAGTTTCAAAAGTTTTTACATTAAAATTTATTTCACCCATTTAAGCTCTTAACCAGATATCATTATATCTGTTTAGAAAAAAATGGAATATTTTGACCTCACTAACAAGGTGATATTCAAAGAAGGAGGGTGCCAATTCAGAACTTCTGATTTTATAGAATAAATGCACCCCAGGTGACATTTCCACTCCAAGTTAGACTTAAAGATAACATTTATTACCATATAGCAATTGGAAGATTCTTAAAAATAAACTTTATTCTCAGGTCTTCAAATAAAAATAGATCAATTAAAATATTAATTTTAATGTCTTAGTTTAGTTAAATAGTAAATAATATTTCAGATGAAGAATATGGTATATTTGTTCCCTTAATTTAACTTAAAATTTAATTATTCTATAATCAATGAGAACTAAGCAAAGTGGTTCTTCAAAAGGAAAATGCATGAGCGTGAGTATGCCAAATTCATTCTATTTTTTTTTAAACAGTGATTATTAAGTAATCTATACCACTAGGAAAGCAAGAGCATTTAGATTCATGGTCGATAGGAAATTTACTGAGTACACATCAAGGAATGTAAAAGCATAGTTTGGGGATATAAAGGTACAAAGGTTGGGGCTGTAACCATATCTTTCTTTAAGAATATACTGTATAATTAAGGAAGATATAAAAGAAATTATAATCCACATGCAAATTTAGACAAAAAAATCAAAAATTGAGTTTTTTAAAGCTTTATTTTAAACTTGAAAGGAGAAAATAGTCCTTTCTTTAAAGCAGGTAACATTTTATAACAGAGATGTTAAGCAACAATACTATAGTAGAGTTTATTCTAAGCCACAAAGGTCCATATTGTCAAAGCTATCGTTTTTCCAGTACTCATGTATGGATGTGAGAGTTGGACTATAATGAAAGCTGAGCACCGAAGAATTGCTGCTTTGGAACTCCGGTGTTGGAGAAGACTCTTGAGAGTCCCTTGGACTGCATGGAGATCAAACCTGTCAATACTAAAGGAAATCAGGCCTGAATATTCATTGGAAGGACTAATGCTGAAGCTGAAACTCCAATTCTTTGGCCACCTCATGTGAAGAACTGACTCATTGGAAAAGACCCTGATGCTGGGAGAGATTGAGGGCAGGAGGAGAAGGGGAGGACAGAGATGAGATGGTTGGATGGCATCACCGACTTGATGGGCATGAGTTTGAGCAAGCTCCTGGAGTTGGTGATGCACAGGGAAGCCTGGTGTGCTGTAGTCCATGGGGTCGCAAAGAGTTGGACATGACTGAGTGACTGAACTGAACTGAACTATGAAGTAGGTTATTATGCGTCCAAGCCTTGGATGAGAACCATGTAGACTAAAAATTAGAAATAATAAGAAACAATGTCCTTTATTCTAGTTTGAAGACTGAAATAAATTTATGTAATATTAGCTACAGTGTTAGTAAACACAAGTAGTAAACTGAGATCTTCAGAAATTGACTTTTTATCTTGATAGAAAAATTCACATTATTAAAAATCCATTCTCATTACTAAGTTAGCAAAATAAGGAAACATTTTCATCTTGATTAATATACCTCAATATGCCCTTAGAGAATATTATGAATGAGAGAGAAGTAAGAGACATATTCTGCTTAAATCCAAAGGTAAGAAACCAGTATTCAATTTGTTTTCAAAGACTGGGAAATTCATTCAGATGAGCTACCAAAATATAAAATAAAAATAAGTGGCAAAACTATCCTGATAGAAGAGAAAAATGTCCAGTATTGCAGTTGATATGATTGTCTTCCTAGAATTTCCAAGCTTAAGAGATGGAGTTTGGACAGCATAATATCAAGTTAGGAATCTCTAAACCATTTTTAACCCTGGTGACTCAGTGGTAAATAATCCGTCTGCCAATGTAGGAGACTTGAATTAGATCCCTGGGTCGGGAGGATCCCCTGGAGAAGAAAATGGCAACCCGCTCCCGTATTCTTGCCTGGAAAATGCCATAGACAGAAGAGACTGGCAGTCTGCAGTCAGTCCAAGCGGTCACAAAAGAGTTGGACATGACTTCGCAACTAAAAGACAAAACCATTTTTAACCACTGAATAGAAAGAGATGATAATACTTATCTGCTCAATTATTAAATGAGAGCAATCAACAAAGCAGGGATATTTGTTGTTTTACAGAGGATTGCAGAAATTATATTCTCAGTTAGGTTTTGCATTAGTATTCTACTGTCCTGAATATGAAAGTGATGACAGTGACGTATTGACTATTTTACTCAAGGTCATGCTTTTGTATATCTCCTTCTAGAAATTAAAGATGTGGCAAAGATTATTTTCATTTTTTAAACTTTTAGTCATTGGATGCTACTGTATTTAAGAACTAACTCAAAACCATCTCATAGTTGCCTAACACAGTCTTAAATACATATCATCCATGGCAGTCACAGAAACATACATGTATATGTACATCAGCATGTGTATGCACTGGTGAAAAGTCAGTCTGTAACACAAAGACAATTGGATATAAGTGCAATTTTTCAAGATTTTTTCAAATATAGAAATATTCTTGAATTTTGTTTGATAGATCCTTTCATTAAGCTGGATGGTTATGTTGTGAATATATTGATTATTTGATAACACTGTCAGCAAGAAACAAAAATATATTAAAAGGCCTCTCAACTGTCCCTAGAAATTCTGGCGCTAAACCTATCTGCATGAAACAGATCAAGACAGGTCCTATACAAAGAAAACTTTGGAAAAGTTTTTAATTTCTGAAACATTTAATCCAGGTTAATGTGTTTTTTGATCATTTGTTTAATGTGAAATAGGAGAGAAATCTAACCTGACAATCACTCTCATCTCTCTCTCCATCTGACATCTGAGCCTCCTACACACAAAGCAAATCACGGCGAGAATAAGATTATGATGCAATGATCTCGTTGTGAACGTTGCATTATGGCTGAGGCAGTACATAAGCAGTCCCTCGGCACTTGTGCTTACAGCAATTTGAATTTCTCTAGTAGCTCACTATGATTTATAGCATATTTCAGACTTTCTCTTCACCAAGGGAGAACACTGTCAAGTTCATGAGAGTTTTGCAACTAAGATAAAGGAGGGAAAAAAGACCATGCCGAATAAACAGGAATTTGTGTTTTGTTTAAATTTGGGCATTTAAAACTGAATTGGTTGTGAAATTATCTTTGACAGCTGTATTCAATATCATCTCATACACTGAACAGAAAAACCAGTGGTGTTTTAGCTAATCATCCAAGGGTTTATTCAGCTTTCAATTCACACGTAAAACACTGGTTTGATAACAAAAGTTAAGGATTTAGTGTTAATAGTAGAACAGACCTTCAACAAGGACTCATATAAAATTCTGCTGTTTATCTTTTTTGAAACTCCTGTTCTGGCAAACAGGTGGTTTCTTATACCTGCAGTATTTCATTTCCTCATACACAGCTGTGTTAGAAAATGTTTGATTTTATGAACCACATGCCAGACTTGGCAATATTTTTATAACAGACAGGAAAAAGCAAATTGTATTGCTTCATTTATTTTTCCTATACTAGCAATGTAAATTTTCAGATTTAATATCACATGCTTTCTTCATAGTCCACATTTGTAATATAAGGAGCTGTTTCTCCAGAAATATGGACAATAGCATGAATTCATCCCTAAATTCACATGCAAAATAAAACACTGCTGATGAAAGCTTTTTTGCCTCCTTTTTATTATTATTCATAAAATTCCCTAGGTATGCATGGTGCTTTATAGAGCATATAAAAAGACAAGGTCTCTGCCACAAAGAGTTTATAGTATAATACAAGAAACATATCGTGTAAAACAGTTCAGATGTAGCAAAAACATATTATTTGAGGGACAATTGTGTGAGGATGCATTAAAAGATAGCTATTAAAAAGGATATAGAGTCACAAATGATCTTTTTAGTATATTTTTGGGATAATTTGTTGGACAAGGGTAAAAAATGATAGTGATAAATAATAAGTTTGGTAGGATACCTACTCAAATTGTATTTTCAAATTCTCCATAACCAATCAGTTATGTCCACAAAAATTTAAATGCCTTAATATATTTTGTTTCAGAATTGCTCTCCTACTCCTTTCTCCATAATATGGAAGTTGATTTCGATGATTCATAGACACCATTTACTTATGTTATATTACATTATATGATCAGAGAACATAAATGGAAAACTTTTCATTGTGAGCCCAGTGATTAATCAAACTTAGTAAAGTAAGATGCATAAAGGTTACATTGTCTTCAAAGTCACTTGAGATAGGTACTGGAAAAACTAAACTGGAAATCATGTTTCTGAATTTCTAATTTAATATTTCTTAAAATGAACGAACCTTCTTTTACCTATCTGATAACCTAGAATAAAGAACACAAACAGCAGACCCTACCTCCAGCTATATCATCTTAAAAGTCACAAAATGTCAGGCAAGAAATGATCTCCTTTGAGATTCAATTTACTCATCTGTAAAATGGAAACGCCAATAATATTAACATTTTATGTCTCAGACTAAATGAAAATAAAAAAGCAGATTTGAAAATGAGAATAAAAACTTTCCATAATAAAACCTTAAAATGCCGATATTGAACAAAATGCAACTTGAACCTATCTCTAAAATGGAGGAAATATTCTATTAGAATGTAGAGCAATTCCTTGAATAAAGAGAAAGCGAGTAGTAACAAGGATATGTATAAAAAGGTATTCTTGCCTAACTCTCAATCATTAAACATTCCTTCAGGAGGTTTCTTATTATTTTTTAAGTCTTGAGTATTTATTAACATTGTTTTATTTATTTCTGTATTTGTATACTTTTAAACTTTAATAATGACTTTTTAAACAATGTGCTTACAAAATTTTTGACAATCTGACAATTAAATCTGTGAGCCAGCTCCAATTCACTGCTTCCTGCTACCCATACTCAGAGGTTTTGTATATCAAATGCTAGCTCCAGTCTTTTAGCTTCAATGTCCCATAATTTTCCTCTGGGAAAATTTATGGAACAACCATATATTGACAGCATGTGCCAGTCAGTGCAGCCAAGCTAGTTGTGCCCTCAGGAAGCTGGTAGGCTCATGGATCTGGATGGACATGAAACAAACAGACTCACAAATGAAGATTTTATGAACTCCTCAAAGCGCTTACAGAAGGACCAGGGTGGTATGGAATGGAATGACTTGAGGGCAGAGTTGGAGAACCAACTTAAATTTAGCATGCAGGGAAGGACATTTAAGTAGCGACTGGAAAATGAATAGAAGTCACGAACAAACTGAAGACAGTCCCACCGGCCAGTGTTGGGGAAGGAAAATGTGTATGTTACATAGTTGAAGAAAACCCAGTGTGTAGAGAAGATGAAGCAGGAAGAATAACTCAGAAGGGATCTGAGAGGAGAATTTGAATACATTCTTTATGATGCAGGGTCTTTCAGGCCACTAGAAGAAAGCTGAGCTTCACTCTAAGGAAAATAAAAAGCCCATGAAAAGTTTTTAAAAGACAAATTTTATGAATCAATTTATGATTTACAGTCATCACAGTACCTGTTATTAACACAATGAGTTATGATTGTTCAGTTGCTAAGTCATGTCCAACTCTTGCGATCTCATGGACTGTAGCCTACCAGGTTCCTCTGTCCATAGGATTTTCCAGGCAAGAATACTTGGGTGGATTGCCATTTCCTCCTCCAGAGGATCTTCCCAACCTGGGGATAGAATCCAAACTTTCTGCTTAGCGGGAGGATTCTTTACCTCTGAGCCACCTGGGAAGCCCAACTTTTATAATGAGAGAAGATGATAAAAGGTAAAGAGTGAAATCAGGAAGACTAGATTAAGGGTCATTGTAGTGGCCTAATGTAGGCGGTACTAGTGTGGGTTGCCCCACAGGCAATGTGAAGAGAAAAATGAATCCTAAGGACTGGAGGAAGAATAAACAGATATAGTGATGTATTACATAAGAAAGCAGATGCAAGACAGTGGCAGGGAGCCATGTTAAGAATGATTTCAGATTTTCCACAATTTAGCATGTGGCTTAAACAAAGTTTTAAAAGGTTGCTATTTTCTAAATTTGAGGAAGACTGACCAAAGTTGTAGAGTCCATGTTGGGCCATAACATTGTATTAATTTACAATTAATTTCTCCGGGGAGGAATACTAAAATTCTTAGTATGAATTTCAAATAGAAGCATGCATGCCTACTTAGTCGCTCAGTCACATCTGACTCTTTGCAGCCATATGAACAGTAGCCCACTGGGTTCCTCTGTCCATAGGATTTCCCAGACAATAATACTGGCATGGGTTGCTATTTCCTTCTTCAGGGGACCTTCCTGACCAGGGATTGAACCTGGGTCTTTTGCATTGCATGCAGATTCTTTACCATCTGAGACACCAAAGAAGCCCTTAGTTAGAAGTGTGTGTAGTACGCTTCAGTTGCTTCAGTCGTGTCCGACTCTTTGTGACCCTATGGCCTATCACTTGCCAGGCTCCTCTGTCCATGGGATTCTCCAGGTAAGAATACAAGCGTGAGTTGCCATTTTTGCCTCCAGGGGATTTTCCCAATCAAGGGATCAAACCGGTGTCTCTTATGTTTCCTGAATTGACAGGCAAGCTCTTTACCACTAGAGACACCTGGGAAGCCCTCTGAAACCACCGAGCTGCCTACAAAAGCAGGCTTCTGCTCAGGACACTCTTGGCTGCAGAAGCAAACACACACACCCAGGCACACCAGCTCTGCACACGGCTCCAAAGCCACTCATGTGTGAGTGTTGGATCCCTGCTCTGTGAGGGACCAGTCTGACTGGCTCTCACTGGCAGACTTGGAGA
Organism: Oryx dammah; assembly: GCF_014754425.2. NCBI lineage: Eukaryota > Metazoa > Chordata > Mammalia > Artiodactyla > Bovidae > Oryx > Oryx dammah. Next base: position 46,112,776 of record NW_024070208.1, read on the forward strand.
ACATTGCAGCAGGGGGTTCTCCAAAGGAGAGGATATGCATCCTGACCAACCCTTAAATAGAAGAGGGCACTCCAAATCATTTAGAGCAGAAGATACAATGTTAACTCTGTCTATAAAATTTAATTAGTTTATTGCACAATTTTCTACAGAATGAAAACCAAGAAAATTATATAGGTGGTTGACCTGCTTTGAATAACATTAAATATATGTATAGATATATTACATCCATTTACTGCTCTTGGAACTACAAGAGCAGTTCCAAGAAAGTGGAGGTGGAAATGAGTGACACAAAAACTATTCCTGGAATCCTGAGGAATATTTCTTTTGATATAAAGTCTAAGAACTGACACATGGAGGGAAGAAGAAGAAGAAAAAAACTAGGTAAACTTCAGTTATTGTGCTTCCCTGGTGGTTTAGATGGTAAACAATCTGCCTGCAATGTGGGAGACCCAGGTTTGACCCCTGGATTGGGAAGATTCCACTGGAAAAGGGAATGGCTACCATTTCCAGCCATTTTTGCCTGGAGAATCCCAAGGACAGAAGAGCCTGGCAGGCTACAGTCCATTGGGTTGCAAAGAGTCAGACATGACTCGAATGTGAATTATTATAAACTCTAAATGTGATACACCAGTAAGAGCAATAAACAAGAAAAGACAACATTAGTATACAAATGCCACAATTCAAAAATTCCTCTCAAAATAGAAGAAAACATTTGCATCTACCAATTACTAAAATAGAAATAATTTTTGAAATTAATTATAATTAAGATAAGCATTTGTTTCCAACTAAAATCACGTACCATAAATGAAAGAGGTAAATGTGAAAATTTCTACACATAAATCTTAGGAAATATTCTAAAATGATATATTTTAATATAATTCCTTATTCATGGTACACATAAAGAAACTATAAAATTCAAACCATGAAATCATGTGTCTTATTCCTATGTCTACATGTAGAGTCAATATTCAATTTAAATTATAAATAAAATATAGCTTCCATTTAAAAGCTTCAAACTTATTTTCAATTCATAAGTATAGGAACAATTTAAACCACTTTTGCACGTTATTTTATCTATCAATAGTAATTAACATAGACTTAATCTGCCTAATGTTAATGACCACTGTTCTTCCGTAAATCCCAGTTAAACCAAGCTTATTAGGGGCTAATTAAAGGAAGTCTTATGTGCACTGAATAAAGTAATGTCTGTTTTTAAAGTCGGAGTATATATTTTGTCTGATAAAACGAGCAAAACTTTTCAATTAAAAGTTTACAGGCTGATTATTGATTTCTAAAAAAAAAAAAAAAATGCCAATGAAATAACTGACAACTTCGTTCTTCCTATCTGTATGTGCTTTTTATTGGTGGAGCAATATGATCGTATATTTCCTGAACACAACACTAGCTTCAGATTGCTCCAGATAATCAATAAACGCCCTTTGGATATATTCAATCAGGATCAACTAGTGATAAGTGAGGAATGTTGAAGGCATGTAGAGGAGGAAATAGGGTTTCAAATAATGCCAAGACATTAGAAATATTAGTAACTCCCAACATTTTAAAAGTTATTTGTATGTATGTGTGTATACATGTGTGCAAGCACTTTATTATGTTATTTCTATTTTCTAATTAATAAACTTTAGTGCTTACAATGTGTCACATTGTGTTTAATAACTGTTAACAATTTAACCCAAATAATCCCTGAGTCTTATGAAATATTTTTAATTATTATAGTTATAATACAGATGAGAAACTGAGACACGAAAATGCTAAGATTCCAAAAAGTCACATGAAGAACAGAAAGAAAAGAGCAATACTTTACACCCAGGCAGTTAGGCACCAGATGTTGCGATCTCAACACTAAACACAAAGTTGTGTTGCCTCTAAGTTTTCACTTAAATGTTCTTTCTCTCTCTCTCTCTCTCTCACACACTTCCTTCTCTCTTATCATCTCTCTCTCTGCCTCCATCCCTGCCAATGACATCTTTTGAGGAGGCAGCAGTAAATATTATCTGTTACTAACAAAGTTTGGTGCAGTTTTAGGACTGAGAGAAAAAGAAACTGGCATATCAATAGAAAGCTATAAGCATGAAAATTAGGTATACACAAAAACTTAGAATTTGAGGTTAAATATGACTATAATGTGAAATTATCTGTGGTTTTAAGAAAACAAAAATGATGTCGAACTCCATTACACAAGGGATGTTTTTTGGTTTTGTTTTGCTTTAATCTAAACTGACAAGGAATGAGTTCCGAATAGTGTAAAACATATATATATATGGATGGATGTGTATGTATATATGTGTGTGTATGTGTGAGAGAGACAGAGTATGTGACATTTACATGTTTGTTTTTAATACAATTTTATAGTTCAAATTTGGAGATAAACAGACGTGATTTTGGTACTTAGGGACAACACTGACATGCAAATCTATTTCTTAGATGCAACTTGTGGTAGGTCATCAATTATTTTGACAAATTACATAAGATTGTCTACTGAATGACTTCCTTACCTGTTTTTATCAATTTGTTTCTTTTCTACTCATTGCTTTTGTCACCTTTATTTCTCAACTTTAGTGATTTATAGCCTACAAATCAGAATCTCTGGTTATTGACTACATGTAAAACTGCTTGCACCATATAAGTCTATGATATGGAAATTTCAAGCCACAAATCACTCTAGATTCTTGGGAGAATAAGTAGATGTTATGCAATTATGTTACAGTCTTCATTTGAAAAAGAAACTTTTACAAACAAATGACTCATTTGGCAGACTGTACTTTGAAATATCACAATATTGTGCTGAATTACAAAAGAGAAAATAACACACAATAATTGAAGACTTAGAAGAATAAAATAGTTACAAAGTTGTCTACTACTCTGACTTAGTTAAAAAAAAATACCTCATGACAAAATTAATATCATGTAGAAAGCAGTGATCTAAATAAACCTGTATATGCACTTCTATATAAATTTATCTCATCAATCACAGGAAGTAGGTTTGGTACTATAAAGAGAAGATATTACTAGCAACATTTTCAATCACAGTGCCATATATCCAAAAGCAATCAATAAAGAAGCATACAGGAACTGACAAACAAACTAGTCAATGGAATCATTTTTCCTGAAATACTTAGCAATAGCCTTTTAAAGTAATTGCTTGTGGTCAATGCTACTCATATTTTGGGCTGCTTGCTTGTTAAAATAGAATGGATACCATGTCCAGTAATTTTTTTGGCTGTCAAAGGAAGTTTTTCACATCTACAATCAACCACATGGGGGGAAAAATCATCTTTCTGTTAATTTTACCAAACAAACTTTGAGGATCAATAGATTTTTTTTAAATGAAGGGGAAGAAAAAAAATTTTTTTCAGAAAAAATATAAAAGATAAATATTTTTTTGCTTATCCATGTCTTAACAATTTCTCTCAGGTTTTGCTAAAGTAAAAACACTTCTCATTTTCAACTATTTTGAGAATTTACGTCTTTAAAAAAAAAAGACATTTCTGTTGCGGGTTCAATATCAACATAGATTAAGCCAATTATGGAACACATCTTTCTTAGTTGATGGGAGAACTTAGAAACTGCTGAGTTACACTTTGTGGTAAACATTTTGGAACATTGCCAAAGCTGTTATAAACATTTCTGAGCTCGCTTTTCCAGGGAACTCTTTTAAAAATCAATTAGAAGTGAAGTCTTTCAGTGCTGGTGTTTTAAAATGTCAAGCTTGTATTACTTTTTGCCTTGTTGTGCATCAATGGCAATATTTCAAAACCTGTATATTAAATTGATTATATTCTATAATTAAGCCATTAAAGGGGGTGAATGTACAAGTGTTCTAAAATTCACACCACAGCAGAACTGGCTTTTTTTTAATAAGCCCAATTAGGTAAAAAGAGGGAAGAAAAAAAAAAGAATGCATGAGGTAAAAAGAAAGTATAAATGGCCATTCAGATTTTATTTTAAAAATGTTATCAAGTATATTATTGATCTTGAAAAAAAAATTCTGACCATTATAAGTCAACAGGTTAAAATAATAAATGCTTTATTTATGATTCCTAAATCAGAATATATTTATAAAGCAATCTATGGACACTGGCAGAGGATCAGTTATAAGCCTAAATTTACAAAAGAGAGATCTATTTAAAGATTAATTACAATCAAGACTGCATTGCATTTATTTAAAATATATAATATGATATTAGATGGATGCTTAGTACGTGTGCATGCTTCAGTATGTGTGTACTTATTTAATCTTTTTATTAAGAGGGGATATTGTCAATTTTTCAAGGTAATATCAACTTTTCATGCACAAAAAACTAGTTAATTCTGTGTTATATATAATGATGTTATAGAAAATAATATATTTTATGAAAAATAAGATTAAAATTCTTAACTATCTGAAAGTGTATTTCTTTTCTCTACAAATAAATCACAAATTTACTGTAGAGAGCAAAGGATTAAAATTCCTCATGTATGTGTAACAAACACATTGATATTAATTGGTTTGTCCTTTCAAGTTGTGTTTATCTCTTCATTTCCATCACAGTTTCAAAGGTCACTCCATTCCATTTATAAATCCAATATGACAGAGATTAGTAAAAGCAAAAAGCAACAACTAAATGAGCACATCATCATGCAATCACACATCTCACAATTCATTTATCCAATTAATAAAAAAATACCATCAAATGCTTTGTGGTGAGTTTTTTTCAAAGCATCAAAATGGTTCATGTCAAAATAACTTAATCATCCACATTTACATTCCACTGGTATAGCAAATGTAGAGAAACTGTGAAATTATACCTCAGTAGAAAGTTAGACAAATAAGTATTTCTATATTTTTCCAAAATAAAATAATTTAAATATATATATATATTTAACAAATTCAACCTGTAGTAGTAGTAAGTTAATGAGAGTTTCTTATGAGCTGAAATATATGCATACTTGTGTGTACGAGAGTGCACTGGAGTGAGTGTGTGTATGTGTGTGTGTGTGTGTGTGTGTGTGTGAGACAGAGAGAGAGAGAAAGAGAGAGATCTAGCTATTTAATTGCTAAGGTCATATATTATCTAGAAGAGGAATTCAAAGGACTGAAAATAGTGTTATCAACTTACTAACAGATACAAGAAATTTTCTAATTTTGATGCTTGTTTTGATATATTTTTTTTTAAAAAGGTCCTAGAACCTGGCCTTTCCCCTTGATGTAGGCATAGGTTTGGACAGTGGTAGGTATATAAAGTTTCCCTGGTGCCACAGATAGTAAAGAATCTGCCTGCAATGCAGGAGACCTGGGTTCTATCCCTGGGTTGGAAAGATCCCCTGGAGAAGGGAATGGCAACCCTCCAATATTCTTGCCTGGGAAATCCCATGGACAGAGGAGCCTGGTGGGCCTCAGTCCATTAGGTTGCAGAGAGTCAGACATGACTGAGTGACTAACACTTACTTAGGTGTGTAAAAGCACAAGAAGAGACTAAATACCTGCCATGTGCATCAGAACTGGCAACTCTAGGAGGCTGACCTATATAGATTGCTAAAGGAAGTCATTTTAAAACAATTTAACTGCCTTTGTAAGATTGGCATTTTTAACCTTGATATTTCCCATAAAGTGAATATTGAACATATATTGTCAACATAACCACTGTTTTAACAAGTCTCACTCCAAAAATGTAGTTGGATTATCCAACTTTCAAAGATGAAAGTGGAAACACTGGAAAAATGCAAACAAAAGCAAGACAATCCAGAAAGCATATACCTCAGAGGACCCTGTAACGCAATTTCAGCACTTAGACAAATCATAAAGATAAAGCAATTCATTTCCAAAAATCAACTAAAACACAGTGAACTAGTTAGCAGATTATTTACAAAAGATTTAGACCTTTCTTTCTAAGAGAAACACAAGTGAAATTAAAACAAACTGAAATTGGTTTCAGAAATCCCCCATCTCTACTATATGGATTTCTGTCTCATGAAACAGAAGGTCATAGAATCCTAAGGCAGAGTCAAGAATGTTTACAAGGCCACTGGGTTTTGAAGTAGACTTGAATCATTCAAATGGCATAGTGCCTGAGCAGAAACTATCAATCACTCCATTATATTGAATAAAGTTATATTTCTCTTATATTTTTTATTAACATATGCATTATTATATAATGGTGTGTAGCTTGCTTTGAGAGTATGGATTATCCTTTTCAGTTAAATATACTTTCTACAAAAAGTTTAACCAAAAATCTAATGACTAAATATTTTACAAAGATGGTGAAGTCTTCCTTCCCTGGATATCCTAAAATGCAATATCTGTATAAAACAACAGTGAAGAAGATGAAAGTCGCTCAGTCATGTCCAACTCTTTGTGACCCCATGGACTATACAGTCCATGGAATTCTCCAGGCCAGAATACTGGAGTGGGTAGCATTTTCCCTCTCCAGGGGATCTTCCCAACCTAGGGATCAAACCCAGGTATCCCTCATTGCAGACAATTCCTTTCCAACTGAACCACAAAGGAAGCCAAAGAATACTGGAGTGGGTAGCCTATTCTTATTCCAGTGGATCTTCTCTACCCAGGAATCAAACTGGGGGCTCCAGCAGTACAGACAGATTCTTTACCAACTGAGCTATCATGGTATAAAACAAAGATTTCTCCTAAAGCCCCAGTCAATGCAGTTGTACAGGTAAAACTGCAGATGAATGACTTGTTTTTTGAAATTTCATTTAGAAAAAAGATAAACTTCTCGGAGAATTCCTGAAATGTATTTTAAATGAAATCAATTGATGAATAAAGATAAATATTTGCCATAAAGACATGCACAGCATTGACAAAAACACAGAGTTCAAATGCTCTTATAAACTGCTTTAACTTTAAAATACCTCTATGCACATATGGTTGTGTTTACATAAGTGTGTGTGTACACACATGGCCATACATATACAATTGGATACACACACCCACTCACTTTTACACACATATTCTCTCATCTTTGTCCCTATGAAGATTATCACTCCCCACATAGAAATGACCCCAAGGAAGTAAGTATACTTCTTGGCTGAACAATTCATCAACAGCTTGAAGTGACAGGAATGGTGATTCAATCCCATGTCCGCCCATATCAGATGTAGGCCACATTCTTCAGTATGCAGAACCAGAAAGGGAAAAACGTCCCTGTCGCATTTGCCCTTTCATAGAGATGGAAATATTATTAGAAAGGACATAAACAGACTAATTAAATCACAGCAGTATGGCTGAGATGACAGCTGGTACAGCGTGTGACTGAGAAGATCCATATCTGTGAGCAGGAGGTACTTCACTTCCAATCCATTCGCTATTAGGTGCTTTCAAGCTTGCTGTGCAGACATTAAATAATAACATATCATTTCCAAGACGAAAACGATGTAAAGAAATAAAAAAGACTTTCTAACCAAGAAGTCTTTTGTGCAACAGAAAAAAAAATAATCATTTACCACTCAGTTCTGCTTTTGAGATAAAGATGTAATAATGTCATTACCTTTCATCAGCAGGATCCTTGAAAATCAACACTCTTTGCTTATCATGCTGTGAAATACAAATAGAGCTAAAGGCATGGTCTGTGAGGCACTGCTGCAGCGATATTAACTAACAGATCTGCCCTTTGTGAAGGAAACCGTATCCGTTTCATTAGTGCAGACTCTAATTCAAAACTGTTGAAAATGAACTCCACATACTGTTTTAATAACAACATTCCTAATCATTATCAAACTGGTAATTCTCTCAGCACTGAATGGAAGGGTCTGTGTTTCCATTATGACCTGCTGTTAAAGAAAACCATATTTAAATCCTCTATTTTTCCTATCTTCCCAATGATCCAGGTTTATTTGGGGGAGGGGGACTATGAGGAGCTGGCAAGATGAGCACACCCCATTATTTCATCCTAAGTGAATTGACGTTTTTAGACATTCTTGTCAACTACTATGTTATTTACTTATTATCACTATTATTCTATTTTGTATTCAATTTGACATGCCATGGTTCATACAAATGTCTTTGTACAGTTTTGGAATATTCGGACAGTGCAGAGAAGAATCACAGTAATATAAATGTGAAATATTAGGTCAGGTGACAAGCTCAGAAACTGTGTGCTCACACTCACAAAATGTTAAACCAGGAACACCTTTAGTAATAGCTCAAAGAGTATATTCTCTAATACAAAGTTATAATGAGATATTTGAAGATTTAAATCATCAAATATTATAATTTACAGAACGCAAAGTTGAAGTTATTTTAATGTCATCAATCATATAAAATTTAAATATAAGAGAAAAGAATGGAGGACCATATATTAATGAATAAAATGAGTTATCTGATCTTAAAAGGATTGAATAAGGCCTGGGGTTATTTTAAACAGAAAGGTTTGTTCCCACTATACATTATTTTTGAAGTTCCTATAAACATAATAGCACATTGCTGTAGCTGATTTAAGGCTTTCCTTGATGAAAATATATTTACAAGGCTGTCATAAATGCACTCAATCTCCTAGAACATGATGCAGTCTACCATATAACATATCCAAATGTATATATGCTACATATCCTTATGTCGTAGGAGTACACTAGGATACAGCATCAGATAGAATCATTTAATTTCTATTTCCTAATTTAAATGCTTGTATTATTAGTTTCCTTCTTATTCTGTTATTAGTTGGAGCAAGCAATATTAAAACCAAAACATTCGGTTAATATTTTCTAATTAGTTCTTCAAATGCCCATATAAATTACAAAAATTTTATGAAAAAGAAACAGCCACTACTCAAAAAGTAGAAAAAAAACTCTGTATTCTGCTTACCTACATCATATAATACATTTAATAATTCATACAGAAAACTAGTGTATGTTATTATTCATACTCTAATCATTTTATTTACATATTTGAAGTGGAGTCAGAAACACATGCTCAAATATTCTTAAGTGGTACATTTTTCCCATAGTCCCCTGTTATGATCACTAATGTTTTTAATCATCTGTATGCACAATAAAGATGTTATGTTATGTTATGCAAGAAAATGCAAACAATGCCAAGCACTATCTAGAAAATCATGAAAATGAGCCTAATAAAATGACTAGTTATTACCACAGGATCCTCTTTTATTCTTATATTCCAAATAAGTATCTTCTACCCTTATCCATCATAGGTAATGGTTACATAATCTGCCTTTTTGGGGAACATTTAAGTTGTTTCAGTTTTGTGTTTGATTATAGAAATCACTGTAAAAAAATATAACTTCTTGCTTTTGATCATCTTCTCAGGTTTCAAAAATGAAAGAATTTTAGAGCCAAAGGCTAAGTGGGCATCAAGCTCCTTATTTATTAAATAAGACACCTGAGAAATTGAGAGACCTATCTAAGTTACTTATTAGCAATGTTATTACTAGAAGCTAAATCTTCTGACATAGTTTGCCCTTTGCTTCCCATCTCAGCTTTTAGAAGCATCTAGAAGGACTTGTTTTGATCAGACTATAAGCTTTTCAAATGATAATTTGCCTTAAATTAGCCATTTATTCTTTGTATTTTCACATCAGATTACCTTATTTAAAATACTTCATGAAGAGGAAATGAAAGAAATATTAAATATTTAAGAATGCATCGAAAATTATGAAAGAGTAGGTTACTACTTTTTAGTTTTTTATTGTTGGAGTAAGCAACTTTGTGGGAAATGTCAGGATATGAAGACATCTTTTACATAGGGAATGATGTGAACCATATGGCTTATTCACCATCAACTGAATTACAAACCATGGCAGTTCCTACACTTTTAGGAGATGCTTATGTGGTCCTTCCATTAAAATTCCACTAACGTGACATTTGTGAAAAGGTTTATGTTGGGACATACTTTCCTCACCATGTGAGAAGCCACAGACAGCAAAGGCATTGATTAAAAGTGTTTATATATAAATTGAAAGCTATCAGTTCTAAAATATTTCTCATTTCATGTGTCAGTGTTTTTTGGTCTTTTAGGGAAGTCTTGTCTGTTTCCATGTTTACAAGACTCTGGCTGTTAATATTGTTAAATTTTACTCATCAGACAGGAAGAAGGATCTTAGCAATCATTGTTAGGAAAAGAAACATTAAGAAAGTTAAAAAAAAAAAAGTTCCACATTTAATCTGTTAAACAATGGCAAATTTCTTATGAATCACTGATACTGTAATTGAACTGGAGACATTTTTAGAGCAAGCTTGCTTTGGCTTTTTCACCCTCCGATTTGGAATCTGCTCACAGTACTGCCAGCTTAACCAAAAAGGATTAACTCTCATATCCAACTGAGAACACAGATAATTCTCAGTAATTGGTAAAAAATGAAGATGAATGGGGCTGAGAGATAAGGAGCAATTAGCTCATCAGCAGTTACAGCTGTGCACTCAATCCGGATCCATCTCTTGAGTCTCGGCCCCTTTTAAAGAACCTACACAGAAAAAGCACAGGACACCCCCTCCCCGAAAAATTGCTATACCTGCCCATCATTTCTCTAGTCTTCCATTTTCCTTCCTTCCTATACAAAGACACCTGTCACAGCATGCTATGTAAATTACTACCTCTCTCAGGACCTATGTCTAAAGCCAATCTTCTTTTTAAACTTTTTTTTATAACAGAAACCAAATGACTACTGTAGACACTCTTAAATTCCCTGTCAATCGTTTCATTATAGCAGGATCATCTGTTTGAAAATATAAGCAATTCCCTCATCTAATTATAGCAAGGATTTGAGGTTCATTAACATTGCCAAAGCAGAGAATCCAACGCACAACTTCAGAGCTCTGCTTGGTGCCCTGTGTTCTCAGTTTCCTTTTATTTGCTTTCTCAAGGTCTCCAAGACTTTTTCCTGAAATCACAATATTAATTTTGCCTTCCAAATAGACACGTGAGATAGAAGAAAGGAAATGACTACAATGTAAAATATTTTATTTCTTCAGGACTAGCAAAAAAAAAAGTTAAGAGGATGGTCAGATGGGGAAGATAATTTTATTATCTATCTGCCCAGCTTTTTTTTTTTTTTTTCATCATTGTTTTGTTTTTCGGCTGGTGGACAGAGGTAAGAAGTAAGGAATACCATTGAAGAACACACACAGCTGTTTAATCCCAAACTCAAATTCTTGTTTTTGCTTGAAACTCCTATATCCTCTTAACTATTGAGAATTTGGAAAATGCAAACAAATCCTACATTTCAGGCATATGAAATGTGTTCAGTTTGTGGATCACTGCATTAGGGTATTCTCGTCTACTTTCCATGGTGTTCAGAGGAGAAACTCTGAAGTCTTAAGATTACTTCACTTCCTCAAAGAAATAACAGCAGTTTGGGGTTATGACTATAGTTTAAACAATAAGATTTTCTTGGGACATCTGTTTTGAGATCACATTTTGAATAGATATGAACTCATTTCCTACGAAGCAAGCAATCTACTATTGTTGATAGCTGTTTACCAGTTCTATGAGTCAGATATTAGCTAGTGGCAAAGGTCCCTCTTAAATCCTCCTGTATTCTTTAAACTGTGTACATAGTGTTTTCCTTAAATAAAATGTTAAGAGAAGTAAAGATGCAGTCTTTTCCTGTCTCTTGGTAAATTATAGTCCACAAATGCTTGTGCTTGGAAATAATATTTAATGTATTTATATTTAAAAGAGTCATTTCCTTTGTTGTCATTAGTTAAGGGAGTAAGATATTAGGTTTAGCAAGTATGTAAATAACAGAGAAACTATTAAGAGATGCTTACTATGTCAATATTTATATAGCATTTAAAAACTAGAAGTTAAATTAAGTTTCCTTTATTTAGATTAAATCGATTGTGATTAATTTAGTATCCTCAAAAATGTGCATGATGCCAAAAAAAAAGAAAAGATAAGTAGATAAAACAGCTACAGAGACTATGAAATTGACCTTGGGTTCACCGGTTTTAAATTCTGCCTTTCCAATATCCCAGTCCCAATTTCCAAGCAGCATTTTTTAAGATGGTTATGTAGATCAGTCCTTAAAGCAAAAAAATAGCAATTTATCTGGTCTGTATGTTGTGGATAGTGTTGCCACTAAAAAGAATCCAAGACATTTTTCCTTCTTATCTGCAATGTAGCTTATATCAGCCAACCTGTCACAAGATAGTACTTGATATAAACAAGAGATTGCAAAGACATCTCAGTAATCAATATCAGGATGGCTACAGTATGGAAACCCCAACCAGTGCATATCATTTGTCTCAGCATCTATTTCTATGGCCAAATGAAGCATTAATTCAAATCATAAATCTATGGTGATTTAAATCTGGGAATGAGCACCTGCCTGCTTTAATGATTTATTTTGTACATTTCAGTAAGCAGGAGATTTGTCCATATGAACTGACAGGTCACCTTCAGATGCCAGGAGCAGACTGTTTATCACCATGCAGACTAGCATCTCATCTTAGCAAGTAAATATTAAACTAAAAGAATCCAATTGATTGTGGATGAGGGAGAATGGCGACACGGCCATATATTTTACTCAGCCTGCCGATGCCTTACTCGGGTCTATCCTAAAGTCCTCACTTCTTCCTAAAGCGATCATTCTGTTGGAAAGATGTGAGCTCAAGGTTACCAAGTAAAATTGGGATATAAAATAATTATTAGTCAGTGTCACAGGTTTCTTCAAACACCTTTATTTTCTGGCTAATTTTTGCAAATCATATTAAGAACTAGACACACTCATCTATAATAAAAACATCCCTCACCTCACCAAGCCAAATCAAACCAAGCAAAAGAAAAAAAAAAAAATCTATTTTCTAGGGCAACAAGGATTTTATTTATGACCAAGAGGGGGCAAAATAGAGTGTTTCTACATACAGAGACCTGAAATGTTTAACAGAACTTGTGAGCCAGATGAGTACAAGGGAAAAAAAGAACCTGAACTGACTTCAGAAATGCCACTAGATTTGGGCAGGGCTGAGAGTAACAATACATCATTTAAGTAGCACCTCTCTGAGGGGCTTTTCTACTTCAAAGGGCTGATAGATTCATGAGAGCAAGTACATTTGTATCCTGAAATATAAAGCTTCTGAGATTCTTGGGATTCCTCCTGGAATTCATAGGATTCAATACCACTTCCTAAGCGCCTCCTGCTAACCGATGTTCCTGGGGATCCACCATATCCTGTTAATGACTGTCTTACTTAACCACGTCCCCCATTAGACTGTGTGCCCCGTGAGTGTTGAGACTATTAGGATTATTTTTGAGTTCCTAGAATAAGTTAAAATCAACCACACAACAAAATCCAAATGGTGTCACAGATGTCCCCAAACTTCCTCACAGGCATGAAGCTTAACAAATAATACCTAGCAGAGAGCATAGGAAAACAGGAGGAAACAGTTGACGGCTGAAAAAAGAGGAAGAAGGTGGTTTTCAAAAGGGCAAGCTGGAAGAAATAATCACAATAGCAAAAACAATACCCACACAACCAACCTTACAGATGACCAAAAGTGTGAGAAACAGACATTGTAATGAATAAAATGATAAACACTTGACTAATATGCTTTCCTTTAATTCTCATGATGTAGATACTATGTTTTATGCTATTTTTCAGATGTGGAATGTAAGGCTCAGAAAGTTCACATAACTTTCCAAAGTCACATAGCAGTTAAGAAGTGTTTAATAAGTCAAAGTCATTAGACACTTACCAAGAGGCAGGCACTGTCCTCAGAAGCAGCGAAAACTGCGCCTCGTTTTAAAGCAACTACTGTGATCTATGCAAACTCAACTCCCCCTCACCATTGCCCTGTACCTTCTCCCGCTCTACCCACTCCCTGCTCCAAACTCTGTTTCCCTGATCTCCAAGTAAAGAAGAAGGGAGCAAGGGGTATGCTCCAGAAGAATAATAAATCAAAAATTCTTAGAGGATAGTGGTATGTGAGAATAGAAGAAAAATGACAATGATAACATTTTGCCCCCAAACAGCTATAGATATATAAAACACATGATCTATGTGCCTTAGGGACTAATGGTAACACTAATGTTAACACAGTCTCAAAATATTAAGACCCTCTAGGAAAATTCAAATAAATACCCATTTCTGGTTCAAACTGGATGATACGTGTCAAAACTAAAAAGCGATATAAACTAGCAAGCAAATGCCTTAATGGAAGAAATTGATTTCTTCCAACTAACACACAGATTTAAACTGATTCTTGTTTAAGCCATTATGATAGTCTAGGTATCCAAATAATTATGGTAGGCACAAGGTGATCAGAAAGCAAATGTTATTTCATAATATTAAATGTTAAGAGTATGTCAATGCCTAATTATGTTCTCTTTATCTTATGCCTATTGGTTTCTCCAAAGCCAGTTTCTGCTCTGCTGCTCAGGAAATTTGACAGAGGTATAAAGTTTCAATATATTTTGTTCAAGTGTTATTACCCTGGCTAACTTAAAGATCCCTCCCCACAACACCAACTACCAACAATAAACCGCACTGAAGTCTTAACTCTCCTAAAATTTTGAAAACAATCCAAATTATGTTTTGGAACTGTAAGTATAATTTATAATGGCTAATTACTTGTTTTTTAAAGTGTTCAATTTTGCTTCATTTAATCGGTCAACGTCAAAGACCATTATGTTAAAACTGTGTGCAATCAATAGTTTTAAAAGATAATTATTCTTTCATTTTGCCTCAATAGTTTTTAACTTTTAAAAGTTTAAATTGAAGTGTATAAACTATAACCTAAAGAACCCACTGCCCTCTGTCTTCTTAATAGAAGCACCATAAATGTGAACATTGATGTTTCCTTTAGTTCTTTTCAATTTTTGTGCCACTTTTTAGCTTTCTTACACATCTTTCCATCCAAGTATTGCTACCATCTTCTTTATCATGCTCTCAAATCAAAGCCATTAACACTGCTCCTTTTCTTTCTCTTGCCTAGTTCTGATGAAAAAGTTCTCCTTTTCCTCTTCTGTACATTCCATTTTGGCATCACTAAAGCCATGGCATTTGTGTATGTGTTTTAAAATTACTTCTTAATATGTTACTCATATCTAGCACATGATCTCATGAACTGTTGTGAAAATGATTATCACTGAAGTCCACAGCATTCCTTCCTACACCTATACCTATACATCAGGGAACTGAAAGCAAGCAGATATTGATTATTTAAAGAGATAATCTGTTAAAATGCAGCACAGAAAAGAAACTCTAATTGAACCGCCAAACTTATTGCCTCCCTCATGAACATATATGCTGGATATAGTCTCTTGTATATATCTTGTAGCATCCAAATTTTTTATGTTACATTAAATTTTGAGCACGATTTCTATATTTTAAAGAAAAATAATTTGGTGAGGATAAAATTTTGTATCTCAAAAACAGAGATACAAAAGATATCATCAATAAAAATATAGCCCTCACTTGAAGTTTACTGACAAAATGAATTACCCAAAAGAATTCTGCAAAGATAAAGTTGTTTCTTTTATTTTAAACAGTGGCTATTAATTTCACTTTTCTCCACACCTCAAGAACAAAAAAGATCAAATTAAGAAATTGAAGTGGCATAGTTTAAATAAAAGAAATTGATAATGGTTGTATACAAAAAGTATTAATTATCAGCATAATTTTTATTCTTGGCAGCCAGCACATGAGAAGGTAAAGTTTATGTTTTGCTGCTAAGGCACATTTCTTCTGTGGTAACCAATGAATTAAAACTTAGTAGTGTGTGGTTTTGTTTGTAAATGTTCTTTTGTCACCTTGTATATAATCAATTATTTCAAAATTCTAACTAATAAAGCTTGTTTGTATTATGAAATATGTTAACTAAAATCTTATAGTAGGAGTTGCAGACTTAAAGTTAATTCTGACATTTAAAAATAATGTTGTCAATTATTTATTTAGAATACATGTTGTTAGGCTAATTGGTTTCTTCAAAAGATACACTATCTTCAAAGCTAAAAGGAACAAATTCTTGAATGGGTAGCCAATAGCTAGGTTCTGTAAAAGAAAGTCACTTAGTAACAAAATGATTACAGTAAGTTTCACTGAACAGAAAACTTACCAACACTTGAATTCATGTCCCCATTTTCAGAATCTGCTCCATGTTGGCTATTACTGGCATGATAGTTGCTCATAGCTTCTAATTTGATTTTTTTCACCTTCATTGCTTCGGCGATAGCTGCATTGGTAGCAGCGGCAGCTGCTGCAGCTGCTGCTGTCAAACCTTTAAAGAATAAATTAAAAATAAGGTAATGCAAATTCTGATTTTTCACATAAGAGTTCATGTACTTTATACAACACATATACAAACATATTGGAGTATCTGATTCCTTTATGCAATACTCTCATATCATATATTCATTCCCAATGAACCAATGACAGAACATTGATAGAATGGACAGAATGCTCTCCAAACTCCCACATCAGTATTAGCAGAAGCATAATTCGTACGTAGAAGAATAATAGTAGAAATAAGGCCAGAATTCTCTCTCAAACAACTCCATCTGAATATGTCATTCCCTGCCTGCTTCCAATGCTGTCTAGCTGCCTAATGAGGGCAAAAAAAATAACCTGCTTAACAATTCACCAAGCTTTTCACTAGACCTGGAAAGCTAGCTAATCACCCTAAATCTCCCTATTCTCATGCCTCACTCCCCCTGTGTTGAACTTGGCCCCAAGGCCCACATGTGCTCTGTGTCTTCAAGCCTGCACTTTCTCACAGACCATCGAATGTCCCAGATGACTCTTCTACTTCTCATCCTCCAGTATTCTAGTCCCAGAGTCAACCCTTCTAATCACTATGCCATGATATTTATCCATTTTGTCTCTGTTCACTAAGAAAATGACAGGTAAGAGTGATCATGAGGGGACTTCCCTGGAGGTCCAGTGGTTAAGAATCTGCTTGCAATGCAGGAGACAGCAGTTCGATCCCTAGTCAAGGAACTAAGATCCCACATACTATGGAGCAACTCAGCCCGTGTGCCGCAACTATTGAGCCTGCACACTCTGGAGCGTGCACTCAGAAGCTACTGTGCCTGCACACCACAGTGAAACAGCCCATGTGCCATAAGACATGATGAAGCCAAATAAATAAATAACCTTTGTTTTTAAAGGAGCGATCATGAAATTAGAAATAACAGTGAGACCAATATGGAAGAGCAGAAAGAGAAGTGTCAGCTTTAGGTACAGGCTCCAGGTATCCAGCAGAGGTTTCAGAGCAGTGTGAACTTCTAAGTCAATTCACTTCATCCTGACATTCTTCATCGCTTCCCTGGTGGCTTAGATGGTAAAGAATCTGCCTGCAATGCGGGACACCCAGGTTCGATTCCAGGGTCAGGAGGATTCCCTGGAGGAGGGCATGGCAATCCACTCCAGTATTTTTGTCTGGAGAATCCCATGGACAGAGAAGCCTAGCAGGCTATAGTCCATGGGGTCACAAATACCTGGACATGTCTGAGCACTACGTGAATGATTTCTCTTAACTTTAGAACTTTGGCGTCTATGAAAGGATATACCTTCCCACTGCCTTCATACTTTTTGCTATGGCTGCTTCAGAGCTGGCTACAGTGCTTCAGCCCGCTCTGAATTTATCTGTATGATTTATTTCCACTCACAGCTGGTGGATTAGAGACTGAACACCTCTCTCCTCCTTTTCCTCCCCACTAATCATCACTTCTAGTTACTACAGCAAATAAGTTACTGCCTCAGGAATTAAAGAAAGTTTTGTTTTTGTTTTCCCCTAGAAACCTCTGCTTTATTTCAGAGGTTAGGGGAAGACCTCACCTTTCCTTCAGATCCGACCAAAAACACCCTGACAACTTTCACCCCAATGCAACAAAACTTTCAGACTGGATCTTTGCATGACAAACTGAGAACCACCGCCTAAAAAGGCACTGGTCTGAACTAAAGGAATTCATCTGGGTCTGAACTGAACACTTATTGCCATTTAAGTCCCAACTTGAACAGATTCTCTCCTCTTCCTATGATTGAATTTACTCCCCAGTTACTCATTTCCTTCAAAGATGTTTCAGAACATTTTCTTTCCTGTTCTCTTAAAATTCTGTTTGTGTTTCCCAGAAAATCTCTCTTCCTCAATTTGCCTTGTCACCAGTGTGAACATCCCACTTGTCCTTTCCCTTTATTGCCTGGTGTTGTCCCATCTCCAATTTATGACACATCTTTATCTTTGATTTATGCAGCAGGTAAATCTTGTTCCATAGTATGCAAGTAAAAAAGAAAACCTACAACTTGAGATATGAGTGTTATTATTGGGTAGATCTGAATCAAGCTCAGTAGCATGAAACATAACTATGCATGATATGGCCTTACATAAGCTATAAAATCTTCTTAAGTATGTTTTCTTCATCTGTGAAGTCATCCTATTCACGAAGGGATAATAGAAGGATTAAATAATATAAACTGTGTGAAGAATGCCACATTATGTTTAGTAAAAATTAGGCAGGCCTTGTGTTCTAGTTTTTACTTTAGTAAGTCAAGCCCAGTCTTAGCTATGACTCCTGCAGGATATGATGAGCTGACCACATCCCCCTCAGCTCGAAGATACTAATTCTCCTTATCTGCCTGCATTAACCCTTGACTTTTAAAAATGCTCCAATAATTGTTTTATGAAAAGAGTACTTATGATACACTTCTATTTTTCCACTTGACATTTTTCTCCCCAAGTTTACATTTCTAATATAAATTCCAATAAATAGTTGTGTGTATGATACACATACATGCTATAACTTAACTATAATACTTTTTAAATATTCTATTTTCAGTATGGTTTCATGATGACAAGAAGAAAGCTATTACATTTGCAACAGTTGCTGATTTTAGTTCTACTAACTCACCTTGATGTTTGATGGGTCCTCAAATTTAATTCTTTAATAACTTTCCAATTCAGCCAATTTTCTCCATCTTTACTGGCTCTCCCTAGTACAAGCTGTCGCTACTTCTTCCATGGAGTATTGTAATTATTCTTAACAGCTTTTACTTTCTCTACTTTCAATCTCTTATGATTCCTGCAGCAGTCAACATAACCTTGTGAAAATGCAAATCCAATCCTGGCATTCAATGCCTGCTCTGGGGAGCAAGTTGGGTGCTTCATGTGTCTGTCAGGGCCCTTATGTGCTCAGTCCTCTGCTTCTCTGTGTGGCATTATCTTTCCACCAGGTTCCTTTTGCTCTCTGTGCTTCAGAAACATAGACATCTTTCGCATCTTCTAACAGACATTTCCTCTTTCAAATTAGACTCTGCACATGGTGTTCAAACTTTCTAGAAAAGCTGTCCAGTCCCATCCCCCAGACCTGTCCCTGCATCCGTCAGGGAGCAGGCTCAGGATCCTGACTCTTAAATCAGCTTCCTTAGTGATTCAGACAGGAAGTATATGCCTAAAATGTAGGAGACCCAAGTTCAATCCCTGAGTCATGAAGATCTCCTGGAGAAGGAAATGGCTAACCACACTAGTATTCTTGCCTGGATAATCCCATGTACAGAGAAGCCTGGCAGGCCCAGTTTACAGCCTTACAAAGAGTCGAACACGACTGAGTGACTAACATTTCACTTTTCCTTTTTCAGTGGAAGCAGGCTTAAGATTCTGACTCTTCAATCTACCTGGGAAAGAGCTCCAACACTTCAAGAATCAATCTAAGACTTGCTTATTTTAAAGAGCTGATTTTCCCCACCCTACTCCACAAGAGTAGAGGTTGTGTTCTCAGCTCTGTTGAATGAGAATTTGTCTTCTCTGTACATTAGAATCACTCACAGAGCTTTAAAACCATACAAAGAGCTGAGTTCTATCATCTGAGACTCTGGTTATTTTGAGTTGTATATTTGAGTTGAATTTATTGCTCCTTGGATTACTTTAATGTGAAATTTGAGAACACAAACTCAATACCTTAAACTTTTTTTTTTTTTGAGGGGGAGAGTGGGGAGAGGGATGTTGCTCAGGGGGTTAGTTAGGGCTGACTCCTCTAACTAGGTTATAACACCAAATTAATATAAGTATCTCAAACACTAAAGCCAAAGCCTGGCACAACTTGTATCTGAATGAAAAAAATGCTTCTGAAAATGGATTACCTGGAAAGCCACAAGAGAAATATGGGCATTATTTTGACAATATCGGGCTTCCCTGGTAGCTCAGCTGGTAAAGAATCCACCTGCAATGCAGAAGACCCCAGCTTGATTCATGGATCAGGAGGATCTGCTGAGGAAGGGATAGGCCACCCACTTCAGTATTCTTGAACTTCCCTGGTCCCTCAGCTTGTAAATAATCTGCCTGCAATGTGGGAGAACTGGGTTTGATTCCTGGGTTGGGAAAATCCCCTGGAGAAGGAAACAGCTACCCACTCCAGTATTCTGGCCTGGAGAACTCCATCGACAATACAGTCCATAGGGTCACAAACAGTGACCCTAAGCACAACACAACTAAGCGACTTTCACTTTGACAATATCAATGTATGCCGTTAAAAACACTTTATATATATTGCAGTCAATAAAAATATACTAAGAGTAGCAAATCTCATTAACTTAATAATAAGCATTTACTCTCCATTGCTGGAGACAATTACAAAAGTCTCACCTTCACTTCTGCACTTATTGCACTTTCTGGGGGCCTTGTCATAGCCCTTTCAAATCTCTAATGTAATTCTCAAATCCCCTCTGGCTTGCTGCCTCTAGTAAAAACTTACTTTAGAATATAGACAGTCACTTTAGAAAGAGGTCCCATTGTATATTTTGTTCCCTATTGAAGCTTCCTTTGAAAGAACAGTGTAACAAATTCACAAAAAAGCGCCAGTGTTTTGTTTATGTTTCATAGAGAATACACAGTGTTAAAACTCTTCCTGTGTAATCAAGAATGGTTTGCTAGTGCAACATGCATGGACCTAGAGATTAACACAATAAGTGAAGTAAATCAGGCAAAGACAAATATCATATGATATCACTTATATGTGGAAATAAAAAATGATACAAATAAACTTATTTACAAAACATTCTCACAGACTTAGAAAACAAACTATGGTGACCAAAGGAGAAACTTTGGGGGAAGGATAAACTAGGATTTCGGAATTAATGGATACACATTACTGTATATAAAACAGAAAAACAACAAAGACCTAGCATATAGCACAGGGAACTATATTCAATAGCTTATAATAGCTTATAATGGGAAGGAATATGAAAAAATATAAATATGCTTATATATGTATATAACTGAATCACTTTGCTGTATACCTGAAGCTAACAAAACATTGTAAATCAACTATATCCAATATGAAATAATTTAAAAAAGAATGGTCTGCTTGTGTAAACACTGGTAATCCATAACATTTACCACATACTTTTTCTCCCTGTGTAAGCTTTTCCTACTTAGAACTCTTTCCACTTGCCTCATATTCAGATTTCATGATATTCTCCAATATCCCACCCTGAAATAGCGTGTTTATGACTGCTTTTAACTCTTCCCAAACAAAACAAGTCATTTTTTTCCCAAAGAACTAGGTAGTCCAGTTTCTTGAAGTGATAATCTATATCAAATAGAGCTGCAGAGCATGGTGAAGTGGAAGATTATCTTCCCTGGGGCCGTATTCACGGAATCTATCTCTGAGATGGGCTTCCCGCATAGCTCAGTTGGTAAAGAATCCACCTGCAATGTGGGAGACCCCGGTTCCATTCCTGGGTCGGAAAGATCCCTTGGAGAAGGGGGTAGGCTACCCATCCCAGTATCCTTGGGCTTCCCTTGTGGCTCAGTTGGTAAAGAATCCACCCGCAATGGGAGATCTGGGTTTGATCCCTTGGTTGGGAGGATTGTATAGTCCATGGCGTTGCAAAGAGTCAGACATAACTGAGCGACTTTCACTTTTCATTTCTGAGAGATGGACTGAAAAATCTGTATTTTTATCTTTCAATAAGTTGATTCTCTGCCCTTAGGTTATTTGATGACAATAATATACCATATTAAAGTGTGGCTGCATTTTACAATAAAAGCTTATTAGCCTGGTAGTGGTTTTTGAAAGTGAGTATAGTTAAGAATCAACAAGGTGAGACACTGCAATGGATTTTGAAAGTGAGTATAGTTCAGAACCAACAAGGAAACTTGTTAAAATACAAAATTAGGATGACTCAATAATCAGGATCTGAGACACACTGCTGTAGACTCAGACTCAGAACTGTAGGTTCAGACTTTGGAAAATTGAGTCTTCTATGCCTGTAGCTTAGCACAGCAGAAGCAAAGAGGTCAGCCAGGTAACGCTGCACTTCTGTGTGATATAACTGCAGTAGTCGTGTACGGGATTAAGTCAACCAACCATTTACATTGACAAATCTATTTGGTATATACAGTAACTGTTAACCAAAGAGCTTGAGTAACTTCTCCTGATTCTTCAATCACGTAGAATTTTTATCGGATTTCTTTCTCTCATTGGGGGAAAAGTTGTGTGTGTGTGTGTGCACGCACACACGTGTGCAGGTGCACAGTGAAGAAACAAATAAATGAATAAAGAATCTCTCTCTCCCACTAAAGAAAGATTAAATCATCTGTTTTACTTCCTGAAATTTTATTTTTATACGCCCCAAGAACAATCATAGTATTTTATACACAAAGATCAAAACATGCACTAAACTGTGTAGTCAAATATAGTGTAAATTTATTTTATTTTAAAATATTTTAAACCCTATTTTATCGTCATCAATGGGGAGACTTTAATGTGTGCTTAAAACTCTGTCACTGATAAAATAATGTATTGGAGGACAGTTTTTGTGTTTTTTTTTTAATTTTCCTTCAGAGAAAGGATAATAAGTCATGCATACATTGTGCAATTCCTAGACCCTATATTGGCCCTCAGAAAAGGGACTGTGAATCAAACTTCAGTTAAAATCCATAGGCCTTAGAACATGAAGAGATTTTTTTTTTCTATCTGATCTTTATAAACTCTCACTTACAAAAGAAGGAGCATATTTTTACACAGCATTTGGAAATACAGCTTGTCATATTAGCGTTTGAATTACACTACAAACTCATTACTGTGGGCTCCATTCTGTTTACTCCTTCAGAGCAAATTCTATATTATCTTTTACCTAGCTATTGTTAGATTTTTTTTAATCTTGGCTTATAGGTTTCTTTTCATAATACTTTTATTTCTTGAGGCACTATTAAAATATTTTAAAGTTCTTTTTGAAAAAGTGACTGACATGGGAATTACTAGTTATCTAAACTCACTATCATAGAAGAGTAAACATATGGTGGCTGAAAGAAACACTTTAAAGAGTCATACAAACTTTGGACAACATTTTTATGAAATAATGCAGTAAGTTATGTAACTCCTAAGCCTTCAAAATTCCTATCTTTAAAACAGAGATACCAGTTCCAATCAGTAGTATTGTGAGGAATAAAGGTAAAATAATGCACACAACAGCTAAACCCTCTGCAAATGGTAGTAAATATTTTCAAATAACCCATAAAATCCAGCACACTTTTATTTAGTTTTACATTTGTTCAATTATTCACAAAATGCAAATATGACAAAAGCTATCCAACAGTGTAGGGTTAGAATCTAGCTATTTGACAAATAGACACCTGAAAATCATGCTTCTATCCAATCTTTTGACTTAGTAGTCTATGTCAATCCAAGTTATCATAAAATCATTAACTTTCCACTCTGTGCTATATTGATACAAAGCCTTTGCTACTTCAAATTCAATATCCAATATCCAATCCATGGGTTTATCATTTGGAAGAGAAGCAGGCATTATTATTGCTTAAGAGCCTTTTCCTTGCAAAGATAGCATTTTCTTTTTGCTCTCAAATTTTATCAAAAGAGCTTTCAAATACTTCAAATACTGTTATACATTCCTGACTGCTCTCTCGAAAAAGGGAAAAGTACCCCCATTCTATTTATTTCAAATAAGTTAGTATCCCTAGTTATAAAGAGCAGATTACAACTATAGATTATAAATATCAATAAAAGAGACATATTGCTGTCAAATTCTTTCTCTGATCTGTTTGTTTTCTCATTAACTTGAAAGGTCTAATCTTTGATCTTTGGTTTCAAAGACAACAAGATGACTTCCAAATGTTTGATACGTTGTCTACTTTTACATCACATTCCATATAAAATGTATTTTCCAAGACTTAATGGCTAAATAAAATTAGTTATAAGCAAGAGATAGTAAGCATTCAAAGTTTCCATATGATAGACTTTTTATGAGTCTGTCACTTTACCCAAACTTAGGGGAAAAAAACACTTTAACATGCACTCATTTCTAGCCAATGGTAGTTATTATTAATATTCTGGAATTGATAAGTTATTTATGTCTGGCATTCTTCCTACTGATTATTCAGAGAGACAGGCGGCTTATAAATATCTCATCACTCCACCGTCACAGAAATTTCATCGACAGTGCTCATGCACAGCTATTAGCAATATGAATCTAACCATTACAAGAAGGAAGAAAATCGAACATGTGGCATTAATACGCAGTCCTGGTTCCTAACCATCTGATAGGCAGATGGTGTGAAGCGGATTCTCCAGCTGAAATGAGGGGGCACATCATTTAAAACCTTGTTTGCATTCTAACTGATATCAGTGCCATATTGATATACATGATACATCATGGCAGTATTTGAACAATCTAGTTTGTTTCAGTCATAAATGTTTACAACCTTGGTTTTTTTTAATCTTATAAGCATGTTCAGAAGAGTGTATTTTTAATTTATGAAACCTATTGTTTACTTCTGTTGAATTAGAAGATTAGAGAAAGCAAGAATATTAAATTACCTCAACCAGAGCAATATAACCAAGACAGATGAATAAAGTGTTTTTCTATTTTCAATAAGATAGTTAGTAAAGGAATTTTAAAATTAGCCCAGGCACTTTGTGCATTAATTCATTTATTCATTTAAGCCTTCTAGGTGTTTCTCCCCCAAGTGGCATACAGAGATACTTAATGCTTTACATAGTCATTCATTTAAAATTTTCGATGTGTGCAATTAATTTTGTCCAACAATTTGATTCAGAAAGTAAAACATCAAAAAGCATAGCTCATTTCAACAGTCATTACTGTGAAGTAATCTTTCTGCTCCTGACAGGTCCTATAGACTTTTTGCAAAACTCTATTGAAGGTGCACTGTAAGCTCCATATGAGTCTGAATTACAACTCAATTGAAATCACTCCAAGTCTTAGAAGAACTCTTGGCTCAATATAACAACTTGAAAACACCAGTACCTTTTTTCCACTCTGTCTTCTTCCTATCCTTATTTAAATGCCAGCTGTCTTAAAAACTGAAACTAATTTTCACAGTTATTTTATTTCTCAATACTTTCTATTAAATGGAAATTATGATTGAAATATGTCTGTCCTCACCATTAAATGATTAGAAAACAGAAATGATAAGCAATTAGAATAAGTAACTTTATTGTAAAGCAGGAGAGGCTGAAGATTTTTAACGTGAGTTTTTCTCCTAAGGTACATTAGAAAAGAAAAATTGGTCTTTGAGACTGTTAATGTAAACAGTCACTATACCAGTTTCCAGTTTTCAATTGGTTAAATTAGATTTTTAAATGTTTGGATTAACAACAAAAAATCTACTAATTTGGAGAAATATACAGGAAGTGTATTATAATCTTGATAATGACTAGTAAATCAAGTATACATCAAGTTTAGCTTTCTTTACTGATTAGCTTGAAATCTGCAGCCTCACAGAGTTTACAAAGTAACAGCAGTAGTGAAGTCAGAGGGAGTGAATCCCATGGGGATGTCATTTGGCCACATGTAAAATCACTGAGAAATTTTCATGGAAGTTTTTGAAACACTCAACTTCTAAACACTAACCCATAGAATCAGGCTGAAACAGAATCGATTCAAATGTTTAAATTACTATGATTTAAAATAAGAAAATATGCAATTTTTGGAAGTTAAACCTGACACAATGTTTTGAATATAAAACTTTTACTTCTACTCCATCTGTTAACATTACCACCTTTAGAAAAATATTTAACAGACACTTGGAATCTGGACTTGTCACACACAGAGAAGAGAAAGACTTTATCTACTGCAACTCTTTTATTTTACTGATGATGCAATTTAGGGGCACCTAGGTTAATCATTTCTGTAAAGTTACACCATTAAATAATGATAGAGTAATCCCAATTCCCCTAACTCCATCTTCAGTACTACCCACACTGACTCTGTCCATAAATCTAAAAAAAAATTACAGAATACAGTAAACTGTGGAATCATTGAAGGAAAATGAAAGCTGTTTGGTTAAGTAGCTTATGGATTGCATAGGAAGTCAAAGTTATAGACACAGATAATATCACAAGTATAAGTTAACCTCACTTAACAACCTAATATAAATGTTCATTTGTGATTCCATTTTATAAATTTTAGAATCTATTTGTCATGAAAAAATGATCATTCAACTTCCTTTTTGTTCAGTCACTAAGTCACGTCCAACTCTGTGACCCCATGGACTGCAGCACACCAGGCTTCCCGGTCCTTCACAATCTCCTGGAGTTCGCTTAAACTCATGTTCGTTGAGTCGGTGACATCTCATCTTCAGTTGCCCCCTTCTCTTCTTGCTCTCAATCTTTTCCAGCACCAGGGTCTTTTCCAATGAGTCGGCTCTTTATTAGGGGGGCCAAAGTATTGGAGCTTCAGTATCAGTCCTTTTAATGAATATTCAGGTTTGATTTGCTTTAGGATTGACTTTCAACTTTTAGAATTGACATTCAACTTTGTGCACAAAACTTTTAACCTGTACTACTGATTAAATATATTGTTCATAACATTACCCTGAGTCTTATATTTTAAATACAGAGTAACAAGAAATAGAAGAAAAGCAAATAACTTATTTTCCTCTCTCTATCTTGAATACAGAACTGACAAAAAAAAAAAAAGAGGTAATCTTTGTCTTGAATTGTCAATAAATTGCTCTTATTTCATTATTCCATTCTCCACTAAACTGGGCATTAGAAGTTCTCACATTTGTCTATGGCCCAATATTTCTTACTACCTACCTGACTCGTTACCAGATTACAAAAAGCCTTGACCCCAAGCAGGTGGCTCTTACCAACCTGAGAGTAACTGACAGTATTAACATTCTGAAAGGATATTTTTATAAGAGACCACTTATCAATATATCGGTAACAGTTCAGGCAGGTAATAAGTGAAAAGAGAAATCGGTGTCATAAATTTAATTTCCTGTCAAAGAGTCACCTCACTGGCACTTTAGTCTAAGGATAATCTTTCCACTTGTTTTCTACTTTTCTCAACACCATGTAAATCCTCTGCTAAATCCTTTGATACTTCAATAAGTCTCTCTTTTTTTCTTTTTCTAGAATCATGGTAACATGCAGGGTTCTCAGTGTATGATTGTTGATGTAGAGAGGAGGAGATGAGAAAAAGTTATGAGAGAAGTGATTGTTTTGACATGTAAGTCTTGTCTGTGGGAGTTATCCAATGAGATAAATAACTGGAGACAATGTAATCGTAAAGTTTTTTTGATGCAGTAATATAAACCTTTTTAAAGTAAAAAAGACTCAAGAAATACATATATATATATAGCTTTACACACATATATATAAATGCATTATTATACACACACACACACACACACACACACACACATAGGGAGGCCTGGTGTGCTGCGATTCATGGGGTCACAAAGAGTCAGACACGACTGAGCGACTGAACTGAACTGAACTGAAGTGATACAGATATAGATGGGCTTCCCTGGTGGCTCAGTAGTAAAGAATCACCTGCAACACAGGAAGTGTACATTGGATCCCTGGGTCAGGAAAATACCCTGTAGAAGGAAAGAACAACCCACTCCCATATTCTTGCCTGGGATCCCATGGACAGAAGAGCTTGGCAGGCTGCAGTGCATGGAGATGCAAAAGAGTCAGACACGACTTAGCAACTAAACAACAACATACAACATATACATATATATATAATATATATATAATTATATATAATGTATATTAAAATATATATATATAATGACACACACACACTTTCTAAATAGAGGTCAGGATCTGAGTTAAGAACAATATATAGCCATGTTCATGGAATAAAAATAAAGTAGGAAATGGCAGCCCACTCCAGTATTCTTGCCTGGAGAATCCCATGGACAGAGGAGCCTGGCAGGCCATGGTCCATAGGGTCGCAGAGAGATACGACTAAAGCAACTAAGCACACACTGATTAACAATAGGATAGGAATGGAAAGACTATCTGAAGCAATATATTCTTCACACTTTTGTCATTAGGTTCTTATATTTATTCCATCATATCATTGAATCTCCATATTCAGCCAATCGGTAATGTATTTTTCTTACATGATTTCAAGAAAAATATGAATGGTGATAGCTCAATTGTAGTGTTTGGAAAAGTAGGGTTTTGGTTGCTGCTTTAAAGCTGGACTATGGAAAAGAATAATTCTGATTAATTCAGAAAAATAGATACTTCCATGTGACAAGGAAGATCAAAAAAATATAGCTCTTCGATCATAACTTCAAATTATTCATCCTTCTCTAGAGGGTGGCGGGAAGCCTTTATCATGGCATGCTTTTGTAGTCATAGTCATGATATTTAATTTTCTTAGTGTAATTTAGACCAGTTACTTATAATGTATGATTTTGAGACAATCTTATACTTTATTGTTCAAGAAATAAATGCTATCTATGTTCAAAACTGATGCTTTTGAACTGTGGTGCTGGAGAAGACTCCTGAGAGTCCCTTGGACTGCAAGGAGATCAAACCAGTCCATTCTGAAGGAGATCAGCCCTGGGATTTCTTTGGAAGGAATGATGCCAAAACTGACACTCCAGTACTTTGGCCACCTCATGCAAAGAGTTGACTCACTGGAAAAGACTCTGATGCTGGGAGGGATTGGGGGCAGGAGAAGAAGGGGACGACAGAGGATGAGATGGCTGGATGGCATCACCGACTCGATGGACATGATTTTGGGTGAACTCCGGGAGTTGGTGGTGGACAGGGAGGCCTGGCGTGCTGCAATTCATGAGGTTGCAAAGAGTCGGACATGACTGAGCGACTGAACTGAACCGAACCGATGTTCAAAATGATTTCCCCTTTGAGGTTTGATTAGTATAAATCCAGCTCACCTATGAAAAGAGCAAGTGTATGTTGAGGAAAATTACCAACAGTTGGCATTACATTATTCACTTCTTTCTCTCTTTTTGCTTTTTTGCTGCAAAAATCATTACAACAGAAAGAGATATCTAATTTCTAATATGGCAAGAAATGCAAGTCTTTTGTACATTCCAATAAAACCTTTCACTTTATTTCAAAACAATAATAATTTAGAGGAAATGTTCCATTTTCCTTACATCTCTTCATTTATGAGTGAAGTTTGCCATTGGACTGATCCAATGGCTTCTCTTGACCTAATTTATGTTGTACCATGAGATTCTATTAAAAGAAACTAAATCACTGCAGTAGATTTATTCACCTTAAATAATTTAAGCTAATTGAAAAAGAACCAAACTGAAACTAAAACACTTCTCTCAAGCATCCAACTTCTGCATATCAATTAGTAATTTAAACAACCAGCTAATCATAACAGCTTCATGTAAAACATGGGCCTGTGCTGTGTACACATTTCTGTACTTTCATGAAGCTGAAGAAAGAAAGAAATGTCAAATTTGAATCTGAAATCATATGTATCTATTCTGGAGTCATTCAGTTCAGCCACTCAGTTGTGTCTGATTCTTTGCAACCCAATGGACTGCAGCACACCAGGCTTCCCTGTCCATCACCAACTCCCAGAACCTACTCAAACTCATGTCCATCACATCAGTGATGCCATCCAACCATCTCATCCTCTGTTATCCTCCTCTCCTCCTGCCTTCAATCTTTCCCAGCATCAGGGACTTTCCCAATTAGTCAGTTCTTCCCATCTGGGGGCCAAACTATTGAAGTTTCAACTTCAGCATCAGTCCCTCCAATGAATATTCAGGACTGATATCCTTTAGGATGGACTGGTTGCATTTCCTTGCAGTGCAAGGGACTCTCAAGAGTCTTCTCCAACACCACAGTTCAAAAGCATCAATTCTTTGGCGCTCAGCTTTCTTTATAGTCCCACTCTGGAGTCATTAGGCAATTCCAATAAAATATTTTCACTGATGGATTTGAGACTTTTCTCAATTTACCCAAACAATTTTGAAAAGAACACATGGCAAAATGAGAGAAATATCTGGAAAATTATATCTAATCACTCATCTGGCAACACATATGGCATTTCAAAATTATACCATACCTTAAGCAAAACAAAATTTAAAACATTACTGTTATTCACAAAAGTTACTTTTTCATAACCAACAGAAACTGAACTCCTATGGGTTTAAAAATTAAGGATCTAGTCTAATATTACTATAATTATATAGTGTTTTTCTCACACTTCTTGTTGGTAAAAGTTATCAAATATCAATTTAAGTTATGTTAATAGTAGCTTATCAAGTTATTGCAAATTATACTATGTTAATTGTCCCATCATTATAGAACTCCATTTGTAAAAGCAATGGTCATTTTTCTCATGCAATTATTTATTTTATAATTCAGCCTTTGTTAATACCTGGAGTGTGTGGCCTAATCACTCATAAGACAGTTTTACAAAGAATTACAAAGCTTTTTGCAGTATTTTTGCCATACATCTTCCTTCTGAGAATTAGAAAATTCAAACATAACTTTATCTTGGAAGTAAAGCTTTTTGAAATATTGCTAAAGTGCATATTGAATAAAGACAACACACTTAAGCGGACTTTCCCCCCTTTAAACAGCATTCATCTTTTCAAAAGCAATAGATTCTCAGTCCACACGGAGTCTACTGCATTATTCATTTCATGTGCAACCTCATGCTGGACCATAAATTGTTACTTTATCTAATCAAAGGAGACTTAACTCTACAGAAGGTCAAAGGTTTAATTTTGTAAAGTATTATCTTACGCTATGAGTTTAACCGAAAAATAGAAGAAGAAAAACAGCCAAGAAACTAGTAATAAATGAACCTTTATTGCCTCAGGCATTGGCCTAGTTAATAAACTTTCATTGAAGGTTTCTTTCAACTGTTACGGACAATGAGAGGAAAAAAATCTTAAATTACAGCCATGTGTGACTTTTAAAGCAGTCATTCTTTTTTATCTCAACCTCCCTAGCTCAGGAGGAAAAAAAGACAAAGAAAGATTGTCTTCGATCTCTTAACCAAAAATGTATGTTTCTAAACAGATGAAAAAGTGCAGATAAACTTTTCTAAAAGCAGAGGTCAGCTTTGAACAATATAAAAAAATGCATTCTTTAGGTGTTGAATCTTAGTGAACAATCTCTCTAGCTAAATGTAAAACTACAAGAAGGAGGAAGAAGACAAGCTGTTTCTGCAAAATATAACTCTTAAATTGGGTCTTCTACTTAGCAAAATATGATGCTTTATTATATCACCATTAGTGCACAATATTCACCGTAGATTTAAAATTAATTAAATATACTATAAATAAGTACATTATTTATGTGCTGTCTGCCCTGTTTTAGACAAAAAAAAAAAAAAAAACAGCTTCCATTTTCAGAATCAAATACACTTAGAAGCTAAATAATTCATGCTATTGTTAAGCAATTCAAATTTTTAAGAAGTCTATTTAGCTGACACTCTCAACCAATAATCATTCATGAGTAGTTTTTTTTTTTTTTCATTATTTTCTAGAGAAGAAAATGAACTGAATTCTTCTGAATTAATATTCCCTTTTTTGTCTGAGATGTGTACTGCTACCCCGGTGCTTGCTCTTTTGATTTCCATTGGCATGGAATACTTCTTTCCATCCTCTCACTTTCAGTCTGTAGGTATCCCTAGATCTGAAGTGGGTATGTATAACTGAACTATGCTGCTGTACACCTGAAACTAACAAAATATTATAAATCAACTATACCCCAACATAAAATTAAAAGTTAATTAAAAAAATAACTTTTTTTTTTTAGGAAGCACTATACTGAGCATAAAAGTTATTATGACCTTGATGACAATATCTTTATCTCCATACCACAGCATAAATAAGATAGATTCTCACATCACCAAAAGGGTTCACCTAAGCTGTGAGAAAGGAAAGATGCCATCTTTTGCATTTTACTTTAGATATCCTAAAACACAAGGGGAAGAGGCCTGGCTTGATACTCTGAACTGGACACCCCGACTAGATTCTATTCACAAAGCACATCTCTCTCAGCAGGGCACCCAACCCTGTTCCCACCTGGCAGCATATGGACAGAATTGGGCTGTACTTCATTCTAAGAACATGTCCCCAGGACGCTTTCTTGGGCCACCTTTGAATCCAAACATGATAGCTGCTTACACCAGCATGACCACGTAAAAGTGGGACCAGGGTCCCCACTAAGAAATACACTTCACACAGCTGGGAGACATTGAGTTCTCCTAGGGTCGAGGATGTAAACGCGTTCACAGTAGCAGCTTTGCTTCTTTACTATATTTACCTATAAGAGAAAGAGAGACTAAGGAGAGAAAAGGAAACCTAAAAATTAAAGATGTTTTATCATGAATTCTGAATGGAAAAAAAAGGAAAAAGTCAGATTATTGGCATAAAAGTTGAGGATAAAAACATAGTTCTTCCAAAAACACAATTAAATCTGGATATCAGAAACTGAAGCAGAGTGAGGCAATTCATTTTCATTAATTAGTAGATGGGTTTAGAATCAATGAATAGTTCTGGATTTCATGCAAAAAATCATGAAGTACTACCCAAAGGTGACAGTGAAAAATACTTTCAAATGATAAACTTTTTTTTCCACACTCTATTTTCTACCTAGTTTGTAAGCATGCATATGGTTGGGGAGCAAAAGGAAGAAAGAGTGAAGAAAATGAAGGGACATAAACTACTAGAATAGAAACACTAGATATAAATGTGTATAGTAAATGGCTATTGCATGCATTTGTGGATAAAGAACTTAGTAACAGCAAGGATGGTCATGCTTTATATAAATTTCAGTGTTTTTTTTTTAATTACCAGTTTTTGTAAAAGGCTGAGGAACACTTAGAAAGTGACCCCAAGGTCAGAGAAGCATGGGAGAATAATGAAAACAGGTATCACAAATCCAATTCTTCATTCCATTAATCAAAGTTTTATGGGTTTGGGAAAGTTTTGCTACAGTACACAGAGAGGATAAGAAAAAAGAAAGATCAAGGGAATTCAAAGGATTTATTAAAAGTACAGACAGTAACTCTGACTAGTGTTTTAGCTAGATAGACACAATTAATTAATTGTAACATTGTGAAACTCAAAAATGCTGAAAGAACGTGCTCATGCCTGCAATGCAGTAATGTAGCAAAATACTTATAATCTTTCAACCACCAGGAGCTTTTGTTGGTTTTTTAACCTAATCCACAGCTTGACATAGATCCTAGGGTAATGGAACACAGTTCTTTGATTGAAATAATATCTAAACATTGCTTCACTAGCCCGGTGGCCTAATAGAAGTCTGTCTCTCTGAAACTTGAGAAATTTAAGTTTGGAAACAAACTCAGACACTGAGCTCTGACTTGTAAGTCCTTCAGGAAAAGCCTTTGAGACAGGACTATGCCCTTTCTAGTTTAACAAGACCAAAAACAGACATAAAACTTCTGCAATAGCTTTTCTTCCAAACAATGAGACAGTCAAAACAAATCATTTAGTTCAGCCACTAAAAAGTGACTAATAAGACAACAGTACAGTGTTGATAATCACAGAGAGTCTAATATATGTCATTAAAAAGCTAAGTATTTCACCAGTGACCCATTCCACCAGATTTCTTCATTTTATGTGAAAATCTGAGCAATATGCATGTTATTATTACAAAGAAAGTTGATCCATATTGTTTGTCAATTTCAGTCATGTGGAAATTTTCAAAGCATTCAAAGACACATAAAAATATCTGAAAAGGCATTAATGTATACCATATAGTAGGGGAGAAATCAGTATCATGTTTTAGTCAATGTGTCTCAAAATTCACAATAATGATGAAAAAGCACACTAGAACATTTAGTGAGAGAAAAGTAACTTGTAAGTCTGCACTTGCAGGGGTAAATACACTCTGATTAAACTCTGAAACATAAATGCAATAAAATCTTCATTTCATTGTCAAACGTCATAAACTCAAATAAACATAGAATATATACAATTACTATTTATCAATATCCAAGCATCTGGTAGAAACTGTTAAGCAAAAGTAGAACAAATAACAGGAAAGACATGGGTAGCAACAAAATATATGTGAAGCTGTAGCCAAATTCTAATTTGCTTAGATGCCATGCTTATAATATTAAGTGGTGAAAATGATTACTTACTTAGTATCTGTTACCTGACATTATCATAACACTCTATAAACATGTTTAATAAAAACGATACTAGAATGGCAACTGAAATGAACTGTGTGTGTGCATGCATGCTAAGTTGCTTCAGTTGGGCCCGACTCTTTGAGACCCTACGGACTGTACCCTGCCAGGCTCCTCTGTCCATGGGATTCTGCAGGCAAGAATACTGGGAGTGGGTTGCCATGCCCTCCTCCAGGGGATTGAACCTGCATCTCTTATGTCTCCTGAATTGGCAGGAGAGTTCTTTACCACTAGTGCCATCTGGGAAGCCCTAAAACAATCTGCACACTGTCACAAATGTGAAGTCTTGACATAGTTTATCGTATTCTAAGGAATAAGCTGTGAAGTTAGGTGGGAAAGCAGAGAGAAAGTAAGGAAAAATCCCCAAATTACATAATAACTGTGGTGTTGGAGAAGTCTCTTGAGAATCCCTTGGACTGCAAGGAGATCCAACCAGTCCATTCTGAAGGAGATCAACCCTGGGATTTCTTTGGAAGGAATGATGCTAAAGATGAAGCTCCAGTACTTTGGCCACCTCATGCGAAGAGTTGACTCATTAGAAAAGACTCTGATGCTGGGAGAGATTGGGGGCAGGAGGAGAAGGGGACGACCGAGGATGAGATGGCTGGATGGCATCACGGACTCAATGGACGCGAGTCTGAGTGAACTCCGGGAGATGGTGATGGACAGGGAGGCCTGGCGTGCTGTGATTCCTGGGGTCGCAAAGAGTCAGACACGACTGAGCGACTGAACTGAACTGAATATAATCCTAAAAGCACAGCAGTCCTTCAGCAAAGAATTTCAGGAGCACAACTAGAGTTGGTTAAATCAGTAAGTCAGCCATGTCGAGGACCCAGATCATTTCCATACTTCCTTTCTGCTGTCCTCAATATACTGGAAAACACCTCCATGTTAGTAAGTTGGGCACAATAATTTTAAGCAACCAAACAAAAAGAAGGGAGCTGTTTTTTCTATATATTTCTATTTATCCCACAAAGAATTCATCATCAGGAGACAACTTAAAGAATCACCACTCAAAACACACTAGCCATAATTGTATCACCTGATCATGCCAGATCATGGTTGGAGAAGAATATGATTTTTTTCAATAAAATCAGGATTTTGTTATAAAGGAAGAAAGTGATAAGAAGTTATTGGATAGCAACTAACAACACCTGCAATAAAAGCTTATTGAGGAATATTGAAGAAAATCATCAACTGCGTCACATAGAAGCCCAAATACATTGCTATTCTAAATCTCCCATCCTTTTAAATCTTTCCCATACTTGCTCAACAGATAGCATGTACCCAGATTCACAGGATAACATAATTGGTTTTTTTTTCCAGGCACTATTTCACTTCTTATAATGAAGTCCTTGCACAGAAGAGTTCCATAAAACTACAGTTCAGTTCCGTTCAGTTCAGTCACTCAGTCATGTCCAACTCTTTGCAACCCCATGAACCACAGCACACTAGGCTTCTCTGTCCATCACCAACTCCCAGAGTTCACCCAAACCCATGTCCAGTGTGATCTTGATTTTTATATTTAGATCTACCAGGAACAGAAAAATGAAATGATGCTCAATTGCTTTGAGTTTCCTTTTCCACATCTAGCTAGAGGTATCCACAGAATAAATAATAAGAGATGGCTAAAGCTGGTGTTGATATTTTCAATGCCTTGATACAGTACTAAAACTGATTCATGTTCTTTCATCCTAAAGGATGCAGACCAGTGTGGGAGAACTTGGAGCAGCAACTGGAGAGCACAAGAGAGGGAAAAGAATGAGAGAGAGAGAGAAGGACAGAGGCGACAGTGGCTTTAAGCATTCACATGGCTATTGCAAAGTCTTTTCCTGTCTCCTCTAAGATCTGAGTTTCAGCCCACCTTCCGTCATTGGGTGGATGGCCTCCATTTGGAAGATCTAATTTCTGAAAGTTTCAGTTAACTTTGCCCCAGCTATAATAAAGAGGATCATGTATTGCCTGTGTCCCACAGAATTAGCAAGAACATTAAATGACACAGGATGTGTGAATAATGGTCATAGATGTTTCATAATGACAGTTTCCTTACTTTCTTTGTCTTGCTATCGTTCCATCAGAGTTGGTCCTTCTGTCTTTTTTTTTTTTTTTTCGCTATTACTATCCCCACTCTTGACAGAGCTGCCACTACTTGTGCAGAACAAATGACAGAGCCAGACCCATGACATCACACCCATAAATCTGTTCCTTCAACTGTATTTCCCAAGATCAATAATAGAACTTGGTAGAAAAATATATTTCTCATAGAGATTTTTGTTTTATAAGTACCTGCATGAATGAACTCTGGATCAAATTTCAAGATCATATACAAGTTGAATCCACAATGTACGAAATGACCTTAGACAACTCATTTAAACTACCCTGGAAATGAAACTGATAAATGATATCATAGTGGTTATCAAAATCAAATGAGGGAATACACCTAATGAACTTCTATCGTGCAGAGCACAACAAAAGCACTTGACATGTATAGGCTATCATTATTGTTCTTAACATTAAAAGACACTAATATTCACCACACAATGTCATAAGGAAAATGGTTTTAAGAGATGGAAACAATTTTAATACATGTTCTAAGCGAAGGGAATATATATTTTGCAAAAAATGCAAGTAATTTTCATTATACTACACATTATTATCACATATATATATCACATATATATTATGACAAGAAATATATTATGGCGAAGTCACATCAAAAAAGAGGTCCAGTTGTATGGATACAACCAACATTACATAACAAAAATCCCAAAAAGTAGGTTAAGGTTTTAAATACATAGTCACTAAATCATCAGATTCAGACATTGTGTTGGCAGTGCCTTAGAAATCAGAATCTCCTAACCCAGACTCACTAGCATATCTACTTGTCCACTAACAGGTTAATCATTCTTAGCTTCCTGCCCCCCACACACATTGTTTCTTTAAGCACATATCTGATGCCCTAAATATATTTATAATTTTTATATGTACTGTTTATTCACAGTGAAATATCCAATAGTGGAAAAAAAGTACAAGAAGATTCAAATGGATAAAAATGCCCTAGCTATTTGCCTATTATTCCACAAGAAAATATAAAACAATGCAAAGCAAATCCCAATCACCAATGTTATATCTACCACTGAATTGGTTTCATAATCAATGGCTGGTTTAGTTACACCGGAAGTTTCTAATTATCAAGTAGCAAATTATATGAGTACTTGATATATTATAACAGTAATTTGTTACATAGGTCTCTGCTATCTAAAGAACAGCATGTCTCTTCCCAGAAAGTATTTTTCCCATTTCCTTACATTATTTGCTATCAATGTCAAGTCTCATCAAACATCTTCATAGATGAATCATTTACTGATAGAAGTTAAAAGATTTAACTGCTAACTTAGTATGATTTTGATTAAATAATATATTATTCTAATAGATAACAAGATACTTGGGTTTTCAAGGTACATGATAGATTCAGGTTAAATATATTTTTAAATAAGAAATAACCCTACGTTTATTTGTGTGTGATAATGGAAGGTCAAATCAACTTTTAAAATGGGAAATCAACAACTTGTAGAATGCTAAGAGACTCTAAACTCTGTCTTCTTGAATTCTATTATCAAGGCATTCTGATAAAAGTTGACAACTACACATAATTTTTCAACACATACATTTATTCACATCACATGTAAAATTGACAGTTTATCTTCATCATAATAAATTGTAAGAATTATTTTATGTTAATAATTCTTATGATAAATTATTTTAACTTAATTAAACTTTTAAGATCCACTTATACATACAAACAGAACTGGCTCTGACATTCACTTATGAAAAGTAACTCGTTAGAAATGAGGTAAATTACACTGGCAATTATTTAACTATGCTACTGATTTTTACTGTTACCAAAAACTTACAAAGCCATTTGAATTGACTGTTGTATATAATCTATTTATATTGTTTTCCTAGAAGCAAAATATATTTCTGGTTGTCATTGTAATATAATACATGCAAATTCAGGATAAAAAGTATAATGTAAACATAGGCACTCAACCAATTTTTTAAAATTTCAATTTGACTATGCTGGGAATTTTCTGTTAAATTTCAGTACTAATAGATATTAAATTCAAATCATAACTTAAGTGTGTACTATGTCACAGGGAGTAACATGGATTAAAAATGGGTACAACATGATCCCTGCTTTTAAAACACGTAAACTAAATGTGGGTAGAGATTGTGTCTGGTTTGTTCACAGACATATTAACAGTATCAAAAACATGGCAGGAATACACAACATATGTTGAAAAATGTTATGAAGAAAGAAAATAAGGAAGGACCACGAAAGAGAGGGAAAGAAAAGGAGACAAGGAAGGAAGGGTGGAAAGGAAGGATGAGCAACCCTATGTTTTCACTGGGTAGACAGACACATATACAATTATCTTTAACATGAGAGACAATCTAGGAGTTGTGTTAGAAGTACTGTGTACTTCTAACGTAACTCAAGATCATGAAAATTATTAAGGCTAGTGTGTCCAGGATGGAGAAGGCAATGGCACCCCACTCCAGTTCTCTTGCCTAGAAAATCCCAGGGACAGTGGAGCCTGGTGGGCTGCAGTCCATGGGGTCACGAAGAGTCGGACATGACTGAGAGACTTCCCTTTCACTTTTCACTTTCATGCACTGGAGAAGGAAATGGCAACCCACTCCAGTGTTCTTGCCTGGAGAATCCCAGGGAAGGGGGAGCCTGGTGGGCTTCCATCTATGAGGTCGCACAGAGTCGGACATGACTGAAGTCACGCAGCAGCAGCAGCAGTGAGTCCAGAAAAGCTTCAGGTAGGATGTTGTATTTAAGATAACTTTTGAAATATAGGTATAGATTTTGGTTGATAGAATTGAGGAAACAAATTACTTTAAGGTAAAAAAGAAAAAAAATCAGCAAGGGGGCAAAGCTGAGAACAGGTTGGACTTGTATTGACAGTGTAATGTTTACGATGCAAGTCACACTGGGTGGGGAAACTAATAGGACATAGATTGGAAAACGAAGATTGATGTCATTTCATAAATGTGCTTACAAGCCACCACAATAATTTTATGTCCTGGAACCAATGGTATTTGAGAAGGGAAGTGCCTTGCTCAGAGCTTATTCATAAATCCCCTTTTCCCAATTAGACATGTACCTCCATAATTCCTAATACAATACATGCCACAATTAAATTGGGATTTGTAGGAAGAAGTAATGTGGTGCACCACAGTTCAGATCTTGAGAGTATAACTTACTGGCGGGACTTCATTTCTCTGAACTTCCATCCCACCATCTGTAAAATGGACATGATATTTGGAGTTGTAGTGAAGATTAAATTATTATTGGAAAGAGAGTAATGTGCACCTTCATCCGTCCACAAAGGTATTATCATTCCTGGAACCTATGAATATTTTACCTTACAGGGTTAGTGGAGCTTTGGAATTGTAATTAAGTTAAGGATTTCAAGATGGGAAATTTGTCCTAGATTATCCATGGAGGCCTACTATAATCAAAGAAGTTCTTAAAAGACAGCAGCAAAAGGGCCAAAGTCAGAAAAAGATGAGATGGTAGAAGCACAGGTTGGAGAGATCTGCGTGTATGATGTAGGAAGAGGTCAACAAACCAAGAAACATGGGTATCGTCTAAAAATGGAGGAGGCAAGGAAATCCATTTATCCCCTAAAAAGAACACAGGTATGTGTTTACCTCCATAAACAATGGGTGGCCTCTAGAAGCTGGAGGAAGCCAGAAAATCTATTTACCTCGAGAAAGAACACAGGCATGCCAACTCGTTGATTTTATCCCTAAAACTCACCTCACACTTCTGACCTTCAGAATGTAGCATCTAAATTTGAGTTGTTTTAAGCCAAATCATTCAATATCACAGTAATCCAAGTCTATGCCCCAACCAGTAATGCTGAAGAAGCTGAAGTTGAACGGTTCTATGAAGACCTACAAGACCTTATAGAACTAACACCCAAAAAAGATGTCCTTTTCATTATAGGGGACTGGAATGCAAAAGTAGGAAGTCAAGAAACACCTGCGGTAACAGGCAAATTTGGCCTTGGAATACAAAATGAAGCAGGGCAGAGGCTAACAGAGTTTTGCCAAGAGAACGCACTGGTCATAGTAAACACCCTCTTCCAACAACACAAGAGAAGACTCTACACATGGACATCAACAGATCGTCAACACCGAAATCATATTGATTATATTCTTTGCAGCCAAAGATGGAGAAGCTATATACAGTCAGCAAAAACAAGACCGGAGGCTGACTGTGGCTCAGATCAAGAACTCCTTAGTGCCCAATTCAGACTTAAATTGAAGAAAGTAGGGAAAACCACTAGACATTCAGGTATGACCTAAATCAATCCCTTATGATTATACAGTAGAAGTGAGAAATAGATTTAAGGGACTAGATCTGATAGATAGAGTGCCTGATGAACTATGGACGGAGGTTCGTGACACTGTATAGGAAACAGGGATCAAGACCATCCCCATGGAAAAGAAATGCAAAAAAAGCAAAATGGCTGTCTGGGGAGGCCTTACAAGTAGCTGTGAAAAGAAGAGAGGCAAAAAGCAAAGGAGAAAAGGAAAGATAAAAGCATCTGAATGCAGAGTTCCAAAGAATAGCAAGGAGAGATAAGAAAGCTTTCCTCAGTGATCAATGCAAAGAAATAGAGGAAAACAATAGAATGGGAAAGACTAGAGATCTCTTCCAGAAAACTAGACATACCAA
Source organism: Oryx dammah (assembly GCF_014754425.2). Classification (NCBI taxonomy): domain Eukaryota; kingdom Metazoa; phylum Chordata; class Mammalia; order Artiodactyla; family Bovidae; genus Oryx; species Oryx dammah. The sequence goes on from NW_024070208.1 coordinate 46,153,885, forward strand.
GGGAACAGTTCATGCACAGATGGGCTCGATAAAGGACAAAAATGGTATGGACCTAATAGAAGCAGAAGATATTAAGAAGAAGTGGCAAGAATACACAGAAGAACTGTACAAAAGAGATCTTCATGACCCAGATAATCACAATGGTGTGATCACTAACTTAGAGCCAGATATCCTGGAATGTAAAGTCAAGTGGGCTTTAGGAAGCATCACTACAAACAAAGCTAATGGAGGTGATGGAATTCCAGTTGAGCTGTTTCACTCCTGAAAGATGATGCTGTGAAAGTGCTGCACTCAATATGCCAGCAAATTTGGAAAACTCAGCAGTGGCCACAGGACTGGAAAAGGTCAGTTTTCATTCCAATCCCAAAGAAAGGTAATGCCAAAGAATGCTCAAACTACTGCACAATTGCACTCATCACACATGCTAGAAAGTACTGCTCAAAATTCTCCAAGCCAGGCTTCAGCAATACATGAACCATGAACTTCTAGATGTTCAAGCTTGTTTTAGAGAAGGCAGAGGAATCAGAGGTCAAATTATCAACATCTGCTGGATCATGGAAAAAGCAAGAGAGTTCCAGAAAAACATCTATTTCTGCTTTATTGAGTATGCCAAAGCCTTTGACTGTGTGGATCACAATAAACTGTGGAAAATTCTGAAAGAGATGGGAATACCAGACCACCTGACCTGCCTCTTGAGAAACTTATATACAGGTGAGGAAGCAACAGTTAGAACTGGACATGGAACAACAGACTGGTTCCAAATAGGAAAAGGAGTATGTCAAGGCTGTATATTGTCACCCTGCTTATTTAACTTCTATGCAGAGTACATCATGAGAAACGCTGGGCTGGAAGAAGCACAAGCTGGAATCAAGATTGCCAGGAGAAATATCAATAACTTCAGATATGCAGATGACAACACCCTTATGGCAGAAAGTGAAGAGGACCTAAAAAGCCTCTTTATGAAAGTGAAAGAAGAGATTGAAAAAGTTGGCTTAAAGCTCAACATTCAGAAAACTAACATCATGGCATCTGGTCCCATCACTTCATGGGAATTAGATGGGGAAACAGTTGGAAACAGTGGCTGACTTTATTTTTTGGGGCTCCAAAATCACTGCAGATGGTGATTGCAACTATGAAATTAAAAGACGTTTACTCCTTGGAAGGAAAGTTATGACCAACCTAGACAGCATACTAAAAAGCAGAGACATTACTTTGCCAACGTCCATCTAGTCAAGGCTATGGTTTTTCCAGTAGTCATGTATGGATGTGAGAGTCGGACTGTGAAGAAAGCTGAGTGCCGAAGAATTGATGCTTTTGAACTGTGGTGTTGGAGAAGACTCTTGAGAGTCCCTTGGACTGCAAGGAGATCCAACCAGTCCATTCTAAAGGAGATCAGTCCTGCGTGTTCTTTGGAAGGAATGATGCTAAAACTGAAACTCTAATACTTTGGCCACCTCATGCGAAGAGTTGACTCATTGGAAAAGACTCTGATGCTGGGAGGGATTGGGGGCAGGAGGAAAAGGGGACAACAGAGGATGAGATGGCTGGATGGCATCACCGACTCGATGGACATGATTTTGGGTGAACTCCGGGAGTTGGTGATGGACAGGGAGGCCTGGTGTGCTGTGATTCATGGGGCCACAAAGAGTCAGACACGACTGAGCAACTGCACTGAACTGAAGCTACCAAGCCATATTGGAAGGAATGATGCTGAAGGTGAAATTCAATACTATAGCCACCTGATGGGAAGAACTGACTCATTTGAAAAGACCTTGAGGGTGGGAAAGATTGAAGGCAGGAAGAGAAGGGGACGACAGAGAATGAGATGGTTGAATGGAATCACCAACTCGATGTACATGAGTTTGAGGAAGCCTTGGAAGTTGGTGATGGACAGGAAAGACTGGTGTCCTGCAGTCCATGCGGTAGGACATGAGTAAGCAACTGAACTGAAATGAACTGAAGCCACTAAACTTACAGTAATTTGTTACAGCAACAATAGGAAACGAATATACTTTTATATACACAAGTATTTTTTACATAGACATGCATGTATTCTTTGAGTGGAGTAGTATTAATAAATAATAGATCTTCTCATTCGATTAATAATATTTCCTATCTTTCTTTTTTCTTTGCAACTTTGGGATGAATGTAGAGCAAACTAAGAGAAAGAGAGAAACTAGCATAAATGAGAGACATAGTATTGATCCAAGACAAGACTGCCAGAGCTAGAATGGAAGAGAAGGCCAGCGTGCTGAGGAAGTGACGAGTCTCAGAATCATTTCAGGGAGAAAGTTTGATCACTAAGTAGACTTTGGGTCTGAAAAAGAGGACTTAAGGATGACTGTTACAATCAGAGGGCAAGATAACGTGATAAAGTAACTTCAGTATTAGAAACAGACAAGAAGAAAGGAAAATGCAAGTTTGGGAGTTGAATTTTTGAGCATGTTGCATTTGAAGTGAGAAGCAATTGCTTAAGAGTAGATTTTAGCAATATATGCTTTAGTTAACTCTTAAGGGTCAATGAGTTTCCTAAAGACTTAAAATGAGAGGACATGGCAAATCCTCCAAAACCGCCTGGGCTTGCCTATCAGAAATGGTGGGCAGAGACAGAGATGTAAGAGGGAAAGATCAGAGGCAGCTTTTAAGAGAATAGGCCACAGGAAAGATGATGCAAAAACTGGAAAGTTCAGAGACAAATGAGATGAGAAGAAGAGAGGCAACAAATGTATATATTCTTTCAAGCACCTTGATGAGGAAAGCCAGACAGCTTCACTGAGGTATATATCTTCTTAACTAATGAAGAATTGAATGTATTGTGGGGAAGGTAGAAGATGTTAATTGCTAGTGGAGATTGAAGATGTCAAGAAAGGAGAGAAAAATTCATGGAGAGAGAAGAGCAAGCATCAGAGGAATAGGTGAAGGAGTTAGCCTCTTCAAAAGAAGCCTTTCAAATGAGAATAATGCTTGGTTAACAGCACTTCCCAGGTGGCACAGTGGTAAAGAATCTGCCCAATGCAGGAGACACAGGATATGTGGGTTCAATCCCTGGGCTGGGAAGATCCCTGGAGCAGGAAATGGCAACCCACTCCAGTATTCTTGCCTGGAGAATCCCAAGGACAGAGGAACCTGGAGGGCTACAGCCCATGGGGTCATAAAGAATCAGACACGACTAAGCATGCATGTGTGATTTTCATTATTCAGAACCATTGATATTTAAGTGGAGTTCTAAATTAATGACCTAATTTGATTTCATTTCTTTAATACATCATTAAAAGTGAAAATTAAAACTGAATGTAACAATGCATTTTTAATTCTGAGATGTTTTTGCATCATAAGATTGTGACTATAATAAGAAATATTTTAATATAAATTTATCTATTTTAATTGGAGGTTAATTACTTTACAATATTGTATTGGTTTTGCCATACATCAACATGGATCCGCCACAGGTATACATGTGTTCCCCATCCTGAATCCCTCTCCCTCCTCCCTCCCCATACCATCGCCCTCGGTCGTCGGCCCAGTGCACCAGCCCCAAGCATCCAGTATTATGCATCAAACCTGGACTGGTGATTCATTTCATATATGATATTATACATGTTTCAATGCCATTCTCCCAAATCATCCCACCTTCTCCCTCTCCCATAGAGTCCAAAAGCCTGTTCTATACATTTGTGTCTCTTTTGCTGTATTTGAAATAGAATTTTAGGGAATGGAAAGCTGTATTTGTTAGTACAAATACTAGCATCATACATACACATATGGACACACAAATACCCAGATATCCATGTCTTCCTAAGACTATATCTGTCATGTATATTCAAGAGGTGGGCACCGTGTTTTAGTCAATATTTTATTACTAACTTCTAGCACTATCTCTAGTATATACTAGACTTTTAGTAAGCAAAAGAACCCTTGGTGACTTTGTACCCAAGGTTCTGAGGAGCTACTTAATTGGCATGTATCATATGGCAGAGGCATCTAATAAATGCACATGATTTTTAACATTACATATGTCACTGATCTGTCTTTAGATCACACAAATGGAAAAGTGAGACTATTGGCTCTTCATGTAGATGCTTAGAAAACAAGACTCAACACTCGTACAGATTTTTACTCTCTGTCAGCACCCTGATAAATATTTGCTTTCTTATCTATTCCCTTCCCCCATCACAGACTATCTTTTCTTCTAAACACAAAATTAAATAATTCCATTTCTCTGCTTAAATATTTTTTTTACATTACCCATTGGCTACACCACAAGATCCAAAAACTTTATCCAAGGCAATATTAATGCTTTCATAATCTGTCATTCACCTACTTTTCCAGTTGCATCACCAAAAAGTTATTGCTCTGATCCCACTTTATATTCTCTGTAAAGCCACAAAGAACTTTAATTTTTAGTATCTAAAATATATTCACTGTTTTCTTTGCCAGGAATACTCTTCCTCTTTATGCATGAACATCAACATCAATTGTCACCTCTTAGAAAAAGTTTTCCTGATTCACTGAAACAGAGTTGATTATGTCTTCCTCTGCTTCAACCTCTTGATTTTGCAGAAATCTCAAATATAGCTATCGCTGACCTATACTGAGATTATTAACCACTTTGTCCAACTACACTGTGAGTTCCTTGAAGGCAGAACAATGGCTCATTAAATTTTCTTTCTGCTCTCTCATGCCCTACAAAGAGGAAGCATTCTGGTTTAGAATGAATGAATAAATGAAAACACTATATGAAAAGAAAAATCCAGGAAATATAGAAATGTGAACAGAGTTGGTCATTGTAATACACAAATGAAGAAGACAGTTTCTAATTCCAGCAATTTATCCAAATGTTCTCACAAGTCAAAATAAATGAAACTCATCTTGCTACATATTTGGTCTAGATGCTGAATTTAGCAAAATCACATACTTAATTGAACTGTATGAAATCACTGATATTGATCAATTTAACTCATAAAATGTTAATTTCACATGGTCAACTTAAGACACAGCACCTGGTGGCAGAAATTCTCCTCCATTAGCAGGGGTCTCTGGAGAAAACAGCACAGTAAACCAACTCCTGAATTCATGTTCAAAAGCAACATACTTTCAAATTTACTCACATGAAAAAGCACTCCTCCAGAACCTCCAAACATCAGCTGGTCCTAAAGTCAACATACTGCATTTACCAAAGTACTAAACGTAAACTCTTACCAAAGAACAACAGAAATAAGCTAAGCCTGAGTTAAGATTGTCAGTAAATTCAGCACCAGCTCTGCTCCCTAATCTGTCATTTCCTTTTATCTCAGAGCCTAGTTCACTTTCAAGGCACAAAGCAAAGGTGGGCACAGCACCCCCTGAGCCCCTTTACCTACAGTAATGGGTACACCTGAACCTGCATCATCTTACCTCCGAGGGCCGCACTGCCTTCTTAAAGCTTTGCTTTATGGTGGTTTCTTTCCTGATAGGCTTGAAATATTGGAACATTAAGGCTGCGAAAACAAAGCCTTGGATTGAATATTTCTCTCTAAATATATTGTTTACTTGTACGTGTAGGCCTTCCCAGGTAGCACTAGTGGTAAAGAATCTGCCATAAGAAGACATAAGAGCACAGGTTCAATACCTGGGTTGGAAAGATTCCCTGGAGGAGGGCATAGCAACTCACCCCAATACTCTTGCCTGGAGACTCCCCACATTCCGAGGAGCCTCATGGGCTACAGTCCATAGGGTTGCAAAGAGTTGGACACGACTGAAGAGACTTGGCACACACGTACGTATTATGTGTAGTATGCATGTATATGGATAAACGCAAACACACATTCACACACACACAAGCTATTCCAGATGAGAAGAATGAAGTGCAAAGGGTTAAGTACCAGTCCCAAAGCACACAACAAATAAATGGGGTCATCAGAATTCAAACTGGACTTGTTCACTACAGAGTTTACACCCTAAACAACTGCACCTTTAATGGGCCTCGGTGAACTAGAAGACTAACCATCAAGGGAAAATGTAATGGACAAGTACACGGAACTTAAAGTTTCATAAATACTGAATTTCACAAATGTTGAATTCATTTCAAGTCTGAAATGCAGCATTTTGGCCATTAGCTCACAAAGTGATTCCAAATACATAAGAAGTGAAGTAAAGTGACAGTTGCTTAGTTGTGTCCAACTGTTTGTGACCCCATGGACTACACAGTCCTTGCCAGAATACTGGAGTGGGTAACTGTTCCCTTCTGCAGGGGATCATCAGAACCTAGGGATCGAACCCAGGTTTTCCACATTGCAGGAGGATTCTTTACCAGCTGAGCCACCGGAGAAGCCACCAGATAAATAAGGACTGAAGCTATAGGAACATTGAGGAAACAAAAATCCTTCTAACACAGCGCAAAATCATAAAATGGTTATTTGACAACATCTATTTCTGCTTTATTGACTATGCCAAAGCCTTTGACTGTGTGGATCACAACACTCTGGAAAATTCTTCAAGAGATGAGAATACCAGACCACCTGACTTGCCTCTTGAGAAATCTGTATGCAGGTCAGGAAGCAACAGTTAGAACTGGAAATGGAACAACCAACTGGTTCCAGATAAGAAAAGGAGTACGTCAAGGCTGTATATTGTCACCCTGCTTATTTAACTTCTATGCAGAGTACATCATGAGAAACTCTGGGCTCTAAGAAGCACAAGCTGGAATCAAGATTGCCAAGAGAAATATCAATAACCTCAGATATGCAGATGACACCACCCTTATGACAGAAAGTAAAGAGGAACTAAAAAGCCTCCTGATGAAAGTGAAAAAGGAGAGTGAAAAAGTTGGCTTAAAGCTCAACTTTTAGAAAACTAAGATCATGGCATCTGGTCCCATCACTTTATGGGAAATAGATGGGGAAACAGTGTCAGACTTTATTTTGGGGGACTCCAAAATCACTGCAGATGGTGACTGAAGCCATGAAATTAAAAGCCACTTACTCCTTGGAAGGAAAATTATGACCAACCTAGATAGCATATTCAAAAGCAGAGACATTACTTTGCCAACAAAGGTCTGTCTAGTCAAGGCTATGGTTTTTCCAGTAGTCATGTATGGATGTGAGAGTTGGACTATGAAGAAAGTTGAGCGCCGAAGAAGTGATGCTTTTGAACTGTGGTGTTGGAGAAGACTCTTGAGAGTCTCTTGGACTGCAAGGAGATCCAACCAGTCCATCCTAAAGGAGATCAGTCCTGGGATTTCTTTGGAGGGAATGATACTGAAGCTGAAACTCCAGTACTTTGGCCACCTCATGCGAACAGTTGACTCACTGGAAAAGACTCTGATGCTGGGAGGGATTGGGGGCAGGAGGAGAAGGGGACGACCGAGGATGAGATGGCTAGATGGCATCACTGACTCGATGGACATGAGTCTGAGTGAACTCCGGGAGTTGGTGATGGACAGGGAGGCCTGGCGTGCTGCGATTCATGGGGTCACAAAGAGTGGGACACGACTGAGCGATTGAACTGAAGGAAGAATAAAGGAACATAAGCTTAGAGAAAAATCAGGTTTATCTCCTGTTAAAGAGTACCTCTTACTTTCCATGTGTACAGATGTCTCGTTCTTCTGGGGTTTCATATGTTAGCACTGATGTGTGTGTGTGTGTGTGTGTGTGTGTGTGTTTGTGTGTGTGTGTGGAATGTGACCTGTACTGTAGCTTAGTCAACTTTAAAGAAAAGTTAACTATGCAAAACTAAAAAATTTTCAAACTGTTCCTTTGAAACAACTGAAAACAATATGTTTTCCTTTCTGTAAGAAGACTTCTATGATGGCTATAGCTCTGAGGATACAGTCTGCATTTCTAAGCCATTATTGCTTGCCCCACTTGTATGATACATATATCATGATGCTATGCTGTGTTATTATATCATCATTACTATGAATAAAGTTTATCTCCCAATTAAATGTTATCCCTTGAAAATCAAGTTATCCTTTGTTAAATTCTTACAGCAAACTGATATTGGTGATACCTCTTTCTTAACGCCCAAAAAAGGAAAGGTTAGAGACAAGATTTTAAACTCTTTAGTGTTCTGAATAACAGTGGTCCTAAATAAGAATACTATTTCATTCTTTTCCCTCCTTTTTTTTTGTTTGCTTTAATTTGTTGGTATTTGAATTTCATTCATATTCTCAAGAAAACTTTATTAAATGTCACTCTGGTTTAAATTAGTGAGTCAAAGAAAAAAGTTATTAAGGAAAAATTCTGGAAGGGTCACAATTTTTATGAAGCACATAAATAAGGAAGAAGATTAAAAAGTAAATTTTAATTGGCAAATAATTTAAAGAGTTTGACACTTCTGTGACATACTTCAAAGTTTATCATTAACAATTCTTTTTTAATTAAGCTATTCAGTATTTAGGTATGGGTCTTTATTCAGAAGTAAATTGTTCTTTCCTCTTTCTTCTTCTCATCCTGTTCAGTTCAGTTTCATATTATCCTTGACATCACTGGTCAGTCAATCAGTCAGTTCAGTTGCTCAGTTGTGTCCAACTCTTTGCAACCCCATGAATCACAGCACGCCAGGCCTTCCTGTCCATCACCAACACCTGGAGTTCACCCCAAATCATGTCCATCGAGTCGGTGATGCCATCCAGCCATCTCATTCTCTGTCGTCCCCTTGTCCTCCTGCCCCCAATCCCTCCCAGCATCAGAGTCTTTTCCAATGAGTCAACTCTTCGCATGAGGTGGCCAAAGTACTGGAGTTTGTTTTAGCATCATTCCTTCCAAAGAACACCCAGGACTGATCTCCTCTAGAATGGACTGGTTGGATCTCCTTTTAGTCCAAGGGACTCTCAAGAGTCTTCTCCAACACCACAGTTCAAAAGCATCACTTCTTCGGCGCTCAGCTTTCTTCACAGTTCAACTCTCACATCCATACATGACTACTGGAAAAACCATAGCCCTGACTAGTCAGACTACTTGAAACCAATCTTGAGTCAGACTTCCTATATCTATGACAAACCTTGCTCATTTCCTCTTCTTTCTATATTCTTCCTCTTCAAGTGCCTTAACTATACTTTCCTTCAACTTTATTTTCCTTAATCTGATCACTGGTTTATAACTTTTCTTCTGCCTATTGAATAGGTAGAAAAAGCCAAAACTTCCTTTTGTGAGTAGAAAATTCCTTAACCCTGGAAAAAATAGCTAATTGTTTTTTAAAGCCACCAGGCTAAGTCTAATTTAAATCTTCCCTGTCTGGTTTACCTTACCAAAAACATCTTTTTATTTCTCCAAACATGTCTTAACAGTCTATCTGTATTTCTTGGTGCATGAAAAGGCAATGGCACCCCACTCCAGTACTCTTGCCTGGCAAATCCCATGGACGGAGGAGCCTGGTAGGCTGCAGTCCATGGGGTCGCTGAGAGTCGGACACAACTGAGCGACTTCACTTTCACTTTCATGCATTGGAGAAGGTATGGCAACCCACTCCAGTGTTCTTGCCTGGAGAATCCCAGGGACGGGGGAGCCTGGTGGGCTGCCGTCGATGGGGTCACAGAGTTGGACGCGACGGAAGCGACTTAGCAGCAGCAGCAGCAGCCTGTGTGCTGAGTCCCTTCAGCTGTATTCAACTTTTTCTGACTCCATGGACTGTAGGCTGCTAGGCTCCACTGCCCATGGGATTCTCCAAGCAGGAATAGTGGAGTTGGGTGGCCATGTCCGCCTCCAGGGGATCTTCCTGACCTAGGGATCAAACCCGCATTTGATCTTCTATTACATCTCCTGAATGGCAAGTGGGTTCTTTACCACTAGCACCACTTGGGAAGCCTTATATTTCTGGGTAGAATGTGATAAATATATATGCATTACTTATTTTATATATATATATATAAAATAAATGCTCCTCCACTGCTTGTTAGCTATGGCTCCTTGAGCAACTTAACTAACTCAAGACTTGGATTCCTTATGTTAAAACCTGGCTAACTGCATGCACTATACAGCATTTTTGTGAGAAGTGAATGACAGGCAGCATATAAAATGCCTCCTCCTACTCTAGTGCCTTGTACATAGCTGGCATTCAATAAACACTTCTCCTTGATCCCTTTTCATAATTTCCTCTGATGCTCATTTGGCTTTCTGGCATAAACACACACATACACATATGTAATATAAAATGAACCAAATCACAAAATAATTAACATAAAAGTCTACCTCATGGCCTTAATTTAGTTTCAAAAGAACACTTATGAACCTAAATATTAATAGTTCCAGACAAAGTTAATAAAAATGTACTTAGATACCTAGTCCTAAGGAGAAAAATAACTGAATAGTATTAAATACATTAGTATAAAATTTTTCAATGACTCAAATATTTCTGAACCTTACCACTAGAATCTTAAAAATAGTATAGCTATAAGTCACTAAAAGTTATGTTTGGAAATACTGTTTGGTGATAATAATATTGGTTTAATTATGGTCTATAAGGTAATAAAATCAGATTATATGAATCAATCCTAAGGAAAAGATAGTAAATAGTTTCCATTGCATATTATGTATCATGGATCTCCTATGACAGAATCAAATTGACTTGAAATTTGAATAAAGATTCAGTACATATTTATATGATGAATATAAAATCATAGTTACTTATTTTAATCTCCTTCACTTGGTCTGAATATTCTTACTATGTCTGAAATATTAGCAGCAATATATTCTCATTCAGATATTTAAATGTCTAAAACTTACATCTTTGTATTCCCAAATCTGGAAACTCTATGATTTGAAGAATAAGGTTCATTGACATGTTTTAATTTTGCAAAAAAGTAATACAAAAACAAGTATTGTTTCAAAGATTTGATTTCTCTAGAAAATGTCTCTATGAAACAAACACACACCCCTCCTTTGATATATGTGGACATTTTAAATTATTTTAGTACATTTTCCAGATTCCAAACATTTTTCTTTACTCTCTTCATTTTCCTTAAAAGAAAAATTTAGCCCAACTCTCCAATGCAGGTATCAGAAATCTCAGGAAGCCTCATTAATACCTTTGGGGCTGTAGCAATATCTTACAATCAGGGTATGAGATTGTTTGGACCATAATATAAAGTAAGTTACTATCTTTCTGTGTAATCAAAATTAGAAAACAAAGTGTTTAGAACTTAACTATAAGGCAGATATCAGTTTATAAGACGAATACCCAAAAAGTGAGAGAAATGGAAAGAAAGAGAAAGGAAAGGATGGAGGGAGGGAAGGAAGAAAAGAAGAAAGAAAAAAGATAATATCTGTATTATCATTTTTTAAGAAACTTGAAATGTAAACAGTGACACAATCATCAAGTTTTTGATCCTTAGGAAGGGCAGCTCACAAACTTACAAGCAGCTATTGTTACATTAAAGAAATTTTAATGCTCTAATAGAAGATTATGTATTTGCAATGGAAAGTTACTTGAATTTCACACTATAGAGCTGTTAGTCGTAAGTAATTATACAACTGTATTTCCAGTGATGGAGTCCCATCGCTGTGCTTGTTCCCTTCCCAGTGGAAAATATCTTGTGAAGCAAAGAGTGGCTAAGGGATTCAAGAGGAGGAAAACACATACCATAAAATATAATTAAAAATTGTGGAGGCTGCATATGACAAGAATAACCATAAAAAACAGATACAAACCAGCTGGCTGTTAACAACTTCTGAGTTATAAAAATCTTAAACCTGCTGTAAAGCACTCAATTCGATTTACATAACCACAGAGCTGACATTCCTTTTAGGCTCCTCTGTTGGGGATTATTTTGACATGTTTTAAAGCAACATAAAAAGCAACTGTGAAAGGAAGACATGTATCATTTTACACTGGAATTCATTCCTGCCTTAAGACCGGACTTTCATACTTTAATCTGAACCTCTTTCCTTGAACTGGAAAATATCTTTAATGGCCACTGCCTGTCTGATTTTACAGTATTATTCTTCAGATACTCACATTTCTAATAACATTGATGCTTTCTGTCTGTGTGCTGTATATTTGAAACACTGGCCTTACACATTTTCAGCTCAGTGATACCCATCCAAGAACCAATATCCATGGTCTATAGAAGGGAATAATATTTTGGTTAACCATGACTAAAACAACTCTAATTTCTTAGGAAACTAATGATGCAGACAGCATTCTACAAAAAGTAACATAGCTTGCTGTAGGGAATTAAAAATAAACAAAATAAAATAAAATCAATCGTACATTGAGTGAAGTTTTGATGTATAAGTGCTGGCAGCAGAAATTGCCCAGAGGACAAAATGAGCTTTGCTGTTTGATAATTTGCTTGATTCGCTATGTTGCTACATGCAGGGCATTTTATGTCTGACTTATATTTAGTCCAGTCACCTGCTTAATGTTAGAAGGGTTATAATTATAAACAAGAGTTCTGACTATATAGCGTATCAGTATTTCAGATCTGACATAAAATATGTATATTCAATTGAGGTTTAGCTATTAAGACACATTTTTAGTAATAATTTTCTTTACAGTTATAATAAATAACAAAATCATTCTGTTTTTACTAGATAAAGTAAGCACATGCATTGGTGTCATGTGATAATAATAGCCCCTTAAGTGAATACAGTACAAAGATCAAGAATGTGTAGTCATGCATTCAAATTTTCACTCTGCCATTTTCTGATCTTGAGCAACAAATTTGACTCCCAATTTCTTCATTTATGAACTGAGGTTTTATTTCGTGTCACAAAAATTTTAGGAAGCTAATATAATGTACAAATGCTTAAAAAATAAGTTATAACTTTAAATGAATCTGTAAAATAATATTCCATGTTGTGTGTAAGCTGTTTTTGTTTTGTTAGATTGCCTTAGCAATTATAAGAATTCTCCCAGCTCTTTAGCCTGTGTGACTATTTAAAACAGAAACTACCATTAAGATAAACAGAAAAATCACATGAGTTTGGTATGGAAAAAACAATAATGTGCTCAATTTTAATCACTGACAAGTTTGAAATGACAATAGAAAATTCAAGTACAAATATCTAGTGATGGATGTGAAATGTTTTGGAAAGTATAATGAATAAGAGTGATGACAATAAGAATATAAAGACACTACAGAAGAGAATATAAACAGTGAAAAGAAAAAATAAAGATAAAGTTTTGTGAAATCTCTCCATAAGTGTTTCATAGTTGTTTATTATAAAGTATAACAGTAATACTTTGGCTCCATCAGTTTGTCTTAAGTAAACATGAACTTAATCACTGGAAAATGTGTTAATACAGAGCAAAATTGATTCCCTTGGATCTTTTAAATTTAATGTATTAGAAGTAAAATTTAATGCTTTTATTATTTTGTTACCTAGATCTGCCAAAGGATTAATTTAAACTCCAAGAAAGAAGACTGAACTTTATTTAAACTGTGCCCTGGAATGTTACGGCCATTTCTGCACAACAGAATGATTAATGAAGTGTTACTCAAATAAACAATCATGTATAAAATTACCCAAATTTATACATCTAAATTTGATTTAATCAAATGTGTGCATTTCAGATTTCAAAAAACTAGTTCATCAGTTACATTGTTTCTGTATAGTATTGGAAAGGAATATAAACTTGTGAAACTTTCTAAGTTACATGTTTCCAAAATAAAATATCAAATAAAAAGTTTTAGATAAAATGACTCCTTGGGATTATTTATTTTTATTTTGTCAGCATGCTGAAAATTAGAACTACTACTACTCATAATAACAATGCTTATGAAATTGTCTTAAATTTTAAAAAACAAAAATACTCTATAACACACCTGGGAGACAACAGTCAAAATATAGTGAGATATCAAAGCCTGGTGGTCCACATAGCTTCTCAGTAGGCTAATTTTCATACTTTCTTTTTTGCCCTGTAAATATTTTTTTTTTCATAAGTGAAACTTTTTGTCCTACCTCCTGGAACAATGAACAATTAACCTATATCCTTTTTAATATCCAAAGACAGCATCCCTAAAGCCCCATGACTTTTCTAAATATCTTCATTTCCTCCAATCAATGTTAAGAAAATAACTTTCAGTACTGATTATTCAAATCTGGTCTGCTTTCTGTTGTGGCCTCTCAAGACATAGTAACCATAAATGGGCACAATACTGTTGATATGATTCAAGTAAGTAAGGCTGTTGCCAAAACAGTAATATGTAGAGCCCACTGGCACCCCCATAATTTATCAAATTTAAAATAAGCAAGAGAACCACCATATTGGCAACAGTACATTCATGTTTTACTCTCAGATGCAAAAATCATACTTAGGTTATAAACATCAAGTGTATTGTTAAAAAATGTCTAGAGTAAAATGCGTTACTGGTAAAAAAACTATTTTTTTTAAATCATGATATAATAACCATTAATGAACACAAAGCTGCTCGTAAGAATGCATGGTTGTTGCACAGTGAATTAGGAGACAAACTTCACAGTCAGGTTAACAATGCTGAGCAGAAAAATCAGTGACAAATTTTACTTGTCTGTAAAATGGAAATCATAATACTACCCAAAGACATGTAGGAATTGAAAAGTGAAAGTGGCTCAGCTGTGTCCGATTCTTTGCAACCCCATGGGCTATACAGTAAATGGAATTCTCCAGGCCAGAATACTGGAGTGGGTAGCCCAAGATCTGGGATCAAACCTAGATCTTCCCGCATTGAACGTTGATTCTTTACCATCCGAGCCACAAGGAAAGCCCAAGAATACTAGAGTGGGTAGCCTATCCCTTCACCAGAACTTCCCGATGCACCCAGGAATCCAACCAGAGTCTCCTGCATTGCAGGCAGATTCTTTAACAACTGGGCTTCCCTTGTGGTTCAGCTGGTAAAGAATCTGCCTGGGATGTGGGAGACCTGGGTTCAATCTCTGGATTGGGAAGATCCCCTGGAGAAGGGAAAAGCTACCCGCTGCAGTATTCTGGCCTAGAGAATTCCATGGACTGTACAGCCCATGAGGTCGCAGAGTCAGACAGGACTGAGCGACTTTCACTTTCAGTTTCTTTACCAACTGAGCTATGAAGGAAGCCCATTATAGGGATTAAATAAGTTTACATATGTAAAACAACTTACTAACTGAAATCTAATAAGTGCCAATATATGGTAACAATTACTAACACTTTAATATACTGAAAATTGTATTTGCATTAATGTGTGAGAATGTGTATAAGTGTGTGTGTGTGTGTAACTACCCCAAATGAGAAAAATATTTATCAGAAGCCAATGGGGGAATTAAAATCAGAAAGACCAGAGACAAAAATTCAAAAACATCAATCAGTAATCTTTTGCTACCTTGTTTCTCTAATCAGACTTAAGCCTCTGCTAAACACAAGGTTTCAACAACCTTGACAATTAAACTATTTTAAGTAAAATTCAAGATGACAAGGGCAAAGAGGAGGAGAAAACAAAAAAAGGCTAGGTTGAAAGAGTATCAGGTTGGAGAGCAAAACTTGGGTTCCTATGAAAAGCATCAGCAGATCTTTAATGCAGCCATTAAAAGTCTTCTGTTCAAAGGGTTATTGGAGAAAGTACTCGAGTTAACAACTGAACAATTAAATATAAACTACTATATTATTGAAACACAGGAGCAGTCAGACTCAAAACTTTAAGAAAATGTATTTAGTGGTTGAGGTTAATCAGAGTCCCACATCCCTTAAGAGGCCAGTTGTATAGATTAGAACTCTACTAGGCTTTTAGAGTGAAAACAGATAAGAAATAAATTTTAGAGGCGTCAGTCATTCAACATTTTAAAGACCAATTCATCATTAATTTGCTAATGTTTGATATGATTTGCATGGCCATCTCAAAAAATATAGCCATGTAGGTTTCCAAAGAGTGCAAAATGTAAAGTTCATTAATAATCACATAATTTTTCAACTCTAAAAGGGATTTAAGTGACTCACTTATTGGCAACAGTACACTGAGGTTTGATTCTCTAATGTAAAATCTTAGTTAGGTTGCAAATACAAAATGCTATTGTTAAAAGTCTCCTGTGTGAAGTAGATTGGTGAATACACGTCAAAAAAAATCATGATCAAATCTGGCACTTTTGTTGACAGACTTTGTAGTGAGGTCGAAGGTGTAATTAGGCCAGAAAATTACTTTCTCACTACTAAAATTGTTCCCTTCAGGTCTTGAGTTATCAGTCCAGAAAATTTCATTAAACACTAAATTCACTTTAAGACAACTGTCAAAATTAAGCAGAGGTGAGTCAAGTCAAGGTCCTAATATTCAAATCTTTCATTTGGATTTGAGAGTCAGTGTAAAATAAAAACTGCTATCTATTCATTTTTCTATCAAGAGTCAACTTTTTGAAAATTTCAGAAACAACTTGTTTTTTTTCCCTTTGAAAAACATGATGAAATAGAATAAAAAAATAAATGTAGAATTTGAAATGCTTAATAGACATAAATTGTTGAAATTGTTTCTACTTCCTGTTCATTGAGATCTTAATATGAAACTGGTAAAAATCCAAGTGCTCACAAGTATTTCAAATACAATGCAAAGAGAAAAAAATGAATCCAAAACCTAGATTTTGAGGACTGATAAAATTTGGAATGATACCAATGATGAAACTGTGATTCCACCATATTTGTTTTAAAACAATCCTGAGATAGTGTACTTAGTTTGTAAACAATTGGTTCACCACATTTTGAAAAACAGCAAGATATAGGCCATTCTGGTAAATATTAATGTTCAGTATACAAGTGAGCAAGGACTCAGCATTTATAAACAAAAAGAAAATATGTTACATGACACAGTGGAATTACAAGTAACATGATTTCTTATTTTTCCAAAATGAGGCAATAATAACTTAATAATTAAATATCTGAAACATAGCTCTATTTTGTCAATTATATCAAATGGGTTAGTGTTCAATAACCTATAGTGAAAAGTATTTCTCTAATTCTTGGAACCAAAGAACCTACAGTGAACTTCCCTTGGAGGCCAATTGTTACAATGTCTCAACCAAGTAATATATCAATTGCACAAATAAGTAATAACAGAGATTTACTACTAATGAGGGATGGGGCAAGTGAAAACCCAAAGAGTAAACAATTAATAAAAGTTTAGGAATTTTCTTCAGTTATTTAGGGTAAAATAGCATGATTCTGTCTTAATAAGTAATACTACACTATGCTTTACTATTCATAAAGTTCAGAAATAATTCTAAAGCAGGAAACAATTAAGTCAGTTAGCATTATATTATGCAGCAAAGTGCAATTTTTTCAAAGAAAAAAGGCTTGATAGGCTTTTCCATAAATAAAGGATAGCCATGTTAGAATTAAAATTCAAACACAGTGGCTTATTAAGCAATTAAGCATCATTATAATTCTAAAATTTAATTTTTTACATCACTTATTCTATTCTTTTGCTACCTCTATACTAAGCCTCCAAATCAAAGCACTGAACATATCAGCTATTTAAAATATAATTAATTTAAAATAAGTTAAGCTTCTACCCAATATTAAACTAGTGGTTAGAATACCTACAATATAAGAATATGATTTATCTGCCAAATACATGAAGTTGTGGTGTGAGTTTTTCAAATTAAGATTAAACATGTTAATACAAACTTGAAGCATTCTTCAAGAATTTGACTCCATTATCTTAAAAACTCTTTCATTTTGATTCATCCCGTTTCAATTCTACTCAAAGTATAAATAGCCTCTAAGGTGGATAATATGTTCCTTGTAATGGATTATACAGTAAATAACAGGGTCTATAATTACTCTTCCTTGAGTTCAATCCTCAAGTGAGGCCTTCTCTTCAACTTAAACAAATCATTTAAACCACTGGTGCCTTAGTTAACTTGTATGTAAAATGGGATAAGCAAGACATTTTTCATAGTTTGTTATGAGATACAAATTAATCTTTAGATGTTAGAAGATTTCCTACTATGTTAATAGTTACTGAATAAATGTTTCCATTCCCTCTGATTTTAACCAATTAACTATGTTTATTGATGAAAATATTTTAATTTAACAGTTTGACCAGATATCATGCTAGAAACTGAACAGAGTGGTGAAAAGTATAAACATAGCCACTCTTTTTACATATAAAAGTGCTTGAACTTTTTCAGCAAAATATACATGTATCTGATAATTGGTTTCATTGCTTTCCATTGCATAGTATGTATAGACAAAGTTTTAGAGTAAATAAATGATATAGCTGCGAGAATATCTATAACAAAGACATACAAGATATACCATGTAGATTAACTCAAGGTAAAATATTCTCTGTGTTTTTCATCTGCAATATGGCCATGGCTTTTCTAAGCCACATGATTAAGACTATAAATTTGAAAAAGTTTTCAAAAATATTTTCTAGAAAGTAAAGTTCTTTTTGAATGTATTCATAGGGTTTCCAAATATATTACTTAAGAAATGTACATTGTCTTTAAGAAAGTCATGCTTACGGAGGAAATAAGAAATCAGTTAAAAATATAATGATTATTAATGAAAAGATGGCATAAAATTTGTCAAAATAATGAAGTACCACACATGCTAGTTAATGTGGTGTTTTAGGAACAAAACTAAGTGAGATTAAGTTAAAAATGAGGCAGCTGCTGATGGCAGATTCTAGGTACAGATTTTTTCACACAGCATAGCATAAATATTTACTCATGAAAGACTATAACTCAAGCTATTTTCAACAATATTTTGTGAAAAGAAAATGAAGAGAAAAACAGAAGCACACTCAATTCTTAACATAGCTAAGATCTCACTTTAAATCTTTCTGATTCTTACAGATAAAAGAAACATGAATAAATAATGGTAGCCCATGTCACATATGTTTAACTATAATCCTGAAATTTAAGACATTAATGCCTAGGGACCCCTGAAGCAATATATTTCCTTGAATTCAGGCCAAGAACAACATTGGTCTAGGCAAAATTAACTGGATGGACAGTTAACACTTTCAAGGAAAACAAAAATTACTATTAAGAGTATAGAATAGTGCACTAATGGGAGTGATGATACTGACCATTTTTATGATCAATTTAAAGAATATCAAAAAAGCAATCTGCCTGTTTCATTAAAATATCAATACTCGTATTTGGGAGAAGTGTACATTTCTAAAATGTCTACCTTCTAATAGTCCTCACTCATTGATACATATAGTATTTTATTAGAGATGATTGATGTGAAGCTCACTGTAATTTCAAAAATTCATAGAATATTATTATGTCATGAAATCCATGCCGAGAAAGCAATTGCCGTTATAAATCAAAAAGACAACTCATATGGACAGGTCATATGGTAACGGGTTCTTCTTGGAATGGTATCCTTAAATGTAATTTATTCAATAAGTAACTTAAAGGTTAGGTATGATGAGATGAATCTCATCCTCAAATAACTCCAAAATATTGTTATATTCTAAAAGGAAAGAGATCAATTTTCTTGGAATTTAGAGATTCTTGCATTTATATGCCTTTAAATTAACATGGTTCTGTGTAATTCTTTTGAAGTGTTTTTATACCCTAATATAATCCCCTGGAAAGATTTCATTAAGCAATATAAGATAATAAATAATACAAAAGGCATTTACAGCTTTAATACGTGAGTGAAGGTTTCCAATAGGACAGACTCTGAAAACCTTCACAATGCCACATTTTCACATTTAGAAAATAGTTTTCAACTAGATGTTTTAATAGGGAAGAATGACTTAAAAATTTACTTCTAGGGAATAACATTTCACCAGAAGGAGTAAACATGCTATTGATTTTAATATTAAATATTATACATGCTTAGAATCTTGACAATTTAGCATCACTTTTTTGAGTCTAACCCAACATAGTCATTTATAATCTCAAGCCCTTTGGAAGAGACAAAGATTCTTACATTCCTTTTAATGCTTAAAAACTTCACACTGTTCCTTTAAGTCATATCCTTATATCTCAGGAGGCAAAGTCAAATCATTAGAAAATACATATTTAGAAAAATATTCTCTCCACATATATTTGCATTTCTTAAATGAAAGCTAATGGGAATATGTTTGATGGAGTGACATTCCATCAAAGGATTTGATGTTAGGAGGCATTTCAGTGAATTAAAATTCTAAATATCACAATGATCAAAAAGTAATCATTGACATGAGAAGATTGTATCAGGAGTAAAATATTTTATTTGAACTAATTGGAAGATACAAAAGCAATTTTTTAAAAAACAGGAAATGCTTACAATCCGATTCCATAAATAAAGGAAAGGACATATCATCTGCAGAACTGACATGTTCAAACTGATAGATAAATAACTGGTATTCTATTTGGAACAAGGCAAATGTCCTGTTTTGAGAATTGTAATAAGACCAAATCTCAAATGACACCTTGCTATATAAGACTTTGCAAAGTGTTTGTGATACATTAGCTCATCACAAAGTCCTACCAAGTAGGAGATAAGGCAGATATTATGATGTTTGGTTTGTACATGATTAAGTAAGTATTTCAGAAGGCAGCTCCATATAGGAAAATAACCAGTAAATTGGAGTCACAAAATTTGAATTGGAAACTGTTTCTAGCACATAATAGTGAAACTTTGGACAAGTCTCTTAACATTTTTTTCCCTCTTTTCTAAAATGATATTTTATGTCCTAATCAACCTGTGGGGTTTCCTAGGTGGCTCAGTGGGTAAAGAATCTGCCCGGAATGCAGGAGACATAGGAGACAGGGTCTGATCCCTAAGGTGGGAAGATCCCCTAGACAAGGGCAAGGCAATCCACTCTAGTATTCTTGCCTGGAGAATCCCATGGACAGAGGACCTGGTGGGCTACAGTCCACAGAGTCGTAAAGAGTTGGATATGACTGAAGCGATTGAACACTCACACATACATCTAACTTGTAATTATTGAGGCCAGGTAGTGTTAGCCAAGGCCACATTGCTAGAAGTGATAAGGAAGAGAATAAAGACCAGACTTTTCAGTTCCAAGTTAGGAATTATATCACAGCATCATGTTGTTTAAAAAAAAAAAATGCATGTCTTTAGAGAAAACTATAGCCTACTAATTCTATTATAAAATCAGCAACAATAAAACGATCAAATCCATTTTGGTATTCTCTAAGAATCTGGTTTATGGTAACTTTAGTTAAAATGTGAAATGGCACAAAAGTAGATCTGAAAATAGTTTAATCTGCTGTACATATCCTTAGCCATATATCAACAAGTGAACATGATAAAGTGCTCTCACATTAATTATACTGACTACTTCTTTAATGAAGTGCAAAAGTGTTTGCGTAATCTGATTCAATTTATTGAATTAGGTTACAGTTTTATCATTTTGAAAACTAGCTTATTGTTTACTTTACAGTATATGTCAATTCATTCCCAACAATTAATAGTACAGCATACAGCTGAAATCAATTGAAAGCAATCTTCATTTTTAAAGTCTACTAGCATTTGTGGTGTGCATATTTCAAAGAGCAATATATGACAGTTTGAACATATAACAGTAGCAATGATATTTCATATCCAAAAGGCTTATTATGCCACAAACAAAAATTTATAAAAAGAAATTATTGTAAGCCCTGAAAATAAACTTGTAATAACAAAATTTTAGTGTTAACTAATTCTATTAGGATTATATAGAGAGCACAGTACATGAATTTTAATAAACTGCCAAACTAAGACTTCTAAACCTAAGCTATACATCTTTTTAAAGTTATCAGTTTTATTCTTAAATCCAAAGGAATGATAGTCTCCAATAAAAATCAGTAACACTTGGATCAGCCTGTTTAATTACATTAATACTACTTTATCTTTGCCGAGCTTCATCATTTACAGAATACTGTTATAAATTGTGTCACTTGACATTCATGGCAATTTAATGAGAAAATAATTTTGAGATAAAAAGACTCTTTATACATGAAAAAATAAAGGATCAAAATACTTGACTGGTTCAATTATTATACATTTTAAAAGTTGATTATTGGAAGTATTCCACAAATTTCAAGAACTGACAGGGAACTATATTCAATACCTTGAGATAAACCATGATGGAAAAGAACATAATAAAGTATATGTATATATACTTTACATATATATTTATTATATATATATATCACTGAAACATGTTGCTGTACAGCAGAAATCAATACAATACTATAAATCAACTATACTTCAATAATAATAAAACTGACACTTCTCTTGGAGACTTTATTTTTTATAGTGGAAAGTCAAATCAAATTAATTTATAGTAAAGTTCAAGGTCTTTCACTTAAATCCCTTTAAGAATTCATGCCTTTCTGTTATCAATTCTGATGATCTCTATTGGTTAAAATAATATTTTTCATCCTTCATTCCAAATCCTACCATGGCGAAAAATATTATCTTATATAATATTTAATGGTTGTCATTTTATCCTATTATTAATCTTACAACTATAGACCCTTTCACAGAGTACTCATAAAATAAGGACAAAGAGAACAAAGGAGCATAAAACATTCAAAATTTTCTTTAAATTGGAAAAAATGTATTTGGGAGCCTACAATCACAGTCTTGCCCATGAGTTAACCAACCCATCCATGAATACCAGGGTAAGAAACAGTATGATAGCTTATAAACATGAAACATTCTTCTCAAAATTAATATTTGAAAACCATCTCAAAAACTATGAAAGAATATGACTATAAAACCTTGAAGGATGTGGTTAAAAGGATGGATGTCTTTTAACCAGAAAGGCACCATACAAAGTTTAGAAAATAATTCAAAGTAAAATAAAATAGAATCATCAAATTTTATAAGTAGAAAGGAATAAGATTGCCTTATTCAATCTACCTCCTTCCAATGCAGAATTACTTCAAATTTCCCTAACAACAGTAATTACTAAGAAAGGAAATGGAAGGTTGGTAGTCTGGGAAAGAAGGAATTTGTTTTAAACTATTACACTTCTATACTGTGAACAATAGGGCCAATAAAAGTAATTAAATATATGTACTATCGCTAGCTTTTCATCCCACTTTCCTATTAAACCCTTCTGTCAAAAGGAAAAGTTAATGTTTTGAGAGTAATAAGCTTCACTTTTAGATAGTTCTTGCAGCAAGACTCTTTCTTATGGAACCCAATGTAGATGTCTATAATTACTGTTCATCAGTTAGATTTCTGTCCTTGAAAGAGCACAGTATGAATCGACTCTATCATTCACTTCAAACCCTCTGTAACTCTTTTTAAGACTAAGCATTACCATCATTTCCCAAACCCTATCATCTAGGCTATTCCCTTAATGATCAGAGTTTGTCAATGACCTACTAAAGACTGTGGTGCCATGACTGAGCATAACATTCCACACTGTTTCTCTTTCTCCAGACTTTATATCCTTAACCATGAAGCTTAGGTGTCTAGCACTTCCAGAATTTTTATCAGAACACTGGTTTATATAGCTGCACAAACAAATAAAATCCTTCAGTGATTTTCATTTAGAATGTTTTCAAATCAGGTCTTAGGTTCATTTACAACTAGAGCAATAATGCTTTGGGAAAATGAATTCAGGTTTTACTAATATAGTTATTTTTCTGACCTTTGCCAACTTTATTTGCAATGTTTGGTCCTGTCAACACTTGCAATTA
This sequence comes from Oryx dammah, assembly GCF_014754425.2. Taxonomy (NCBI): domain Eukaryota; kingdom Metazoa; phylum Chordata; class Mammalia; order Artiodactyla; family Bovidae; genus Oryx; species Oryx dammah. Next base: position 46,177,410 of record NW_024070208.1, read on the forward strand.
GCAATTCTATTCTTTACAAAGAAGAGCATAAAAGTTGCAAAACATACCTCAGTATGCATGGAGAAAATACAAAGAAATTTCAACACAATCTAAATCCTTAGTAACAAATCTAGAATATTTCATTAAGGAAATAAATTGAAGCGTGGGTTAGCCAAAGGGAGAAAAGCCTACCAAAGACAGAGAAGGAAACTAAACAAAAAATTCAGTTCAGTTCAGTTGCTCAGCCGTGTCCGACTCTTTGCGACCCCATGAATCGCAGCATGCCAGGCCTCCCTGTCCATCACCAACTCCCAGAATTCACCCAAACTCATGTCCATCGAGTCGATGATGCCATCCAGCCATCTCAGCCTCTATCGTCCCCTTCTCCTCCTGCCTCCAATCCCTCCCAGCATCAGAGTCTTTTCCAATGAGTCAACTCTTTGCATGAGGTTGTCAAAATATTGGAGTTTCAGCTTTAGCATTGTTCCTTCCAAAGAACACCCAGGACTGATCTCCTTTAGAATGGACTGGTTGGATCTCCTCACAGTCCAAGGGACTCTCAAGACAATATCTTTAGGAATACTCAAAATATATCTATAGCAGATTTAGTTGTTTTTCCTGTATGAATATTATTTAATGTGTTCATCATTTCTCGATTGAAAAAGTGAAAGTGAAGAAGAGTTTTCTTAGTGGCTCAGACAGTAAAGAATCTGCCTGCAATGCAGGAGACCAGGGTTAATCCTTGGGACGGGAAGATCGCCTGAAGGAGATGGCTACCCACTCCAGTATTCTTGCCTGGATAATTCCATGGACAGAGGAGCCTGGTGGGCTATATAGTCCATGCGGCTATAAAGAGTCTTTGGTTATTTATTTATTCACTTTTTTCTGAATGAACATTATTTAATATATTTCTCACTTCTCTTGGTTAGGGAAGGAGCCATGTGTGCGTGCTCAGTCGTATCTGACTCTTTGCCTCTATGGACTGTAGCCCACCAGGCTGTCTGTCCATGGGATTCTCCAGGCAAGAATACTGGAGGAGGTTGCCATTTCCTACTCCACAGGATCGTCCTGACCCAGGAATTGAACCCACATCTCCTGTGTCTCCTGCTTCCAGAGGTAAATTCTTTACCACTGTGTCACCTGGGAAGTCTAGAGAAGGAAAAAAAAGATAGTAATAGCACCTCCTGCTGGTCAATAAATTAATGCAAGCAGTAAAAGACAGACCTTGCAGGAGGCAGGAACCTGGTAGACTACAGTTCACGGGTGGCAAAGAGTCAGACAGGACTGAGCACGCAGGTAGGCACTACAAGACAACAAGTGACACATTGTATAAATGAGGGACTAGATTATTGTATGCTGCTGCTGCTAAGTTGCTTCAGTCGTGTCCGACTCTGTGCGATCCCATAGACGGCAGCCCACCAGGCTCCCCCTTCCCTGGGATTCTCCAGGAAAGAACACTGGAGTGGGTTGCCATTTCCTTCTTCAATGCATGAAAGTGAAAATTGAAAGTGAAGTCGCTCAGTCATGTCTGACTCTTCGCAACCCCATAGACTGCAGCCTACCAGGCTCCTCCACCCATGGGATTTTCCGGGCAAGAGTACTGGAGTGGGTTGCCATTGCCTTCTCTGAGAATATTGTATGAGAATCTGACAAATAAAAAGATAATCCACAAAGCTCTGGCTAAATCTACACACCATCCACTAGCATAATCAAAAATTGACCCTTAAAATCTGATTTGCTTTTCTCAATGTAAATAAATAACTCTTCTGTCACAGGAAACATCATATTACTAAAAAAAAGAAGCAAATAATATCTTGCAATTAATCAGTTAAGTATATTAGCAACTTCATTACTACAAATCTGCTGAGAGAGAAATTTAAGTGGATTATAACTCTGCATATGGACCAGTGTAGGCACAGGAGACTACAGAACTCAATAGAAATTTGGAAGAAGGAAACAAATTAGGAAGGAAAGAACTGTAATTTTCTTTTAAATTAAGTAGATGAGAGGCCTGTCCAGAAGTCTAGTAATATGTAATTATTCATTAAATCTTTGATAACAATCTTTACTTAAGAACTTTGAAAATATTTTAATTTCTATGCTAGTAATAACCAAGACATAATAATTTGACTGAAATGTTTGAGTATACCATATATTTAATAAAGTAAATATATTTATTATTGAGTCTTTCATATGATTGCAATATTTACACTTAGTTATGAGCTACATGTTATTCACATATGTATTAAATTAGTTGTATATCAAGATACTGTGGGTACATTTATATATATGCAAGAATTTTAAAGACTAGTATATTCTATGTTATCATTCTATTCCTGAAAATATTGCTTCTTTAGAATATCAATTTAGAAATATTAATTTCATCAGTTACTGTTGATAATCCTGAAAAGTAGACATCACACCCCACAAACAAATAATGCCTTCCATTTACCTAGTACACCTCCATCAAGCCCTAGACTCTGCATCTTTAATCTGGAGCCTAACTGTACTTAAATGGATTTTATAAAATGCATTATAACACCAATGTTGAAATTTGTAACTCTGAGGTTTAATCATGTCTCACAGAAATCCCTTGATAAACATATATTAGACATATTTCCTGAGCAAATACTTATGTTGAATATCTGCTTTGTGGCGAGCAGTACTCTACACAATGGTATACTGTGGTAAACAATCACCCAAATCCATTGGTATGGATAACTTCCTCACCACACTTGGGGCCCTCTTAATATCTCAACGAGGAACGTTCTGGGTGTGGAAGGCTGACAAGGATCCCAAAGTTATGCTCACATTTTTTAATCTGTCAATGCCTCCTTTAGAGGAGAGTCTTTGGAGATATGATGACACTGATGATTTTGAGATGGGGAGTTGATTTTGGATAATCTGATGTGCCCTAAATACATTCACAAGTCCTAAATACATCCACATGTATCCTTTCAGGAAAAACAAAAGGAGATTTACACACACACATAGATACACACACAAGAATAGGTGGAAATTATGGTCACAAGCCAATGGAAGCTGGAGTCTCTAGAAGCTCGAAAAGGTAAGGAAACAGATGCTCCCAAAGAGATTCCAGAGGGAGTGTGGCCCCACCGATAACTTGAAAGGGACGTGAATTGTTTGTTTTTGAACAGTGGCTCAGATGGTAAAGTGTCTGTCTACAATGTGGGAGACCTGGGTTCGAGCCCTGGGTTGGGAAGATCCCCTGGAGAAGGAAATGGCAATCCACCCCAGGACTATGGCCTGGAAAATCCCATGGACAGAGGAGCCTGGTAGGCTACAGTCTATGGGGTGGCAAAGAATTGGACAGGACTGAGCAAATTCACTTTCACTTTCACTTTCAGAACTGTGACAAAATTAATTTTTTATTTATTGTAGTCACAATATAAGTGGTAATTTGTTACAGTAGCCACAGGAAACTAACAGAGTGTTCAGTACAAGTTTTAAAATTAAACAAATTATGTGATGAATTTTAAATTTAGGTTAAAGTGCTCACTAGTATCCGATTCTTGTGACCCTGTGAACTTCTCCAGTGGTCCATGGGATTCTCCAAGCCAGAATAGTAGAGTGGGTTAGCCTTTTCCTTCTCCAGGGGATCTTCCCAACCCAGGGACCGAACCCAGGTCTCCCGCATTGCAGACTGATTCTTTACCAGCTGAGCCACCAGGGAAGCCCAAGAATACTGGAGTGGGTAGCCTATCCCTTCTCCAGTGGATCTTCCTGACTTAGGAATCGAATCAGTTCTCCTGCATTGCAGGCTGATTCTTTACAAACCAAGCTATCAGCCTTCCAAAAAGGAAAAAGAAGATAAATTACTTAGAGATAAATTACTTTCTTTTCAAGAAAAATTTAAAGGGAAAAATACTTGAAATTCTGGTAGCTCAGTGATAAAGAAATGCCTGCCAATGCAAGAGACGTGAGTTCGGACCCCTAGTTTGGGAAGATCCCATAAAGAAGGAAATGGCAACCCACTGCAGTATTCTTGCCTCGAAGATCCCATGGACAGAGGAGCCTGGCAGGCTGCTTGAGTCCATGGGGTCTCAACGGAGTCCGATAGGACTTAGCCACTAAACAGCAACAACAAACAACAGGCATCAGATACTGATAGGTCAAATGCATTAACTTTCAAAATGTCCAATGATTAAGTTTCACAAGTATTTCCTACATACAGATGTATGAAAATACATACTTATATATACTGCATAAATATTAACTTCTTAATGTATCATATTTATTCTTTGAGTACGGCATGTTTAAATTATTAGTGAAGATGATCAACTCATTTGTGACTATTTTACTTGTTATTCTTACTTGGGAGTCTCTTCAGGGAATACAATGCATTTGTTATGATAAAGTTCTCAATATGGAAAACACATTTCCACATAATGAACCTTTCCCTTGGAAGTTGAAAAGCTTAATGAATTAAAAATATTACAAATGTTGATACTACAAAAAAAAAAAAAACAGGTAGTTTGGATGCTGTTGCCAGTTGGTAATATTTAGAAAGAAAAATAAATCCTATAAACTTTGAAAATGTCTTTGAATTATAATCCTCATGAGAATACTTTCCTACTATTTTTTTAAGATGAAAATATTTCAACAGAATTGACTCTTGCTAATACTGCCCTAACATAGTATTATTTCCACAATAGTAAAACTGCATTTATAGGTTCTTACTTTTTAAGCATAGTGCATGTGTGTTTACAATTGCTTTTTTTAAATCCTGATCACATATTGATTATTTGCCTACAAGGTCACAGTGAGAGAAAAGATGTGTCTAAGAAGCAAAATTATGAATCATTTATTCATGTAACTTGAATGTATTTGGAAAAATAGGTAATGGATAACTTTTTTAATGAAAAAGGCAAATATTTGAGACTCACTGAGTTATTTCTTAATACTTACATGAAAATTGTGTTTCAAAACTAGCTTGCATTCTGCCCTAAAGATAAAATCAAGAAATTGGCCAAATAAGCTATCTCAAATTGCACTCCCGGCACAGGAGGGGAGTATTTAGAAGTCCTAAATAACCCTTTCCTTAATTGTAAAATACACATGATTCTATAAAATGTATGAATGTTACGGAAATTCTGTTGCTAGGATGAATTTATTTCAAACTGGTATTTATTATCAAAAATGATTTATGATATGTGCTCAGTCCAAATAAATGTAGAGAACACTACAGGAGGTGTTGTGTTGTGAGACTCTACAAAGAGCCTTCTTTCTTTCATTAACTTCCACTTCTGGTTGCTATGACACCCAGTGACAACCATAAATTTAGAAATTACCACCATCTGCCCACGCCCCCTCCAAGGTTACACACAAGCCCACTTGAACAACCAAAATAGCAAACAAAAACTCCATAAGCAATTTTAAAGTTTTTTTCTTTTCAAATTATAGATACCTAAGTAAATAATCCTAGGACTGGGAATGCACTTTTTAAAAATATAGTCTTTTTTTTTTTTTTAGAAAAGCAAATTCCTTAAGGAAAGATTATAACTTAACTACAGTGTTCAGTTGTTGAAAAGGAAAATGAGCAAATGATTAGAAACAAATTGACAGATTTTTATAAATTATCAAAATAAATAAACTTTTGTCAAGGACCAGTTCAGGCAACCTTGAAGGCGAATCTGTATTTTTTATGCTTTTGAAATGGTAATATTGGAGTACAAAAGTACAGGTCAATATTTATATGCAGTCAGTGATGTAATCTTACAAAGGATTTGAGATTTGAGAGTGAGTTGTTTTCTTCTTTGTTCTTTTGAGGTTTATATGTTTTTGTACTTGTTTTGCTAGTTTTAGAACAATGATTTCCATGTCATTAAAAGATATTGATAAAACTATTGTGCATGCCAAGTGGCTTCAGTTTTATCCAGCTCTTCGGAGCACTATGGACTGCAGCCTACCAGGCTCCTCTGTCCTTTGTATTCTCTAGGCAAAGATACTGGAGTGGGTTGCCATGCCCAACCCAAGGATCAAACCCACATCTCTTACATCTCTTGTATTGGCAGGTGGGTTCCTTATCACTAGCACCACCTAGGAAGCCATGATATAACTATAGATTCCTGGGAAAAAGATGTTTTAAACTCCAAACTCACAGGTCAAAAATATAGAGAAATAGCTTTAAACTACTTTGCTTAATGTAAAAAAAAAAAAGTTGATATATCATTTTTTCAATGTTTCAAGAAATAACATTTTATCTTTCCCATTTTGGGAAAAAAATAGCATTTTACTTTTAAAGAATGTAACAAATATAAATAAAGTTCTGGGATGAAAAGTCTATATATCCATATTGAATCATATTCCCCCAGTACACTAAGTACTCCTTGGGAGAAAAGGGTTACAAGCTTTTGTGAACTATATGATATCTTTACAATGATTAAATTTCCAGCTAATGTTTTAAGATAGAATAAACATTCTCTAGGAGTTTAAGATATTATTCTGTAGTCTCTAAAATTTAGAGACTTCTCCATCTAGAAAGACTTTGTGTAAAAAGAGCAATCATAAGAATATATTAAGATAGCATGATTCATGTACAACAGTCAAATTTCTGGCAGCTTCAAATCTTTGGCCCAATGTCCAAAATTTGTTTTAAAGCCATTCCCTGGGCTCTATAGAGTATTAAACTATCTAAATCCACGTCTTCAAATTCAGTCTACTCTCCTGGTAAGTCTTCATTTCCTCATCCTTCTCTGGAATATGACTCTTAAGGCTTGTTTCAATGTAATGAAGTGAAGTAGCTCAGTTGTGTCCTATTCTTTGCAACCCCGTGGACTGTAGCCTACCAGGCTCCTCCCTCCATGGGATTCTCCAGGCAAGAATACTGGAGTGGGTTGCCATTTCCTTCTCCAGGGGATCTTCCCGACCCAGGGATCAAACCCCAGTCTCCCATATTGCAGGGAGATGCTTTAAACTCTGAGCCACCAGGGAAGCCCCTTTCAATGTAATAGCTTGAGAGAAATCTTAATTTCTGGGCTCACAACATATTAGTAAGAACAAAATTTTTTAAAAAGCACATAAAATGTATGAAATGGTCCTGCTTCAAAAATGAAGTGATGAGTCAAGTTAAAATTACCTTCAGTATCTCTGTTCACCAAGTTAAAAAAGTGTGTAAGATATTTCAGAAAGGGATCTATGAAACATGACTTAATATTTTGATTTTGAGTTTTGGCTTGTGATCTTCAGTTGTTTCGAAACTTCACTTACCCCAAAGTTACTTGATGGTCTTAACTGTGGAAGGTGCTGCTATACTTAGATCCTGATGATATCATCTTTTCTCACCATCTCTTAGGTGGTGAGGTATTCATTGTTTTCACCTTAAAACGCTGGCAGGCAATTTGGAACTAGATCTTCCTTATTTCAATACGAAAACAATCTAGAATACTTTTCACCCCAAATATAACTGACTTGTTAGAATCAACACAAACTTATCAAATACAAAATAATGATTATTAAAATGATTATTTTTAAAGCCCCAGACATATTCATTGAGAAGTCAAAGCCTCTTTCTTCTAGCACACCTGAGTCTTATCATAAACATAAAAAGCTAAGATTTTCTTTTCACCTTGTCTGCACAGTACCAACCTCCTTGCCCCAAATTTGCAAATCAGAAAATTTTATTTAGTTAAATAAAATGTTCAGCCTTAACAAAATGCTACCTATTTCATTCCTAAATATCAAATTTGGAATTAGAATTTCAGGCAGTAGGATTCAGTCACTTGTGAATCATGACCTAAATGAACAAATAGGAATGATGATACATGCTCTGTAATTGGGTTATTTTCAGCTATTGATTTCATTTTTCTGTTTCTCAATTTTTCACCTGCAAGCATTAGCATAAAAATATAACTCTTCATTGGAAAGTGAATCATTTAAGAACCTTCATATCTTACTAAAAAAATGTAAATACATAAAATGAACAAATAACTTCAAATTCAACTCAGTGGATGTTTGATAAAGGTTCCTAAAAGTGAACAAACTGTTCAGACAGAGTCACAAAAGTAAAGGTGAGTTAAAAGAGCCATTCCTTCCAAGGAGCTTTCAATGCAGTATGGAATGTGAACTAAGACACCTATGATTATATCACAACCTAGAGAAAGACAAGTGTTACAACAGAAAAAGAAAACACTAATATGGGTATTCAGAGAAAAAAAATGAAGACTTTCTCCTGATCTTGCTAGATTCTCTTTACTGTTCCAGTTATTGTTAAATGACACTTACATATTTATATGTCTATCTCCTCAACAAACTTTCATGATGGCAAGAATAAATAAATATAATATGCTATATACTAATAATTTCATTATGACTATTAGTTTAATTTGTTCTGAGTCTGGATGAAACTTGGAAAGTGAGCAGACATGTGTGAGTAAATAAAAGAATTAATGAACACATTCTGGTGGTGAAAATTAAATGAGCTATTTTTGCATGAAGTACATTATTAAATTTGTTTATGACATAGAGCTTATGCGGTCAAGAGTATTCTTTTACTTGCACATTGAAAAAATTCTAATAATAAACATCTTTCAGATGTTTCTAATAGAAATAGTTTAGGAAAAAATAGGAGATATTTCTATCTGACATAGTTATGGTCTTTTGTTTGGATGCATGTTAATCTATTTTAGAGTTTTTATGGAATGAAACACAAGCTTAGAATCCGGAGATCTGGGTTTGACTAGCCACTGACAGTGATCAGCTGATTGACCTTGGGAAAGTCATTGATTCTCTCTGAGCTAAGGATAATAATTTGTTATTTGATATTAACAAGAGAATTAATTAGAATAAACCCTAGAACTGTATTCAATTAAACTTCTTTCATTTTATTTTAAATAAGGAAATGATGATACCCATAATGCAGTTTTGAAATAAATTCTCATCAGTAACATGGTCTTAGTGTGAACAAAATATAGCTGATGAGTGTAAACATCTATGTAAACACAGGTATATATGAAAGCAATGGTGTCGGCTGATTTTGAATATTTTAGGCATCAGTCAGTAGCACTCTTACCTGTTGGTGGGATTATCCCAGGAGACATAAGGCCCGGGACAGAATGTGGCATGATATGAGAGTTCTCTGGGGAGGTGACACTTTGAGTCCTCTTAGGAGGCCTTCCAGGTCTAGAACTGAAACAAACAAACAAAAAATTTTTACAATTAAGCTGTTGTCTTACACATCATTTCAAAGTTGTTTCAAGTGGTAACATGGACTGTAAATAAATTTGTTTCAAGGACGGTTGCTTTTGCAGTTAGATGTAATAGACTTCCATCACTAATTAGATTACATGCTGAATTCATTTTCTTCATTGAAGATCAGCCACTCTTGATGCATAATTCATAGCCTGCACCTCGTTACCTGCTTCTTCATATTAATATCTATACACAGTTTGAATTGCCTCGTTTGCATATGCTAAAGTTCTGCATGCAGCCTTCAGCACGAAAATTATGCACTAACTTGTAATAATTATTACAGTCAGCCTGCTATTGATTTATGAGACTTTTAAAAACCAAATATGTGTAGTACTTGTAATGAATGATATTTTAAGGTTCTTCAGGAAATTAAAAGGCAATGGCTGCCTAAGGAAATGTTCTGCTTGTTTGATTTAATACTACAGTTAGCTGGGAGGTGGAATGAAAGAGTGATGCAGACCTATAGCACATTTTCCGATGATATGTTTTATTACTTTGCACTGCTAGCCTGATATCTAGATGATAAATGACAATACATATCTAATGTGTGAAAAGGTCTTGCAATTTCTTTATTTTTTGTCATTTAAAAGAGAAGTCAAGTTATCATTTAACCCTTATTCTATTTAAATGAAGAGCCCCACTAGGTTGCCTTACTTTAAATATACTAAAAATTATATTGGAAATGCTTAGGATTATTTGTAGGACATCGTTAAGAAATGGCCAGAGTAGCATCTTATAACTGACTTTAGAATAATTAAAAATCCTGTTTGTGTTCTAATAGTACTTCTCTTTCACTTGCCTGCTTTACAAGCATAATTTTTAAAATTATCAAAGCAGAAAGTGAAAAGGATACACATATTCACCATTCTTGTATAAGGAAACATGAAGAATATAATAGCAAGTTTTGAAGCAAACATAATTAGCATTATGTTTCCTCTGTCTGCCTCTGTATCATGAATGTACATTTATGAAAGGCTTTTCTGTCATTTATCTGGCCAATATGTGCCAAAATATATCAAAACCTCCAGATGCAGCCTTCATAAGTTAATATTTCCATGTAAGTTGCAACTGAGATCCTTTGCCTTGTCAGAAGATTCAAAGATCCTATCTCTATTATTTAGTGTAAGTAATATATGTAGTCATTTAACAAAAATTGCATTTGCTCTTTTCAAAGCAGTGCACTGTGGGGGCTAATTTGGAGAACGGGTTCTTAGTCTTCAAGAGCTTACACTCTTGTCAAGCGGGACAAATCTGGTACACAAAGAACTAGGATGCAAATTCAAATGTGCTGTGTCCTAAGCAAGTTGCAGTCTGAACACTAATGCGGAAAAGCTGGATAATGATAGATAACTCCCTGTTGGAGTTAAGATTTCATGGCCTTGGGAGATTAGAAGAGAATTCTGAATGATGAGTTGGACATGGAAAGAAAAAGAACAGAAGAAATCACACTTCAATGGGAATGTGAGAAAGGAATGGAAACCTGAAAATGTGTGAATGTACAAGATTTTTTTTTTTCCAATAAGTTGAAACAGGTCAAATAAAATAAGCGGTAGAAATCCATACTGTAGACTTATTGCCTAGGGCCAGATCCTGGAGGACTTTGAACCAAGAGCAAGTAGATTGTGCATCTGTTTAGATAGCTAACCAATAAGGACACTGTCCTGTGAATACTGAAACATCTCTCTGGCTACTTATTCTTTATAATTACTCTTCATCCTCAGTTGATTCTCTAACTTATATTATTAGCCTAGAGCCCACCAACAGTGCTCTGCTAGCCTCCATTCTCCCTGAGTGATTTCTTCTATTAACATTACTGATATGATAAGGAATAACAGCTAAATCTTATCTACAGCCTGATCTTTCTCCTGGGATTCACAGGGATTAATGCCTGTCTACTGGAAATCCCTGCTTATGTTCTATAATAATCTAAGTTTGTCCAAATTTGAACTCAGCATCTTCTCCATTAAAACCTACTTTTCCTTGGTTAATCAAAATGGCACCTAATTGACTAAGCCAAAAATCCAGGACTCAGCTGTGTCTTTCCTTTCCTTTGTACACTCAAATATTATCCCAATGAAGATATCTCTCTGCCCACACCTGTATTCCAGATCAACCCCTCCTTTCTTATTTGATCTACTATCACAGCTCTTTCAAGACCTACCCTCAGCTTTGCCCCATGCTAGAGCTGAAAGTGAAGTCTAGATAACGCTCCATACTGATTTTGGAAGGATTTTTTTTTTTTTTTTAATCATGTTTTTCAACTGCTTAAAGGCATCAGTGACTTCCCAGGTGACACAGTGGTAAAGAATCTGCCTGCCAAAGCAGGAAGCACAAGAGATATGAGTTCAATCCCTGGGTCAGGAAGATCCCCTGGAGTAGAAAATGGCAACCCACTCCAGTATTCTTATCTGGAAAATTCTGTGGAGAGAGGAGCCTGGCAGGTGACAGCCCACAGCGTCACAAATAGTTGGGCATGACTGAGCAACTGAGCATACATACACACAAAGATACCAATAGTTCCCTATAGCATTGACACTCCTTAGCACTGTGAAAAGGCCTTTCAATACTTAGCCCTGGTCTACATTTCCAATCTCATCCTTTTTTTCCTACATTCATTGCTTATATTTGGCCTTAATGAATTTATTATCAGTGTCCTATATTGCTTTGATCTCTAATATACTAATATACTAATATTAGTATACTACCTCTATACAAGTCACTGTCTTTGTCATCTAAGACTTTCATTACATCAACCCATCCTCAGCCCCATTTTACTGACTAAACATTCCTCATCCTTCCTACCAATGCCTTCTATTGAGTATTCCTTCTATGCACTATGATGGTTCATGACGAATAATTCTATTTTAGCCTTTTTTGCACTGACTATAGTAATCTGCTTATTTATTTCACTCCCAAGACTATATGGTAGAAACTGTACCTTTTTTTTTTGTCGTTAAAATACCTCAGGGCCTGGCTCACTGTATGTATTTAAATAAATTTTAATTCAATTTGTTAAAACTTTCACTGCAATTCTTCAAATTCCTCACCAATTCCAGGAGTCTCCAAGATTCCAGGAAATGAAAAGTGAGATGCCAAAGAAATTTGGGATTCTGAGTCTAAAGATGCTAAATGTACATCTGAAGCTCAGAGAAAAATAAGTATCAAGAGAACTCAAACAAGATGCCATGAAAAAAGTGTGAAAGGAAAAGGTAGTTAAGATTTGAAAGTTTTAGTTCTTGAATTTGTTTTGCTTTTAAAGAAGATGAAACTGTTTAGCAGTACTTTATTATTCAGGCCACAGGAGCTGTCTTCACAGTCCTCATTCAGGAAGTAGAAGTCAGGCTACTAAGTAGGAACACTTTATTTCACACTGTGATTAGGAGAGACCCCGTGGGCTCTTTTCACCCTAGATACCTCCTGCCCAATCTATCAAGTTGCCTACAACCTCACCAATAGAGATTTACTGCTTTTAGACTGGAAGATTTAAGATCTTTTAAAACCTTCCATTAAAATGCAAATATCCTTGGTGGTGGTGACACCCTAAAACAATCTACACACACTCTACTAGGGATGACTTTGCAATTAGGGGAGAGCAATCTTGAGATACCTAGGTAAATAATGGGGGAGGTGGGAAGAACTCCAATGAAAGATTTCCAAGAAAAGACAAGTCATTTATCCTTTTCCCTAAGAACAAGAGGAAGCTCTTCTTGAATTACAGGAGACTTCTTGGTTGCTGGGGAAGTAAGGTTTGTTGATTGATGAGACTTTCCTCTATCCCTCATGACCCACAGTTAAGTCTCCTTATTGACAGGCTTGGTGTATTACCTTTACTGCACTCTTGATCACTAACTACTAGGAAATCTAGGAAGATAACTTAATCATAAAATACTTAGATATTTAAATTACTTTCAAGAGAGATTTAGGGAACTTCCAGGAGAAACTGTGTAGTGCAGTGCTCAGAAACAAGGGTTATACTGTCTGGATAGATCTCACTTTAAATAGTAGTTCCAGCCTATTTACTAGAAGGTGTGACCTTGATCAAGCCACTTAACTTCTCTGAATATCTGACTAAATCAGCATTCTTTTTAAATGGGCCTGTTTGTTTTGTTAGAAATAAGTTATTCTTGGAAAGAAGACCAACAACTTCACTGAAAAGAGGAATGAAACAATTAGCAAAGGCACTTCTTCAGAGAGTGATCAATTGCCTCAACAGCAGACACCTTCAAGCCTCCTTACTACACCAGTAACCCAGCTCTACCCTCGGAGTATCAGAGCAGCTGAACTCTCTTAGTTCTAATCAAAGCAGAAGACCTCACTTAAATAAATTATTATCCTTAATAGCTTGACGGAAATCAAAATTTATGACTTTGGTAATTGTTTTTGCCAGCTTCACACATGAGCCATGGTGCAGCCTTTAGTATTTTCACCAACTTGCATTAAAATAGTGGAGTAATCACTTAGAGATGACTGCACTTAGTATCTCACTTACCTAGGAATCCACTCAGGCCTATGGTTTCCTGCAGTTCCACAGAAATCAAAAAGATTTCTTTTCCAGAGAGATCAGTAGGTGGGTGTCTCTACTTCGTCTACATCATTAAATCGGTCTCAGGCTAATCTCTGTCTCTCTCCCCTAACTGTAAATGGTTACCAACTCTTCCACTTAGTGTGCTTATTCAGTATGAAGTAAAAATCTAACTTAACTCAAAGAGGCTAAGTCCATCAAAATACTGAGATATCTGAAATGTTGGAGGGTGCTTAACAGATTGTGCAACCCCTAACCTACTCCACAAGCATCAGCTTCTGCTAACCTCTTCAGTAGTTCTTGGGAAATTAGGTTCAACTCTTCTCTTGAGACTGGAGCAGAGAAACCCGTGAAATCCAGAAACAGACTGTGATAGCTATAAATCAGAAAATGCAAAAGTCACTGCTTAGCAGAAATTTAGGTTCCAAATCCTACCTATTTAGAGAAAGGCAAGACGGATGCTATTCAATCATACAATTCCTTCCTCCATGTATCTAAAGGACAGGAGCTACTGTACAACAAACAATTGGATATACATAAAAGTTATGAGAATAAAGACCCCCATTTCTTTGAGACAGAATATAAAATTAAATAACCTGTGGGATAACAATGAAGAAGAAAAATAAACAGCAGCCAGTGAGCACTGATTTTAGTCTTGGGACACAACAAGCATTAGGGATAAAAGCAGCTCGCTCCATTCATCAAGAAGAGTTCATTTGCCCTCTTGAATCTATTTACCCAAAAAGTGCCAGTTGTGTGTTTACATTCTGCATAATTTACTTCTATTAAGTTTCCTCAAAACCAAGCCAAAAAACAAATGAGAAATGTATTCATATATATGACCTGCATATATACTAGTATTTCTGATTGGAAAGATACAATTTGCCTAATGATTTATAATCAAATATTCAAAAATTCCCATTTGAATATTATAGAGTCAGAAAGAGTGATATCTATGAGGAATGTATGATAAAGAAATTCTTATGTTCTAAGTGAAAACTCAAGATACAGACTCCCATATATGGCATACTGGAGCACAAAAGAGAGAAATTAAGTAAAAAAATGCAATACATATGCATAGAAAAAAAAAGACTAGAAAACATACTAGAATATTTTGTACATACATATATTATGTAGAAAACATACATACTATTAAGCAAATTATCACTGAATAGAGAATTCTGTATTTTTTATATCTGAAGGTTTTAGTTTCTCTGTCATATGCATCAAAGAATTTATTGTGGACAAATCATGATCCTGGCTCAATTTGATCCTGAGGTTTACCTCTATCCATAGCAGAAACCAGGTATAATTTATCCTCTTAATCTTTCTTTTCCATTTCAATTTTAAAATATTTAATAAAAAATATGATTATATGTAAAAATATTACCCTTGTGAGAACTTTTTTTTTCCCCCATGGAAGAAAAGCTATGACCAACCTAGGCAGCATATTAAAAAGCAGACACATTACTCTGCCAACAAACGTCCATCTAGTCAAAGCTATGGTTTTTCCAGTAGTCATATATGAATGTGAGAGTTGGATTATAAAGAAAGCTGGGCACCAAAGAATTGATGCTTTTAAACTGTGGTGTTACAGAAGACTATTGAGAGTTCCTTGAACTGCAAGGAGATCCAACCAGTCCATCCTAAAGCAGATCAGTCCTGGGTGTTCATGAAGGACTGATGTTGAAGCTGAAACTCCAAAACTTCGGCCACCTGACGTGAAGAACTGACTCATTGGAAAAGACCCTGATGCTGGGAAAGATTGAAGGCAGGAGAAGGGGACAACAGAGGATGAGATGGTTGGATGACATCACCCACTCAATGGACATGAGTTTGAGTAAGCTCTGGGAGTTGGTTGGACAGGGAAGCCTGGCATGCTGTAGCCCATGGGGTCGTAGAGAGTTGGACACGACTAAGTGACTGAACTGAACTGAATCTTTCTTTCTTTTCCATCTGTTTTAAAATATTTAATAAAATACATGATTAAATAAAATACATGTAAAAATATTACCCTTGTGAGAACTATAAAAGTAATTTAAATATGAAAAGTACAGATAATCATTAATATCTTGCAGATCAAGTCAACTTCATGGAACAAATCCATCAAAATAAAAGAACAAAAAGAATTTCCTAAGACAAATATATGTACATATTTCACCAAAAGTTATAGCTGATTTATAATATGCAGGGTATAAATGGATAGTTTTCTTTTAGAAAGACCTTGTTAACCTGTTAGTTGAAATTTGTTCCTTCAGTTTTGGGAAAGGCTACAATATAAATAATACAGGAAGTACATGGTTAGCATCATTTTCCCATTCCATGAAGTTTTTTTTTCTACACCTGGCAAAATCTTGAAAGATACATTACTTTTGTGCAATGATGACAAATTTGAGCACTTTCTCAATCTCATATTTGTTTAGACATCTGTTTGTATTTTCTGTGTAGGTATGTGTCCCAGCTATGTGTATTTCTCAGTACAAATGGATTATGAACTAACACTATAAAGAGATGATTTTCCACTGTCACCAAAATACCTATTTCCATGGGACAGACACTTAAAATATCACCAGCTGGACACCTGGAAAGCACCCTCAGATTAGTGATTCATACACCTAAAACACACAACATTCCTTTAACTCTTTACATGATACATGTTCTATATTGAATTTTATTCCTTCTAAATTCTTACACTGAAACCCTAACCCCAATGTGACAGTACTTGGAGGTTGGGCCTTAGGTAGGTAATTAGGTTTAGATGAGGACATCAGGGATGCCTCATCATGGGATTAGTGCTCTTAAAAAAGAGACACCAAGGAGCTTGCTTGCTCTCTCTCTCAGCCACATGGGGAAATAGTGAGAAGGCAGTTGTCTACAACCCATGTCTACAGCCTCACTCAACATGACCAAGCAAGCACCCTGAACTCTGACTGTCAGCCTCCAGAACTTTGAGAAGATGAATTTCCGTTGTTTAAACCACGCAGTTTATGCTATTCTGTTTGGCAACCTGAGCAAGACTAAGACAGCAGACAATTCTACACATTAACTGAATAAATACATATGCAAATACACAAAATAAAATTTCCTGTGAAAAAGAACTAAAAACAAACCTTTAAAAAGGTTCTGTTTTGTTTTTAAGCTATTTTTAAGCATTTGTATATTGTGTTACCAATTAATTACAGCCCAAAAATCTAAAGAGGCCCTGTTTGACACGTTACATACTTGGGAAAATCTAGCCCATTTTCCGCTCAAATAAACTTGGTAAACACCCAGTTAAACTTAGTAAACATACATATATTTTGTGGAAAAACTTCACAGATTCCCACAGCTTTTAATATTTTTGCTTTGTGGAACAGTTTCTCAAAACTTTCACTATGCTAAAATATACTCTAAATCTCCAAAATGAGGTATTATAAAAGAGGCGTTTACTAAATTTTACCATGAAACCTGCTATTTTCAAGGAGTCTGCTTCGAGACTTGTACTCTAAAGAAATACGATCTTCCCAACAGTATGCTTATCTTCAAATTATAAAAATTTTTCATCACCCAACATTACCAAACTATTTTCTGCATCACAGGTCATATGGCAATTGTCACAGAGGCAAGGAAAGCAGCAATTCACATATTCTATGAAGTTGATATGAGTTGATAATTACTCAAAACACAAGGTTAACATGAGTAAATTGAAATCATTACAAACAGAAAGTGAATAATAGTTGAAATTAGCTACTCTGATGAGGAGGAATAATTGTTGACTCTGACTTCAAACCTCGCACTATCCAGACTTCAAGTACTACAGGAAAAGTATTTAACATAAATCTTGTTTCAAAGGACATTGGAAAAATATCTGAAGTCTCCAGCTCAGTGCTTAGTCATGTCTGACCCTTTGAAATAACATGGAGTGCAATCTGCCAGGCTCTTCTGTCCATGGGATTCTCCAGGCCAGAATACTGAAGTGGGTTGCCACACCCTCCTCTAGGGGATTTTCCAACCCAGGAATCAAACTCAGGTCTTCAGCATTTTGGGCAGATTCTTTACCATCTGAGCCACCAGGGAAGTACAAGAATGCTGGACTGGGTAGCCTATCCCTTCTCCAGGGGATCTTCCCATCCCAGGAATCAAACTGGGGTCTCCTACATTGCAGGCAGATTCTTTACCAGCTGAGCTACCATAGTGCATAGAAATTACCTCAAACTAAGGCTTAAAACATATTGGAATGTGGCTAAGCTAAGCTTAAGCATTTGTATATTGTGTTTACAATTAATTACAGTCCCGAATACTAAAGAGAGTCCTTATTTGACAAATTACATGTTTGAGAAAATCTAGTCCCTGAAGTTTTTAAGCCCCCTCCCTCCCTTTTATAGAATCTATATGTGAGAACCACATTAAGAAGTTTCTTCACACTCTACAAAATATACTAACTATATTAATATTAGAGTTAATATATTACTCAGGGATGCCTTACCTTAGTGAATATACTTTTCGATAAAGTTTTTATAAAATCAGAAGCTTAGCATTCTCTTCTCAATTTGAATTCTTTATTGACATCAAAGGTGCATGACAGTTTATGAAGTATATCTATTGATGAATCATAAAAGCATATTCATACACTTTAAATGTTTTATTCACTAAAGAGTAAATTAATTTAATTAAGTTTTAATAAAGAATATACAAATTTAATACTATTTATTTTTATCTTTCCATAGCATACATTAAACATTGACATACATGATATTTCTTCTAAAGAGGAGACTGTGTGTAAATTGCATTTAATGACATGCTTTCTAGAGAGTTATATATTTTCAACCTTTTAATCACCTTATAATTTTCTCTTCTTCCCACAAGCTTTCCAAGCCACAGATACGTCTACCCACAACATATCTGTTTCAAAATTGTCTGCAAAGAATGACTAACACACAGATAAGTCTACCGACAACACATCTGTTTCAAAATTGTCTGCAAAGAATGATTAACATCCCATAAGGGACAAATCCCAAAATAATGAGAAACTATTGTAAATGGTCTTCTTAAAATCTGGGGATCAGTTATTACTTTATTGGCCTCTTTCTCACAGTATCTGTCATACTTCAAAACCATATTCTATAAAATTTAATATTAAAAATATTCTAACTAAGACATTCAATATCAAACACAATCTTTTATTCAATCTATGGATTCCATCATCACAAAGAAAAAACTTTCACTACTATCATTTTTCAATTTGAATTTCAAATGACCAGGTCCTCTTTGCAATTGCTGTTGCTTTTATTTTGTATGAACCAGAAACCACATAGTCTTTTATCTCACTGCCACATGCCATAATTGTACTTGCACATGTCATTGGCTCTGTTTTTCTAGATCACCTTGAATTTGGTCCCAAGATATGTCCACAGTTTAAATCTCAAAATAATATCCAACTTTCCTCTATATGAGATCCCATTTTAAACACTCTGAATACCCTCTTCTCAAACGCTTTCATTTATATTGGAAGTGTAAATTAAACAATGAGGTTTCCCAGCTGGTTCAGTGGTATAGAATGCACTTGCCAATGCAGAACTGATGTAGAAAGTGAAATATCAATACAAGAAAGTAAATAGTCTTACTCAATATGCCACACATAAAAGGTGGGGTTGTTGGGGGGAAGGAAGAATAGGCAAAGCATACAGGATATTTAGGGCAGTGAAGAAACACTCTGTGTGATGAAATAGTGGTAAATACATGTCATTATACATTTGTCCAAACCCATAGAGTATATGCTAGTAAAGTAATGATATAAGGCTGTATATTGTCACCGTGCTTATTTAACTAATATGCAGAGTACATCATGAGAAACACTGGGCTGGATGAAGCACAAGCTGGAATCAAGAAGGGCAGGAGAAATACCAATAACCTCAGATATGCAGATGACACTACCCTTATGGCCAAAAGTGAAGAGGAACTAAAGAGCCTCTTGGTGAAAGTGAAAGAGGAGAGTGAAAAAGCCGGCTTAAAACTCAACATTTAAAAAACTAAGATCATGCCATCCGGTCCCATCACTTCATAACAAACAGGTGGGGAAATAATGGAAACAGTGACAGACTTTATTTTCTTGGGCTCCAAAATCCTTGCAGATGGTGACTGCAGCCACGAAATTAAAAGACACTTGCTCCTTGGAAGAAAAGCTATGACCTACCAGACAGCATTAAAAACCAGAGACATTACTTGGCTGACAAAGGTCCTTCCAGTCAAAGCTGTGCTGTTTCCAGTAGTTATGTATGGATGTAAGACTAGGAATACAAAGAAAACTGAGCATGAAAGAACTGATGCTTTTGAAGTGTGGTGTTGGAGAAGACTCTTCAGAGTCCCTTGGACTGCAAGGACATCAAACCACTCATTCATAAAGGAAATTAGTACTGAATATTCATTGGAAGAACTGATGCTGACTGAAGCTCCAATACTTTGGGCACCTAATGCAAAAAAATGACTTACTGTACCCTGATGCTTGGAATTTCCACAATAAACTCTGGAAAAATTCTGAAGGAGATGGGAATACTAGACCACCTGACCTGTCTCTTGAGAAACCTGTATGCAGGTCAGGAAGCAACAGTTAGAACTGGGCATGGAACAACAGGCTGGTTTCATATAGGAAAAGGAATATGTCAAGGCTGTATATTATCATCCTGCTTATTTAACTTATATGCAGAGTACATCATGAGAAATGCTGGGCTTGGGGAAGCACAAGCTGGAATCAAGATTGCCGGGAGAAATATCAATAACCTCAGATATGCAGATGACAACCACCATTTTGTCAGAAGTGAAGAACTAAAGAGCCTCTTGATGAAAGTGAAAGAGGATAGTGAAAAAGTTGGCTTAAAGCTCAACATTCAGAAAAATAAGATCATGGCAACTGGTCCCATAACTTCATGGCAAATAGATGGGGAAACAGTGGCTGAGTTTATTTTTCTGGGCTCCAAAATTACTGCAGATGGTGATTGCAGCCATGAAATTAAAAGACGCTTACTCCTTGGAAAGAACGTTATGACCAACCTAGACAGCATATTAAAAAGTAGAGAAATTACTTTGCCAACAAAGGTCCGTCTAGTGAAGGCTATGGTTTTTCCAGTAGCCATGTATGGATGTGAGAGTTGGACTGTGAAGAAAGCTGAGCACCGAAGAACTGATGCTTTTGAACTGTGGTGTTGGAGAAGAAAAGACTCTTGAGAGTCCCTTGGACTGCAAGGAGATCCAATCAGTGCATCCTAAAGCAGATCAGTCCTGGGTGTTCATTGGAAGGACTGATGTTGAAGCTGAAATTCCAACATTTTGGCCATCTGATGCGAAGAGCTGACTCATTTGAAAAGACCCTGATACTGGGAAAGATTGAGGGAAGGAGGAGAAGGGGATGACAGAGGATGACATGGTTGGATGGCATCACCAACTCAATGGACATGGGTTTGGGTGGACTCCAGTGTTGGTGATGGACAGGGAGGCCTGGCGTGCTGCGGTTCATGGGGTCACAAAGAGTCAGACATGACTGAGCGACTGAACTGAACTGAACTGATGCTAGGAAAGACTGAAGGCAGGAGAAAAAGGGGATGACAGAGGATGAGGTGGTTCGATGGCATCACTGACTCGATGGAAATGAGTTTGTGCAATCTCTGGGAGTTGGTGATGGACAGGGAAGCATGGGATGCAACAATCCATGGGGTCACAAAGAGTCAGACACAGCTGAGCAACTGAACTGACTGACTGAAGGAGTATACAACACCAAGAATGAACACTAATGTAAATGTTGGACTTTGAGTGATTATGATTTGTCAAAATAAGTTCATCAGCTGTAACAAATGTACCACTCTGGTGGGTATGTTGATAAAGTGGGAGTCTATGCATGTGTGTTAGCAGGGACTATATGGAAATTCTCTGTATCTTTTCCTCAATTTTGCTGTGAACCAAAACTGATCTAAAAAAAACAAAATGTCTTTTAAAAAAAGTAAGACTTGTGAACTAAGGCAATCTAGTCCAGAAGCCATGACCTGAGCATCATGCAATCTGTCTCTCTGTTCCATATCTGTTGTTTAGTTTAGTCAACAAAAAAAAATGATAATGTGCCTGACCTTTCAATGTGTGCAGGAAATACTAGTATGATATTGCCCCTGACTTCAAGTAGATTGTGATTTATTGGTGTAAATAGATACATACATAGCACTGCAGCAAATTTTATTAAACACTGAAGTAAATGTTTGAAAGGACTGTTCTGGGAATACCATGGTGGGAATTTCTCAGGAAATATGAAGTGTGAACAGAAATTAATCAACTGAAGAAGAGGAGGGCTTGCTAGTAAGGAAAGAACATAGAGACACAACCTCACCTTACTTAAACGTGCACTTCTGTAATGAAATGCTGAATTACTCAAACTCATGCTCATCTTTCCTTACTTAAAATGGTTAGTATCACACAGCCTAGTACATGACCATTTTCAAATAATTTCATAAGTCATGGCTAATCTCTCCACCTTGCCTCCATTCTTCTGACTTTGAGAAAAATGTTAGATGTGATAGGTTCTGATTTTTGGTTAAATGCCTTTGGAACATTATGATTCATTTAATTACTTTATTTTTTAAGTTAAAATTCTGCGAGATTCAGTATTTTTCTGTTTTACAGTAATTTTTATAGTCTTTTCCATTATGATTTATCCCGGGAGACTGGATATAGGTCTCTGTGCTATATAGTAAGACTTTGTTGCTTATCCTGTCTTAAATGTAACTGTTTGCATCTATTAACTCCAAACTCCCAGCCAATCCTTCTCCCTCCCTCCTCCTCCTTGGCAACTGCAATTCTGTTCTCTCTTTTTTGTGATATTTTATTTTAGAGGAATTAAATAGGAGCCCAATTTGGCATTATATAATTAACTCTGTAGATAAAACCTTTCTCCAACCAGTAACTAATCCATGCCCTTTCAAAATTTTACTTTAAAAGCGGTTTATATCCATAACGGTGAAATTCATTAATGACTCAACTGAGTATTATTTCATTTTTTATAATATTTATAATTTTAACCAAAGTTACTACTATATCTTTCTAATATAGAAGATGAAAATATTTTGTAAAAAAAGTATTGCTAGCCAACAATAAGGAAGGAAAAATCTATAGTAAGTGCCACATCAATCTTTATGTTCTAAAGTAATAACAACTATAAATTTCTAGCAAAGTACATGTACACACACAAACACACAACATTTGGTGTAAGCATTCACACATAAGTCACAAAAGTAGAAACAACAGTTTTACTCATGTTAAACTTTTGATCTTTTGAGATACAACTTCAAATAAGAGTTAAAAGCAGAACTGATTAATTCAAAACTCAGAAAACTTTGTCTTCCTCCTTGTGAATGCAGAGGTAAGATGCCTGACTTAACCTAAAATGTGTGTTTCCACTTCTCACTGACAAGTTATTTGTTTGCTACCTCTAGAGAAAATGTACATAACTAATTTATTTGAGAGATCTGTTAGAAAAAATAATACATCCTCCATTTCCCTCTGCTGTGTAATACATGCGGAGCTGTCAAGATACATAGTCGTAAAGTATAGAGATTCAGATAACAACCCAGAATTCAGAGACTTCTGAGAAATTTTGATACTCCCAGCAGGGTTTTAGGTCTATGAACTAATGAAAGGATTATATTAAGATAGACAAAGTATGCTGTTTCCATCCTGCAGAGATGTAATAACATGCTTAATTTGTTACCTGACATAGATATTACATAGGCACCAAACATTGCTATTAGTATGATTTACTTCAATTGAATTCTATTTAATACTTTATGAAAGTATTTTCTTCAATGAAGGGCCCTTTAATATGAATGTTCAATATTATAAAAATTATGATATAAGCTGCCTGCACTTCAGAGTTGAAGAAGAAGTTGGCAAATGTCCTTTTAAGCTTGAATAGACATTGTTTTATCTTGGGATTCTTTCCCATGGAATACTGTGCAAAGGCAGCTCTTAAAATCCCAATCATTATGCTAATTTCTATGTTCTCTTACTTATTTATTCAATCTCAAATCATAATCTAAAATACTTAAAATTTCTGTTTAATAGTGTCTTTTACATATGGATGGAATGTTACAGGATGGAGACTAAGTAACTTAAAAGGTCACAGACTGAGGTGAATAGAACCACATCTGACTGAGCCAAAGTCCACTCTGAATTGCCATGCTAATTATAAAAATGTTTACACACTGAAGAAATTTACATTAGAAGTAAATATCCATTTTTAGATGATTTTTGTTTTTTTTTTTTTAGTAGAAACAAAGCTCCATTTTATCAGCATGATAAACAAATGTGAATTTACTTATAAGACCATCAAAAAGGATAAATTTTAGATGAAAGTGGAAAAGTTTTTTCTAAGTCATTGTACCATAATGAAGATTAGTTTTGTACTTATGGTTTTACTCCTTAAAGTAAGCCATGACATGACGTTGAACCATTTGGATACTTAAGTTTTGGTAGGATTTGGAACATAAAAATTTACCATATTTAAGCATTAACTTAGTTCTATTAATTAATAACATAGTTATCATTTTTTCCATAAAAGTAAATACAGTTACAATAATTATAATCAGAGATATTGGTGTCTGACTGGGTTTTAATCCCTTTTCTCTCATTCACACACTGTTAAGGCACATTACTTACCGTCTATGTTTTTCATTTTCTTTTAAAATAACAGTATCCACTTCACAGGGTAATTATTAGTATGAACTAGGTTGAGATAGACAAAGTGCTTAACCAATGGCTGAATGTGATAAACTTTCTGTAGTAGCTCTTATAGTATGTCCACTACTTAATAGATGGAGAAATATACCATGTTCATGGATCAGAAGAATCAATATAGTGAAAATGAGTATACTACCCAAAGCAATTTACAAATTCAATGCAATCCCTATCAAGCTACCAGTGATATTTTTCACAGAACTAGAACAAATAATTTCAAGATTTGTATGGAAATACAAAAAAACCTCGAATAGCCAAAGCAATCTTGAGAAAGAAGAATGGAACTGGAGGAATCAACTTGCCTGACTTCAGGCTCTACTACAAAGCCACAGTCATCAAGAGAGTATGGTATTGGCACAAAGACAGCAATATAGATCAATGGAACAAAATAGAAAGCCCAGAGATAAATCCACACACATATGGACACCTTATCTTTGACAAAGGAGGCAAGAATATACAATGGAGTAAAGACAATCTCTTTAACAAGTGGTGCTGGGAAAACTGGTCAACCACTTGTAAAAGAATGAAACTAGATCACTTTCTAACACCGCACACATAGATGATTTTTGAAATTTACTTTCAAGGCTATATTTCTAGCCTACAATCATTATTTTGAAATAGATTTACTATTTTGAAAGGCTGCCTCCACACTTTTGCACTTGCTGTTGCTACTTCCTAGAATACTCCTCAATCAAGATGTGTTTATGCCTCACCTTCTTCCCTGGCCTGCATACAACATGGCACCAGGCTCATTCAATTGTTCACCTCCAGTCCTCTGATGTGTTTTTAACCTGAGTATTATTTAGAAATACTAGATACTTACTTATTTATTGGTAATTATCTGTCCAGATACCCTGTATATGGGCAAGGATATTTGAATGACTTCTGTTTACTGGTGTATTCCCAGAATATAGAAACCAGGTCTGGCATAAAGTCAGGACTCAATAAATATCTATTAAATGAAAATAAAAGAATGAATGAATGCATGGAGGAAAAAAAAACAGATACTTATTGCTGATCTATGGCCATTGAAATCTACACTATCTTCAGTTCAGTTCAGGCTGAGGCTACTGCATGTCAGATTGTTTTCTATGGTATCAGTTTGATAATGATGATAAAGTTGAAGGCTGCTGAGTTATTGACCTCTTAGCATTATCCCACCTCCAACTGAATATAATGAGTCAGACTTAACTCTTCAAAATGATGTGGCTGGAATGATAATACACCATATATTTTTAAGTGGAAGGCAATCTGTGAATCTCGAAATCATCAGCCAAGATATTTCACTTTCAAATATGTTTATATTTGAATTTGGCTTAAAAAAGCTAGATTTATATACTTAAACATTTATTTCACACCCTCATAATGAGGTGTATATTTCTAATCATTTGGTTTAATCAATCCTTCTAAGTCATCAAAAATAAACCGTCTTTGGATTAAACTTTATTTTCACAAATTTTACCTTACATATACATGGTTATGTATAGAAGTCCCAAATTATTTCATTTCAATAAATTAAAAGGCTAAATTACATAAAGCGTGGTGTCAAAGCAATTCACTAATTATTTGAAAAGTTCAGATAGATCTTCTTTTATGTAATGAAAGAATATTAAGTAATTAAATGCTTAAAAATGGCAAAAAACTAAAGAAAAAACCCTATCCTTGGGATAAGACAGGAGCATGGCATTACAAACATGGCATTAGTGCTTGAAACTATTTTCTTAAATGACTGATAGAATTATCTTTGCAGAAATTAAAAATATATTTAGGAAAATTAAAGTTGAAAGTTAAGTAACAAAAAGGAAAATATATAAATCAAAGGTTAAGTGTTATTGCTCTTAGTTTACAGACAATGAAGAATCTGATATTAAATGGCAAAAAAAAATGAACAGAAAAAAAAGATTTTAAATAATAATAAATTAGTCAACTTATAAAAATAAGCAACCTCACTAGTAAATAAGGAAATAAAGATCAAATCAAATATAGACTATTACATACAACACATGTGCAGAGCTAAAAAAAATACTGGTACAGGCAGATTCTTTACCAGCTGAGCCACAAGGGAAGCCCAAGAATACTGGAGTGGGTAGCCTATCCCTTCTCAGGTGATCTTCTGGACCCTGGATTCTTTACCAAATGAGCTATCAGGGAAGACCATACTTCTCCTATACTGGTAGAAGGATGTATTCTGCATAATATTTCTCAGAGTCCATTTTGTGTAATGTATCAAAGTTTAAAATATGAAACATTTTATACCAATACTTTCAAAGTGACAAATCTAAGAATTCATCCTGAGACAGACTATGCAAATATAAAACTGTAGATTCATACAAATGTGTTGAGTTGAATAAATTACTGTGTATCCTAGATTGAAATTCTAATAGGGTCATTAAAATTATATATATTAGAAAGCTAGATAAAAGGATCCAGAAACATGTCTACCACAGAGTTCATGTTTTAAAACATATTACACTACATTATGATATATTTCATATATGCTTTCAGTGATTTTCTTTTCATATGTGATCACATATTATCTTTACTTATTGTTTTGAAATTTTCTAAACTTTTGGTAATGAGCATTTTTTTTTAAATCAGAGAAGCAATGAAATGGAGCATCTAGAGATGAATTCAGTGGTACTAAAAAAATAGATTATTTTTCAAACACCAGGAAAAACAAACATGCAACTCTCTGAATATGTTAGAATAAAGATCATACACTTACAGAAGAGTAATTTATTTTAGAAGCATTAATATGAAGAAAAAATAAATTATTAAAACTAGGTCTTTAAACTGTGTGCATATTAAGAGCATAATATCTAGACTTTATTGCCAAGAACTTATAACTTGGCTATTTCCTTTCCACAAGTTGGAAAGCTTAGGATAAGTTCAGCCTCCAAAAGTCTTATATATTAAGTGGAGCTGCAAATACAAAGAAATATTTTTGCCAGAAAATTTTATATCAAATATTTAAAGAAAAGTACAATAAAAAGTGAATGTTATGGCGATTGTTAACTACATTAAAAACTCTCACCTTTATATCTCAAAGTGATTAATTTTTGAACTGCATTTTAGTGTTTAATAACATTTAATAACTGTATAAATAACATTTATCATGATATTTCTGAAAACTAGCTTTCTATCTTTTTGAAACACAGTTTTTTTTTGAGACTTCAATAATGAATTTTATTAAATATCAAAGCGTCCTTGTTTGAGTGAGAAAAAATAGTACCTCTTCCTAAAACATATGGCCTCTTTTATCTATATGCTCTCTACATTTGTTGGGTTCAATGACAGGGTTTACTATACCTGAGTGAGTGTCGTTTGGTGAGTAGTTTATGAGCAGAGAATCTTTTGGTGCCTAAGACATCAATCTGAACAGGATGATAATAGACAACAGTAGAATTTTGCTATAGAAGTTATTTTGAATCAACACAGGAATTTATCTTGTTTTCAACCTTCACACAAAACTCTTCTTCATGAAGTTTCAAGAAATATTTGAACAGAATGCCAAAAGATTCTATCAGTTCTTCAATTAAATTTTAGTCAAATATATAAAACTGCTACGACTTCACTTTATGTCAAAATGTTTATTGATTAGCATCAAAATTTTTTAAAGTAATGCTTCTTATTTGGCTACATTCCTGAATTTGTACTCCTAAAAAACTGTTGATTGCATGATGCTAGTTTTAATTGTGTATTTTCAGTTATGTTTTCTGGTCCCTATTTGCTTTACCTTCTAAACCAATGGTGGAGAAGGCAATGGCACCCCCACTTCAGTACTCTTGCCTGGAAAATCCCATGGACGGAGGAGCCTGGTAGGCTGCAATCCATGGGGTCCCTGAGTCGGACATGACTGAACAACTTCACTTTCACTTTTCACTTTCATACCTTGGAAAAGGAAATGGCAACCCATTCCAGTGTTCTTGCCTGGAGAATCCCAGGGATGGGGTAGCCTGGCGGGCTGCCGTCTATGGCGTCGCCCAGAGTTGGACACAACTGAAGCGCTTAGCAGCAGCAGCTAGACTAATGGACTGCGACATTCTATTTAAAGCACACGTGTGCATGTTTACATACATACACACACACACACAGCTTGGATACATGCTGGCAGTCTCCTCACATGCTGAAGCCAGTGGATATGGCAAACGAATCGAGAAAAGGAAAACAGAAAAGACAAAGACCAAAAAAAAAAAAAAAAAAGATCTTAGTAAACTAGGAGACCTTCCTGTTATTCAGGAGCAACTTCAGGAATATATAGTGAGAAATGAACAGTCTTAATTTGCATGATTAAATTTAAGGAAATGCCACAGAGTAAGTTAGAACACTGGGACTAGCTAGACTAGCCTTGTATGCATGAATATACTAGTATTCTAATACTGTGGAAGGGAAGACGTTTTTCCTTTCCTCTCTTTGGAACTAGAGTAAAGAATACAAACTTTATATTTGAAAATGACAATTAAGTTATTTGGTGTTTCCAAACTTTTCACATCTCTCACCCCATCTTAGCTTTTAATTGGTTAAAAGATAATTTCAAAATAAATTAATTTTTTAATAAGTTAAAAATAAAATCCATTGAATTTAAATTAACTGGAGTTAATTTAAAGGCCCCTAAATTTTAACTTTAACTAGTAAATTATTTTCTAGTAACTTTTTCCTGAATTATAGATTAAAAACACAAAACCAGGCCTTGACCTAAAAATCTAAAATCAAACTTGCTAATAAGCGTTTACCAGCTCTCTCCTTGATCTTAAAGCATATAGTAGATGTTAATAATTTGAAGAAGGACTGATACATATGTACATGCAAAAATGAGATGCAACCAAAAGGCTATTAACTGGCATGAAAGACAGCAGTGTTATTTCACAGAAACACAGATTCATTTAAGTATTTTTTTCCCACTAATGATTATATATATATATATATAGGAATGTATACAAAATCAATAAATATGATGCTTTTTAAATTACTACATAATTAAGATATTTTCGTAGGTAAGCATATATTTAAACATAAGATTTAATATTTCAATATAATTATTACATTTATAATTATGACATGTAACTTTAGACACAGTTGCTTTCCCCAAATTATCCCACTTACTTTATTTATCACATGGTCTTCCCAGGATATAATGATGTATATCACTCTGTATCCTATAGCAAAAGCTTACCTATTTGATAACTGTCGGTTCAGATATATGTGAAATCACTTATACATCAAAGCACGGAATCCAGAAAGATCAAATATAAAAGAAAATGAGAAATAGTGATAGAATGAAAGGGGTATTGACATGTGGTAGTTAAGGGAGTAACTAGGGTTTGGAGACAAAATTGAAGATACATAGCATAAGAATGAAACAGAAATAAAAAGAAATAAAATTTTAGTGAGGTAGAAAGATAAAAGTAAAAATCAGAAGTGCTCCTATGTGAGATGATGAAGTGTAGATAGGGAAAGAGGATGTTATAGTAACCCAAAGAGGGGAGTATAAGGAAAAATTCATATTTCGTAATAAGCTGTGAATGTTTGTTCAATTTCTTGCTGTTTTATAGTGTTTGAAGAATGGAAGCCTAAGTCCCCAGTTCACTGCTCTCCACAACTTTACAGAAATATTTAATCTTCTATGTGATGACCAAGAGCCACAATGTGCTGTGTTGTGCAGTGCTCAGCTGCATCAGTTGTGTTCAACTCTTGGCGATGCCATGAACTCTATCCATGGGATTCTTCAGGCAAGAATACTGGAGTGGGTTGCCATGTCTTCCTCCAGGAAATCTTCCCAACCCAGGAACTGATCCCATGTCTCCTGCATCACCTGCACTGCAGGTTGATTCTTTGCCGCTGAGCCACCAGGGAAGTCCCATAAGCCCCATAATGCCATGATATTGCCCCACAATCTAACCCCTCTGGCTTCAGAGCTGCCTCTGGCAACACAGTCAACTCTAAATTATATAAGCATATATGTTTACCCACACACATGTATGTATCTGTGCACACAGTAGGCAAGGTTTGGTTTCTGCCTTAACCTTTTCTTTCTCTTCCTTTTTATCAAAAGAATATTTTTAACTGTAAGTGAATGAAGCAACACAAAATCCATGTCTTCCCACTCAATCCCATTTTATAATATTCTGTTTTAAAAATCAAGCAAGGTATAAGGAATGCATGTACAATACTCAAATCATTCATATTTAAAGAACTTTGGAAAATATGAAATATGTTCTCAACTTAAAAGAACTCTAAATTGCACATCATTTTCATATAGATTTCACCTTTATGGTAGCAAATTGAAGTGAAAAGCATAGTGCATTTAAACCTACATTTCTTGTAAAATCATGTCCAAAAGTTTGCCACTAATGAATTATATTCTTGATTAACTTAGAGTACTCTGAAACAGGAAGCAAAAAAATAATTCTGGGCTTAAATAAACGTCTACCTTCAATAGCTTAGCAAGCAAACATTAGCAAATGCTTTGCATACTATTTTCTTACAGCAGTCCTATAAAACAATAAACCTCTGAAAGCAATTACTTTAAATTTATTTTTCCTCTACATTGAAGCAGAAAATATTGTCATGCAGAAGTTAGCATTGAACTTGTATAATAACAGAGATTTATTGAGACAAGGAACAATGCTGATTAAAAAATAAAAGCATTGAAATATACCCTAACATCTTTCCTGGAACACCTGATAATAATTACCTGAGGAAAAGGTGGTGCTGATAACAGCATATATGATGCTGCCAAAAGGAGAGTTAGTTTTATTTTAAAGGATTAAACAATAAATTACTTTAAAATTTGTGAGAAAAAAATAGATCCTTTCTAAAGTTAATTTAATCAATTCACAAGAATTTTTCACAAGAGAAAATTATTAGACTATAACATTCAAAGAGATTATGTGAAAATCATATGAAAGAGCCTTGCCACTCTTACTCAGGAACTAATTAAGAATATATATGACTGGATTTTTAAATATCTGTTTAACAATGTATATTTCAACATATTTATTGCCATCTCAATCTAGATTTTAAAATAATAATTGGTTAGGTTTTCCTCATATTTTAAAATGTTCTCTTTTCAAAACTTTAATTCTAAGTTCAGTTCAGTTCAGTCACTCAGTCATATCCGACTCAGAGAGCAGAACTGTAAGTAGTTTTCTTACTTGTGTGGCATCTGTGTATTAGCAGAGTCAAAGGAGAGTAGGCATTTAATAAATTCACGTTGACTAATATACACTATTATTGGTTTGCAATTAGCTATTCCCTTGCTGCCTTTGCTATGCCTTCCTGAGGATAGTCTGAGAAAAACATACTTCTTCAACGTAGAAGGTTTTCTTCTCCTTTTACTTTGGTCTTGGCTGACTCAGTCAGATGTGGTTCTGTTCATCTCACTCTGTGATCCATTAACTTACTTAGTCTCCATCCAGTAATCATTCCATCCATATGTAAAAGGGTCATGATAATAATATTATTCTGATAGAGTTATTGTGGTACATGGAATGTAAGCAGATGTGACATAAGCTATAACTGGGCAGAAGCTGGAAATGCACTTACATGGCTGTGTCTCTTTCTGAACTTCTACTGCTTTTCCATGAGAACATACAGGTCAACCAACCCCAGTGGAACCCAATAGACTTGCCCATGACCAGCAGTCCTCAAGTAAAGTGAACTAGAAATAAATGTCTGCTGTCATAAGACGCTGAGATTTTGGTGTTGCATGTTGCAGCAGATAAGACTGACTATGCTAGATGCATCATAAATACCGTAATTATTTATTGTAACTACTTAAAATGTACAAGC
The DNA here is from genome assembly GCF_014754425.2 of Oryx dammah. Taxonomy (NCBI): domain Eukaryota; kingdom Metazoa; phylum Chordata; class Mammalia; order Artiodactyla; family Bovidae; genus Oryx; species Oryx dammah. Next base: position 46,209,661 of record NW_024070208.1, read on the forward strand.
ATACACAGGACACAGTTCAACTGCTGATAAGAGGCATCAGAAGACGCTCACTGAAACCCTAAGCCTTCCACTCCTGTGGGTAGAGTCAGAAATTTGCATAAGATTAACAGTAGACACCTAATCAGAGCAGATCTGTTCCTCAGAGCTAATTGTAGGTTCAAACTTAAGGGAAGCAAAGAGGAGAGAAAGTTGTACTTTGAATGATGGTACTAATTATGTGGAGCCTACACGTTAAGTTCTGGATGTACTGAAAAACTGACTGAAGATTGCAGTTTGATTACTAACAACTGGCCCAAAGTAATTTGTTCACATGTGAGAAAAACAAGGTGGATATAGCCTTAAAATTGAATCATTACAGCCTCTTGATAAAAGTGAAAGAGGAGAATGAAAAAGTTAACTTAAAGCTCAACATTCAGAAAACAAAGATCATGGCATCTGGTCCCATCACTTCATGGGAAATAGATGGGGAAACAGTGGAAACAGTGTCAGACTTTATTTTGGGGGGCTCCAAAATCACTGCAGATGGTGACTGCAGCCATGAAATTAAAAGACGCTTACTCCTTGGAAGGAAAATTATGACCAACCTAGATAGCATATTCAAAAGCAGAGACATTACTTTGCCAACAAGGTCTGTCTAGTCAAGGCTATGGTTTTTCCAGTGGTCATGTATGGATGTGAGAGTTGAACTGTGAAGAAAGCTGAGTGCTGAAGAACTGATGCTTTTGAACTGTGGTGTTGGAGAAGACTCTTGAGAGTCCCATGGACTGCAAGGAGATCCAACCAGTCCATTCTAAAGGAGATCTGTCCTGGGTGTTCTTTGGAAGGAATGATGCTAAAGCTGAAACTCCAATACTTTGGCCACCTCATGTGAAGAGTTGACTCATTGGAAAAGACGCTGATGCTGGGAGAGATTGGGGACAGGAGGAGAAAGGGACAACAGAGGATGAGATGGCTGGATGGCATCATGGACTCGATGGACGTGAGTTTGAGTGAACTCCAGGACTTGGTGATGGACAGGGAGGCCTGGTATGCTGCGATTCACGGGGTCGCAAAGAGTTGGACACGACTGAGCAACTGAACTGAACTGAACTGAACAGCTCAAAATGGTTTACTGAGCTTAAAAACAAAGTTAAAAAAACTAACTTTCAACCTACTTAATGATGGCATTTCATCTCTTTTCAAATAAGGAAATACAGAAATAAACTTTAATAAAAATTAAAATATATTTATTATAAGTATGCTTCTTTGTTTCTAAGATCAATGTGGTAAATTATCTAATAATTTTTTGATAAAATATTAACTTATATTTTTATGATAGTGGCATGGGAACAAGCTCTAACCTATATTTACTAGCACATATATAAAGAATGATAAATTGTGTGTGCAGATAATGGTGATTGAGACAGGTCTAGGACAGGATTGAAAATTATCAAATAGCTACTAAGGATCCAGAGATTATTGTCAAGGTAAATGAGATGTGATCTTTATTTATCTAAAGAATCCTCACTGGAAATAAGAATAAAGTCCATGACCAGAAATAAAAAAAGATTGGCTTTAGCCCTCTTCAGTGACCAGATGCTACTGGCTACTGGTGGCTTTGGGATTTCATTTAAAGAAATTGTTCTATTTGTAAATGAGTATTTGCCTAAAGTGAGTAGATGGGGTGGTTAAAGTGTATGAAAGACACTGGTTTAAATAACATTAAAGAAATCACCATTAAAATAACAAGAAATTTATTCAAAAAATGTTCTATTGAGCTTGAATTCTTCATCAAATTCACAAAGCCCAATATAAATGAATGTATAGGTGGATAAGTAATTTGTTAAATGCCAAAGAAACTTCTCCAATTCATTGTTAGCTAGAACTTATGTTATTTCTGCTGTTAAGTCCCCACCAGACCTGCCATTTGCACCCCTAGATCAAATGTTTCTTTTTTATAATCAAGTACATCAAGTCGACCCTTTTTCCAGAATGCCATGAAGTCTCCATTGTAACAACAATTATTACATAGTTCATAAGAATTTTCTATGTGCTTTTCAATTCATATCTCTATCATTTCCCTGCCTCCATAGCCCACCTCCTTCAACGACTAATCTTGAATGCATGCCTTTATTTTTTTAAACTTCATGCTGTATTTTATATATTTTTTTAATTTTTTTCTTCTTGAAAACAGTTTTTTTTTCATTAATCAAAAAATGTAGTGATCGTAATCTCAACGTCATCGTGTGTGTGTGTGTGTGTGTGTGTGTGTGTGTGAAAGTCGCTCAGTCGTGTCCGAATCTTTGTGACCCCAAGGACTATACAGTCTGTGGAATTCTCTAGGCCCAAATACTGAAGGTGGGGTAGCCTTTCCCTTCTCCAGGAGATCTTCCCATTCCTGGGATCAAACCCAGTTCTTCCACATTGCAGGGGGATTCTTTACCAGCTGAGCCACAAGGGAAGCCTTTATGTCACTGTAACCTAACCTAATGTCATCTAGGCTTACCATTCAGCTTTAACACATATTAATATTAGAAGTATTTTCTAACATAAATATTACAGATCTCAGAACAGAATCCTGTACAATTTCAGAATTTTTAAATGACATTTTATTATATATCTTCATTGAGGTTTTATAAAGAATCAGGAAAACATACAGGAGCAAAAATCTAGGAGTATATATATTAGTAATTCTCTTAAATTTAAGAAGTCAATATTGACTGAAACTTGGACAAAATATTTTGTATTTGCGCTACAAATGACCAAAAAAAATGCATTTTAAAAGAAACATCTCCTTAATTAAAATCCCAACAAGAAAGCATATTTGCAAATACTCAAATTTGAAATGATCAAAAATGACATAATTTCTCAATTTGATTATTTCTTTTTTAGTATTAGTAAAGCATTTATGTGACTACTTGGATATCTTCCATGCTTTTAGCATGCTGGTTTGATATGAAAATAAAATTAGATTATTCACAAATAAAAACTATGATGTTGCCTTATATTTTCACTGGCCAAAATATTTTTCAGAATAATTTTATTACTTTATACATTACACAATTTAATTTTTCTGAATAAAATGTGCGTTCTTACTTAAAGTACTACACAGTATTGAATAATGTTAAAACATACCCATTTTCATATTAGGATCAACGTAATAATATAAATTTTAGAATGATTCTTTGCACTCTATTTCAAGCTCAGTTCTCACAATTACAACGAATCTACTAAGGGTTTGCTTTGACTACTGAAATTGTTTTAAAGATCTTATTGAAGCCATGATTTCCATTTTAATTTTTGAAAATTATTTTCTACAAAATATTTTGGAAACCTTGTTTCCACAAATAATTTAAGATTAAAGTCTTGGAGAAATACACCTTTGGATGCTTTTCTTCCCACAGATATCTTCACATTCAATTAAATATAGTTTAGTGAGCCTCTCTTCCTGTGAAGACACATACTAGGTTAAAGAACTTCAGAGAAGATTAAAGTATGGTATGTTCCTTCATGGAAATCAAAATTTCTAGGGGTGACAGACACATACACGCTACAAATATTTCATGGTAGGTGATATGCCGTCCGGTGTGAAATGTATGTGTGGAAGCATTTATTGAGAAAGCCTCAACTAAACATGCAACTGGGCCTGTGCTCCAGAGATATTCCTGCACTGGATTTAAGGCTCTGATGTCACCATCTTGAGTTCTCATCTTTTTTAATCAGGGGAATCACATTTCCATTTTTCCCTGGGCTAGTCTTAAATGTGAGCCTCTGTGCATGGCAGCCAAGGGCAGATGATGAACACTGCGGAAACAGAATAACTATAAACTTCCCAAAATACTTGATATTTGATTTGGTGAATTCATCTGAAAGTGAATTGGAATCTGGAAGGAGAGCAGAACAGGAGGAGAGACCAATAATTCCAGAGAAAAGATGTAATACAAAGTCATGAAGCAAAATTTGTAATAATAATAATGAGGCTCTTATATCTAAGCAAGATTAAGTTAAAAGAATAATTTGTAATCACATTTCCAAGAGGCTTAAAGGCCTAGCTAGAAGTCTAAATTTAATTTACACAAAAGTGCTAACTTGAAGCAAGGAAATGTAAGTTGGTGCTAAATGTGAAGTCCTGAAGACTAGAAAGTGGAAGTTTGCTAGAAGATAATGAAGTCTAAATAAACTGTGATGATAGGCTACAAAGGGCAATGAAAGTGGCAATGAAAAGATGGGTATGCAAACAAATATTCAAGGGAACATAGTGTTTTATAAACAAAATCCACTATTTGCCTTTTAATCTTGAAAGAGAGCACATAATTTTACCACTCTCATGGAAATGGAAAAAAATTATAAGGTACTTAGAAAGTAATGCAAATTCTTTTGTTCAAAAGTTACTAACAACCTATAAATGAGGTTACCAAAGCTTTATTGCAAGGAGTTAGCAATTTTCAGTGAAAGCAAAAATGAAGATGCTTAAAAAACAAAATCCTGATTAAATATCCATTAAAAATACAAATTACAAACTATCCCATCTGCATGGTTTATTCCTATACCTCTACCTAAAGCACCAAATTAATCAATTACATTCCATAAAGTCAAAGTAAAAACTAATATTAAAATGAGCTTGATGCAATGGAGTCAAACCAGTTGATTTAGTAATTTTTTTTCACTTCTCAACTTATTTCTTTGTAACAGGAGTGTGATCAAATTAATTACGAAAATGACCCTTTAGTCAATATAATATTTTACCAAATACAGATCTGGAGAGAGACACGGAAGATTTTACTTTGGACTAAACACTTGTGCAAGATGTCAAATCAGTAAGCTAATATCTCTCAAGTATCGTTTTTTTTAATCAACTTATTTTCTGTGTGTGTGTGTGCTCAGTTGTGTCCAACTCTTTACCACATCATGGACTACAGCCTGCCAGGCTCCTCTGTCCATGGGCTTTTCCATGCAAGAATACTGGAGTGGGTTGCCATTTCTACTCCAGGGGATCTTCCAGACCCAAGGATCAAACCCACATCTATCTCCTGTGTCTCCTGCACTGGCAGGCAGATTCTTTAACACTGCACCACCCCGCCGCACGTGCGTGCGCACACACACACACACACACACACACACACACAATGTCTCTCAAGTATTTTTTTTTTTAATCAACTGTTTTTCCCTATAATGTTGAAATTGTGCTTATGATTACTATTTGGTCAACTGTTTTTCTCAAGGTTGAGTATTTTTAAAATGATTATAACTTTTTCACAGCCAAACTTTGCTTAAATGCATATATTTTTTCAATATTGATTAACAAAATATATAAAATTTACTGCCCTTCAGAAATAAAACATTTTATCTATGAAAGAAAGTTATATGTATTTACAATTACATTTATAAATATGCACTTACAAAATATGTACCTGATATAGAACTTGGATTCAGGATATATAAAAATTCTGATAACTCAATAATAAGACAAAAAGATTCCATTTTAGAAAGTGGGCAAAAGATTTAAACAGATGCATTAACTGCATGAGAATCTTTCATTTAAATGTAATCAGAGTCTACTTACTGATAATATAGTACAGTCCAAGACTGCATATGTCTAAAGTGAGATAGAAAAGAAAGAAAATGACAACCCTTGACTTCAAGAAGAGTATAATCCTTGAACTTGGAATAATTCTATGTAGATTAATTAATTGATTTTTCTCTTAAAAAGTTACACTTCACTTTATGGAATCCATCTCAAGGACCTCCCATGTTTGCCAGATTTCAAAGATAAAGTGCCAATGAAATTGAAATATTAGAAGAGATTGAAGAAGTAGTACAGAAAGTCCCAGAGGTGAAAGAGAACTACAACTTCTGTGGGTCCTGAATGTGAACTGCAAGCACGAAGCTGTGTCTGATGAGTGGGATGAGTGTTATAAGAAAAAAAAAAAGAAGTTAAAGTAAACAAGAGTAATCAAAAGTATCTTCTAATCCATACCAAGTTAAATTTTTTAATTGCACGTATTTGAAAGAGACAGAACTTTTAAAAAACAAAAACTAGTTTTGAACAGATATCATTTAAAGGTGTCAGGTAGTAAAATACAAGACAGAATACTTTTCAAACATTCAACGTTTCCTATCCTGCTTCTTCATATAGATTCTTATATGAAAAAATAGAATAAATGAATCCAGTGGAATATCTGTGAAGCATACAGTTTACTTAAAACGTGTACTAGGTCTTGAGAGTCTTTGAGAATTTCTCTTTGGAAGGAACTTTAAAGTTGACTTCTGGGGTAAATTGTAGAAAGTGTAAATGTTTTTCAACCAGATCGTATTACAAATCTTCATAGCACTTGAGAAGGAATGGATCTAATAATTCCCCTAACTGGTTATTCTAGACAAAAATAAACAGTTATATCTGTTTATTTATGGATAAAGTGGTTTTAAGGAGCAAAAAAACATGGTTTCAAGGCCACCGAAGTTAAGCAATATATGTTTAGGTCATATATTAGGCTGGATTCTTGAAAATGCATGAGATTTATTTCTAACAATTCATGCTCTGGGAAAATTTGGCCAATAATAAACTCAGGACATACAGTAATAAAGAGTAGGCAAATAACATTAAAAATAAGTATCAACCGTTAAATAGCAACAGGAGGGATGTAGATGAGATATGAAAAAATAGTTCTTCCTCTCATTAGAGCAGTTAAACATGAGAATAGGTTATCAGGTGAAGTCTCTCTAGACTCTTCTTGAAGGTTTTTAACATCTGAGAGGCAGCCATTTATCTTGAATCCTTGAGGTAAGTCCTGTCTGATGGTAAGTGAAGGACTAGATGACCTCTGAATTCAAGTCTTAAGTTGCTTGTTACCAGCTGCCTGATTCAGTTATTCAAGCAGTCATTTTAATTCAGAAGTGATAATCAGCAATGTTAAACATGCTAAATGCTGCAAATTAAATATTTTCCAATTTAAACATATGAAGAAATCATATTGAAAAATTTGTGGATCACAGGTTAAGATCATCGTTTCTAAATACAATCAGAATTAGTTGTTTAAAGACTAACTTTCAGATGCTAAAAAAAGCAGTATGGAGACCATTTAAAATTCCATTATACTTAGGTGATATTGTAAATATGTGCAGGCATTTATGCAAAGAGTTGCAGAAATGTTATTTTTGAATAACAGAGATGATATAAAATTTATAGAAGAAATGTTCTTGGTGCTTTATACATTGTGATTAATTTAAGTAGATATTTAAATCTCTTCCTTTTCCTTCTTACTCTCAATCTAGATCATGAAAAAGTTCACTTCTATGCTTGGCATAGATGACTTCAAGGAAAATAAATTGTGCCATTCAAAAGAGCAAAGGATCAATAAACAAATGAGCACATAACAGAGATACTGTCATTCTAAAAAGCTACAAGGATTCATCTTACTCTGTTATCTTATCATGCACAACAAATAAAAAGTAAAACAGTATTTTAAACTATGACTATAAAAATTCTACTACTGTTACTTAAGGAAATATCTAATATATATGCAGATGCATGTATAGTTAATCATTTGAATATGTATTATAAAATAAATTATATGCTTTACAAAAAAAGTCATTTTGATTAGAAATGAAAACTTTTAAAAAAACATTAATTCATAGTAAAAAATAAAATATGGACAAAGTTAGACTGAAATATCATCAGACAGTGATTATATCTGGGTTATACAGATAACATCCTACAACATGGGTATCATTAAAACTACAATTTTTAAAATAACACAACTGCTCAACTCTTTAATCATAAGATTTTATAGGCTCACAGAACAAAGTGTGTAGTAAACTAGATGGCATTGACCTTCCTCACAACTAACTTAGTAAATATTTTAGAACAAAATTTCCACTATTTGCAAACATAGCCTAAACTTAGGATTTTGAACTTGTTTGAATTTTTACCTATATTCAAAAAACACTCAAGATTGCTCCAAGCCAAGGTCATGCTGACCCTTACATATCATAACTCCTTATCATTTAAGGTAAACAAATTCTTTTAAACGAAAATGTTGTCTTAGTTTACAGCTAGAATAAAATAATAAATTATGATCTCCCTCTTCAAGTTAAAACAGCACTTTATTCCAACAAATTTAATCAAAGTTAAATTACTTTTAATGAGTTATTCCCCTTGCCCTCTAAAATCAACAAACTTTTCCTAATATAGCAACCTTACAAATTTTTTAAACTTTTACTGAGTGAAAAATGAAATGTTTTAGATGAAATTAAACTAATCTAAACACTTGATGCAATGACAACAACAGTAACTGAAGCTATCTGAAGATTAGCTAAGAGTGATGATAGAGTAATCCATAATGAATACAATCCAAAATATACTCTAAGTTTTAATTTTCTCTGTTGCAAGGTTTAATTGACAGAAGCAAAAAGAACCCAGAAAAGGACTCATGGCAGAGACAGGTCACAAACTGAAGATTTCTTCTTTTCTTTCTTTTTTTTTTTCCCCTTTCTGTTTTGTAACCATGGTAAAACAATAGAAGTGAACTTTCCCTGAACTTTTCTCTTTAAAGGCCTGGGTCCACGTTGACCCAGCAGGGCAAGCTGGAACCTGATACTATCAACCCAAGGGCTGCTAAAGCAATCAGGTTCAACAACCATATATGTTCCCTAATGTCATTTTGCCACAAAGTCAAGGCAAAAGCAAGCTATTTCTAGTAAAGAATGTCTTTCTATTGTTTCACAGATTAATTCAATAGTCTAAACGAGAATAAAACAAGGACTAAATGGTAAATTACAGACATATATTACTGTTTTCTTATAATTATATCAATCTAAAGTTTATTTCCAGATAAGGCCCAATCCCACAACAAATAAAAGCTCCTAGATCTATTATTAATGGGCAGATGATTTAAATGATCATAGATTTAGATGATCTTACGTTTAACTTACTCATGTTACTGTACTCTCATGGTAACCTGTTTTAAAAGGTAATGCTGCTTAAGAAGATTTTTTCATGTTCTTCTATAGGCAATTAAGGTATGAAGACATAACTAATTAAATCTACTATTAAAGTATATATTTGTTATTTATGTTACTGCAGCATGATATATAATGAATTAAACTGTAGTAACACAATTCTCACCTCTATTAGTCAAAGGAGTATTGGCAGTTTTTAAAAAGTGACTATATCCAAGAACAATAGAGAGATAAATATAATTTCTAATATGCATAAGTAAGCATATGGAAGTAGATTAGCTTCAACCTTTTTGCAACTCTTAATGTTCAACTACAATGTTATAAAAATATTATTATAGTAAGGATGATATAATAATGAAAATTTATTCTATCATTAGTTGACACTCTTTCAAAATGCCTATATAAATACTTGTAGGAAAAATCATATATATGACAAACTAACAATTAATAATTACTTTCATATTCTAATCACATTGCTTAAATAGATACTCTATTATATTATTTCCCCTTGAATATTATCCCCTATGGGCTTTATGTATACTTTCATGGAGACAGTTTCAGTGTTTCCAATAGTACTTGGTATACCATGTAGATGTGATTTTGGTAACAGTAAAAATAGGTTTTAGCATACCAATGAGAAGAAATCAGAATTCTGTTCAAGAGATAAGAGGAGTTTAAAATACAGAAACTGAATGCATAAATAGGGACAGTTCAAGAAAATCCAGGGCATTAGGCACTGTAAAAACAGTTGTCCTTAAAATGGTAATCTCCCAGAATTCAATATAGCAAGATAGTACTTTTTTGAAAAGTAAAGCAACATTTAAAACAGCAATGTTTTTCATACATTAACTGGTTATAGAAAGTCAATTATTAGTCAATATTCAGTTGTGTAGGTATATTTGTTTGTGTGGGTGCATGCTAAGTTGCTCAGTCCTGTCCAATTCTTTGCCACATGGTGACCTGTAGCTCACCAGGCTCCCCTGTCCATGCGATTCTCCAGGCAACAATACTGTAGTGGGTTGCCATGCCCTTCTCCAGGGAATCTTCCCAACCCAGGGATCAAACCTGCATCTCTTATGTCTCCTGCATTGGCAGGAGGGTTCTTTACCACTCGTGCCACCTGGGAAACCCTAAAATACATGTGTATACGCATGTGTTTTGTGTCTGTGTTGTATTAAGACATCAACAAGAGAGATTAAAATTTTAAGAAAGAAAGAAAAGGTTAGTGGCTCAATCATGTCCAATTCTTTGTGACTCTATCTACTGTAGCCCACCAGGCTCCTCTGTCCGCGGGATTCTCCAGGCAAGAACACTAGAGTGGGTTGCCATCTATCTCCAGGGGAACTTTCTAACCCTCGAACCCGTGTCTCTCACACTGCAGGCACTTTCTTTACTGTCTGAGCCACCAGGGAAGCAAAATAGAAAGGCTGGAAAAATCATAAAACCAAGAAATAAAATAAGCAAGGGGACACCTAACGAATTAATCTAGTTTTTAAGGTGTTGATAGTGGATTTGTTAACCCTCTGTACTCTCAGTTTGAGAACTTAAGGCATTCAGACTGAAATGACTGAGGAAGAAGGGATGATAGCATGCATACACAGGATACTTATTGTGTGCTAGGTGAGTAATGCTATCTCATATTATTTAAATTCCAATAGTCCTCCAAGGCAGATATTGTCTCTGCTTCTCAGATGAAGAAATTAAAGTTGACTGGTCCAAAAGCATGACTCATGAATTTTATATTTTTCTGTCAGGCCCATGTAACTCTGATTTCAAAGTGAACACTTACTCCATTATTATGGTACCTCTAAATAACAGTGACAATATTGACAATAGATCACTTCATCACGGATCAGAAGACAGAAGCTGTCACTCTTTAGATGTATGAACTTGGCAACTCACTTAACTTTTGGAAGCCACATCTTTCCTTCCCTAACAAGTTCAAGTGATGCCATGACAGATAAAGTTTTTAAATATGAAATAAGATCGTCAAAGAAGCTACTCCTATCATAAAGTGTCTAATAAGCAGAATGTGAACAGCAAAAGTACAGAAAAAACCTAAGTCAGTGTATTATCTGATTTCCAAGGGTACATTTTTCTAACCTAGTTCCTAATTTGTGCTGTTGTCTTCACCTTATCTCTATCTTAATGTTCCTATTCTTCCTCCTGCCCTGCCTGGTTTCACTGGGTAAATACATCAAACAGAAATTTTAATAGTTATCAATACTTACCAGTGCATACAGATTATATAAATGAAAAGTAGTTTCCAGTGAGAAAAATGTCTCAAATAAACTATATAAGTAAAAACATAACTTTCAGTTGAGTAAGAGAACTAATGGGCTCTAAATATAAATCTTTTTTTCATTCTCTTTTCTGAAAGAGAAAACACAATTATACTTCTTAGATGGAAAGCTTTGTACCCCACAATAATTGCTGTATCAGATTAAACAATGAAGTATTAGTCACGCAGCCATGTCTGACTCTTTGCAACCTGATAGATTGTATCACACCAGGCTCCTTTGTCCATGGAATTCTCCAGGAAAGAATATTGGACTAGGTAGCCATTCCCTTCTCCAGGGGATCTTCCTGACCCAGGGATCAAACACAGGTCTTCTGCACTGCAATGGATTTTTTTACTGTCTGTGTCACCAGAGGTCTAATTCATCAATGATTAAAACAAACTTTTAAAAAATTAGAAATAAATAATGTTTTCCCTTTTCTCTTGAGTTCCAGAACTGTCTTTCCATTGCTGTACCAAACATCTGGAGATTTCACAGGTATCTCAGATTCAGTATGTCAAAAGTAAACTTTTTATCTTTCACCCTAAGCCTACATCACATCTGTTAACAAGCCATCATTTATCCAATTTCCAGAGCCAAACCCAGGGTCACTCCCAATTTCTCCATCTCCTTTTGTGTACTTTCTACTTCTCAACTCAGTGATCACCAGATTCTACTGATTCTACCTCTGGTGTTTCTTTACCCACTCTTTTCTTCATTCACATGGCTCTTGTCTTATTTCAAGTCTTTTCACTTGTGTTCCTATAGGATTCTGACCTAGGTGATCCACACAGAAAAAAACATTCTAATACCTTCAGTGTATTCTGCAAATCTTCCCCAGCTCACCAGATTTCTTACCATAGCAGATCAGAACTTCTAAGATCTAATGCCTCAATTTCTCTCCAGTGTAATTTTTCAAAACTTACCCAGCCTCAGTCTGCAGTTGGTACTTAACTACTTTTATATATCCATGCTTTGGAGATGCTAATCCTTCTGCCTGAAATGCCCTTTCCTTCGATTGTCCAATTCAGACTTTCTTCAATTCAGTCTTAAATTGAAGAAACTAGGGAAAACTACTAGACCTTTCAGGTACAACCTAAATCAAATCCCTTACAATTATACAGCGGAAGTTAAAAATATATTCAAAGGACTAGATCTGATAGACACAGTGCCTGAAGAACTATGGACAGAAGTTTATGACATTGTACAGGAGGCAGAGATCAAGACCATCCCCAAAGAAAAGAAATGAAAAAAGGCAAAATGGTTGTGTGAGGAAGCCTTGCAAATAGCTGTAAGTAGAAGAAAAGCGAAAGGCAAAGGAGAAAACGAAAGATATACCCATTTGAATGCAGAGTTCCAAAGAATAACAAGGATAGATAAGAAAGCCTTCCACAGTGATCAGTGCAAAGAAATAGCAGCAAATAATAGAATGGGAAAGATAAGAGATCTCCTCAAGAAAATTAAAGATACCAAGGGAACATTTCATGCAAAGATGGGCACAATAAAGGACAGAAGTGGTATAGACCTAACAGAGGCAGAAGATATTAAGAAGTGGTGGCAAGAATACAAAGAACTATACAAAAAAGAGCTTCACAACCCAGATAATCACGATAGTGTGATCACCCCTAGAGCCAGACATCCTAGAATGTGAAGTCAATTGGGCCTTAGGAGGCATCACTCTGAAGAAAGCTAGTGGAGGTGATGGAATTCCAGTTGAGCTATTTCAAATCCTAAAAGATGACGCTGTGCAGGTGCTGCTCTCATGCCAGCAAATTTGGAAAACATAGCAGTGGCCACAGGACTGGAAACGGTCAGTTTTCATTCCAATCCCCAAAAAAGGCAATGCCAAAGAATGCAAAAACTACTGCACAATTGCACTCATCTCTCATGGTAGTAAAGTAATGCTCCAAATTTTCCAAACCAGGCTTCAGCAGTACATGAACTGTGAACTTCCAGATGTTCAAGCTGGATTTAGAAAAGGCAGAGGAATCAGAGATCAAATTGTCAACATCCATTGGATCATTGAAAAACCAAGAGAGTTAAAAAAAAAAAAACAGACATCTATTTCTCCTTTATTGTCTGTCAAAGTTTGACTGTGGAGATAACCACAAACTGTGGAAAATTCTGAAAGAAATGGGAATACAAGATCACCTGACTGCCTCTTGAGAAACCTGTATGCAGGTCAAGAAGCAACAGTTAGAACTGGACATGGAACAATAGACTGGTTCCAAATTGGGAAAGGAGTATGTCAAGGCTGTATATTGTCACCCTGCTTATTTAATTTATATGCAGAGTACATTATGAGAAATGCTAGACTGGATGAAGCACAAGCTGGAATCAAGATTGCCGGGATAAATATCAATAACCTCAGACATGCAGATGACATCACCTTTATAGCAGAAAATGAAGAACTAAAGAGCCTCTTGATGAAACTGAAAGAGGAGAGTGAAAAAAATGGCTTAAAACTCAACATTCAGAAAACTTAGATCATGGCATCTAGTCCCATCACTTCATGGCAAAAAGATGGGGAAACAGTGGAAACAGTAACAGACTTTATTTTATTTTCAGCTCCAAATTCCCTGTAGATAGTGACTGTGTCAAGGAGTGAAGTCGCTCAGTCGTGTCTGACTCTTTGTGATCCCATGGACTGTAGTCTACCAAGCTTCTGTGTCCATGGGATTTTCCAGGCAAGAGTACTGGAATGGGTTGCCATTGTAGCCATGAAATTAAAAGACGCTTGCTCCTCAGAAGAAAAGCTATGACCAACCTAGACAGTACATTAAAAAACAGAGACATTACTTTGCCAACAGAAGTCTGTCTAGTCAAGCTATGGTTTTTCCAATAGTCATGTATGGATGTGAGAGTTGGACAATAAAGAAAGCTGAGCACCAAAGAACTGATGCTTTTGAATTGTGGTGTTGGAGAAGACTCTTGAGAGTCCCTTGGACTGCAAGGAGTCCATCCTAAAGGAAATCAGTCCTGAATATTCATTGGAAGGACTGATGCTGAAGCTGAAACTCCAATATTTTGGCCACCTGATGCGAAGAGCTGACTCATGTGAAAAGACCCTGATGCTGGAAAAGATTGAAGGCAGGAGAAGAAGGGGATCACAAAAGATGAGATGGTTGGATGGCATCACCATCTCAATGTACATGAGTTTGAGTAAACTCCAGGAGTTGGCGATAGACAGGGAGGCCTGGCATAGTCCATGAGTTTGCAAAGAGTCGGACAGAACTGAGCAACTGAACTGAACTGAACTCAATTGTTCATGGGGGAAACCCTCAGCCAATTTACATCCACTCCTTCCCTAATCTCCCCAGGTATGTGTAACTCATTAACTTCCACCCACATCCACAGAACTTCCCATGTCAATATAATAATTTGTATATCATTTCTTTCTAGGCACACAAAGCCTTTGTATGAAATAACTATGTTCTATTTATTTATATTTCTCTAGTATTCAACACAGCCTGCCAACTAGCTGAAAATTAAAGTTATAATTGGTGGATAAATCACCTGGAAAAGGAATAAATTAATAATTTTCAAAAAAGTATACTGTATCAATTAAATTACCAAGATACATTAAAATATAAAAATCATCTCTCTGAAAAATAGCTATCTTTCATTAAATTAAGAGATATAAAATGCTAAGGATTCATCTAAGGATTATTTTTATTGAATAATCAATTGTGTAAATACATATGAAATTTAAGTTACACAAAAACTATCATAAAATAATTTAGAATTTTATGTGCTGCAAAACATTTTAGTTAAAAATGCTCTTGTGCCAATCAAATAATATAAAATATTAAGTCATCATTGCCCTTTAAAATCCTTTCAATGAGAATTCCCTAATTGTACTTTCACTTTATCTCTCTGTACCAGTAAGTAAATAAATTAACAAAATAGCTTTTATCACACAGAATAACCTTTTAACTGAGGGATTATCTCTGGTTTATTTTTCATTTCTTTCAGTGCAGATAGCAGTTCATGCCTCATTGATTAGTTTGCTAAGGTGGTGACCAGAAATGAAAATACAGTCTTTCAGATACTGCAAGGACCTGAGTGTGTAACCATGCACACACACACACACATACACACACACACACACACACATGCACATACATTCCATGCCTCTCTCTCTGGCATTTAGTTTGTAAGAAACAGAGTCAGGTATTACAAATATTTAATTTCTATTAGCCTATGCTCAAGTATAACTCCAGCTCTTAGATTTATTTCTCACTTATATTGTTAATATTTTTTCATTAAATAGTATTTAGGTTTTTATCTTAAGTAAACTGCATTTCATGACAACTTTCAGGGAAAGATAATATAAAGTCAAAGGAAAAAAAAAAGAACTAATTTCCTTCAGATTTCTACCATTTCTGAATTCAGTGAGAGCCTTTATATATATATTCCATTGGATGTACACTTACATTTGAGACTTGCCATATTAATCACTAAGCTCATTATTTTCACTCATATCTTAGATGTTAGATGTAACTGATAGCCCTTTCCTTTCTTCAGCCAAAATATCAGGAATTATTAAACCAAAGAAATTCTTAAACAGAAAGTAATCACAGAAATCAAATGTGACAGTGAGTGTAATTAGAATAACCACAACCAGGAAGAGCAAACCATTCTGACCTAGTCTGGTGCTACTCAGGACTGTTGAATCCTCATGTTAAAAAAAAAAAAAAATCATTACTCACCAAGCCTACAGCAGGAAAGAATAAAATATAGGCTTGAAAGTGTTCAAAATTCAGAACAACAGAAGAGGAAAGACATGATATGGCTCCATATGAGAAATAAAAGCTTTGAAGGAGATTTAAACAGAATAAGTATTCTTGCTTGGGAAATCCAAAGGACAGAGGAGCCTGGCGTGCTACAGTTCATAGGGCCTCAAAAGAGCTGGACACGACTTAGTGACTAAACAACAAAGAACCTTTCCACATCTGATATAGGGAAACCAAATAAAAGACACATTCAATTCATTCTTTCTGTGTCTGAGCTCAAAGATAAAGGGAAGAGTATTTTGACCAAACATGGGAAGAGTCTCTTGAAAGTTAGAGGCAAAATTATCTTCTTCTAAGATCCTTGTCCCTTCCAATATCAAGCAGAAGTTGGACAAATTATTCAAATTATTAGGGAGACTGAAAAAGAGACAATTGGCACTTGGTACAGAGTTTAGCTCACTCACTGATGAGGCTCCTTTCTAATCAGGAATTCGATGATTCCTCTCAATGAGACACACTCTCCATTCCAAGTCCAGTTGGTCATGTATTCAAAGATATAGTTTCTTTTCCATTTCATTTGCTATTTCATTAATTAATTGCTTATTTCCTTAGACTCTTTTGTTATCCTAATAACTGTTCCCTCTGGCAACTCTTCTCAAGTACTATGTATCCTATCTACTGCTTTTCAAATAAAGAACATCAGGCAAGATGATTTTGAGTAAAATCAAAGCAAGTTTCAGGAAAATTATAACTTGGCAGTCCTCATGTCTCCTCTTGTTAACTGTGCTTACTATTTCCATAGATATTTAAACCCATCACCTGAGTCATCCACACTTTTCAGTTTACTGCTTTCAACAATCAATGAAACCCTGCAAGAATTTAATTGATAATTAAAGTTAAAAGCTTAAATTATGAATATTTGAAAGAGGCTACTTCTTTACAACCTTCACTGGAGGTTATAAATGCAGCCTCTAGTGCTATTTCTCAATAAGAAAAATAAATGAAACCTTTGCAGGCCACCTTTGAAAGGTTACCTTTGACCTAACATGAGAATGACTTATCTCATCATAGGATTAGCTACTCAAAGAACACCAGGACTCCCTTGTCTTACTGTAGCATCTCCAAGCCTCTTCGTTTGATCTTTTGACCCTGTTACAAACTTCTTATACCAAATTCTCACCAACTAATTACAATTAGTTTTCATATTGCAGTTTCTTGCATATGTAATAGACACATTGAAATTATTTGTCATGCCGGAGTTAAATGGATTGTCTTCCAGAAATCAAAAATGCCTGATACTGTTTGTACTGTCTTCACAGTCTGCAAACTTTGTATATATTATGTCATTATCAGTATTTTTCCTTTTGGCTGCAAGAGGGGTTAACATCTCTTCTTCCATCAAAAATGGATTTAAAAAGTAACTGCCCAGTAAGCCTCACTGAATTGTATTGATTGTTTCCACTTTTATTCCTGTATTTATCTTTGCTGTTTTTTCATTCATTCAGCATTTATTAAAATTTATTAAGTACCAGCATATGTTCTGGGTGGAGAAGGACAAAAATAAATAAATAGATAGATTAAAAAACTATGCCTTTAGATTATTAGGACAGAGAAGACTTCTCTTAAGAAGGTGAAGCTTTATTTAATATTAAGAAGTTGTCAGCTCTAGAATAAAAGAAGGACAAGTTCCAGGCAATTGGATAGGGAGTACAAGGAAACTTACAACTTTGGTCTCATCAGGAAACCAAAGGGAAAGCCAGTATGACTGGATTTCAGCTTGGAGAGAAAGAAAAGAGATAAACTCTGATAGGCTGACCATATAAGAAGAAGTTTGGGTTTCTACCGACCTTTCAATAATATTTATTTGCCTGCTTTCTTATTAAGTCTTAAATCTTTTCCTCTGAACAGTGAAAGTGAAGTCATGTCCGACTCTT
Source organism: Oryx dammah (assembly GCF_014754425.2). Taxonomy (NCBI): domain Eukaryota; kingdom Metazoa; phylum Chordata; class Mammalia; order Artiodactyla; family Bovidae; genus Oryx; species Oryx dammah. The sequence continues at coordinate 46,227,547 of NW_024070208.1, forward strand.
TGGGACCCCGTGGACTGTAGCCTACCAGGCTCCTCTGTCCATGGGATTCTCTAGGGAAGAATTACAGAAGTAGGGTGTCATTTCTTTCTCTAGGGGATCTTCCCGACCCGAGGATCAAACCCAGGTCTTCCCGATTGCGGGCAGACACTTTAACCTCGGAGCCACCAGGGAAGCGGGAAGCCCCTCGAACAGTAAGTACCCTTTCCATTCTCTAAATACGATCTATTCTCTCTCAGGCAAAAGACACACGTTGCTGCCCTATTTTCAGCCATTATGTCTCGTTCAAAGCTCAACTCATAATCATGTTTAACAAATGTGTTTGACTAAGTAAATTAAAATGTAATATAAATGGAAACCATTCATTTAAAATTCCAAGGCACTCCACAGTGTTTAAGTTTTCACATTCTATAAAAAAAAATACTCTGTATTTTAATGAAATATGAATGCTTTGCTGGCTAACTAGTCCTTGATGTAATAATCACATTGCAGCCAAAGGTGCACTATACAAATACCTATATTTGTCTTCGTTTGCCAATGCTTTGCTATCCATATAAAAGATCAACATCAGTATAAAGGTAATAAAATGAAACATAATAGCACATAGTTATGTTCTCTATACTTTACTTATCAGTTCTATCTAAGAGGTCTTTATCAAAAGGTTCATTTTCCTGTAGAAGTGAGTTTATATCAAGCAGTTTTCCCTGACACCTGTCAGAAGGTTCCTACCCCTAGATAAATATAACCATGATCAGATACCGAAAAGAAAATGTAAATCCACTTTATAAAAAGCATTTCTCTTAATGATCCACAGCTATTTCCTGTTATGAATGCTGTACAGTGAACACTGATAACTTTGGCTGGAAAAAATAAGAAGTAACCTATGGCTATTTAAGAAATAAATCCATCACTGATCTTCTACATGAAGACAGTAAAAATCTATTTCCAAACATGCAAGCAATAAAATCTGATTTCACTGTAGTATAAATGTTCAGATATTAGGCCTGGTGCCCTCATAATATATTTGCTTAATACAACAGTAAATTCTTTCATTGTTTTTCCCCAACTCAGATGACAACCATCTAACCTACATAATATTAAGCAGACATTTAGTTCCACTGATGTGAACAGCCAAGAGATTAATGCTGACAGAGCTAAATTACACAAGAGTCAAGAAATGTGAGCCAACAATACAATTATAATTATCACTAGGGGAGGTAAAAGATGAACATATTTTCATCTACTGAGGTCTCTGGATTAAAGGGCCAAACACTTAAATGCCACTTTTACTCATTTGGTAACTAGGGGTATTCTAAATTCTATAATTATATGACTTTGCATACATTAAAATCAGCTTGGTATTAAAGGTTTCTGATAGCAATGTTACAATTAAGGTCCAACCTCTATTTCTCAGTCACTATCTCAAAAGAACAAAAATAATCACCGTGGCATTTGAAGATTAAAAAATAACAAGTTCTTATTTTCTCCTGACTGTATTTCATTAAACTTGCAGTACAATTATTTTTACTTTATATTACTATTCATTTTGTAATATCATAAAATAATTTAGAAATTCCATTAGTATTTTTCATCCTCAATAATTTTGTTGGAAAAAATATATAATGTCCATTTTAAAAGTAAGATTTTAGATAAAAACTCTTGACAGTATATTAAAGCATTTTACTTCTTAATGGGTAGAATATAGACACAAATATAGCCATGAAATTAAAAGATGCTTATGCCTTGGAAGAAAAGTTATGACCAACCTAGATAGTATATTCAAAAGCAGACATTACTTTGCCGACTAAGGTCCGTCTAGTCAAGGCTATGGTTTTTCCTGTGGTCATGTATGGATGTGAGAGTTGGACTGTGAAGAAGGCTGAGCACTGAAGAATTGATGCGTTTGAACTGTGGTGTTGGAGAAGACTCTTGAGAGTCCTTTGGACTGCAAGGAGATCCAACCAGTCCATTCTGAAGATCAGCCCTGGTATTTCTTTGGAAGGAATGATGCTAAAGCTGAAACTCCAGTACTTTGGCCACCTCATGCGAAGAGTTGACTCACTGGAAAAGACTCTGATGCTGGGAGGGATTGGGGGCAGGAGGAGAAGGGGACGACAGAGGATGAGATGGCTGGATGGCATCATGGACTCGATGGATGTGAGCCTGAGTGAACTCCAGGAGATGGTGATGAACAGGGAGGCCTGGCAAGCTGTGATTCATGGGGTCGCAAAGTCGGACACAACTGAGCGACTGAACTGAACTGAACAGACACAAAGTTCTGAGTATATGCCCGAATGTTTTAATAATTCTTTTGAGTAGTGTATCTATTATGAAGATATTTATTATAGGGATAAATTCAGAAACTATGCTCTTAGACAATTATAAATCTATACCTTTAGGTTACTTTTATTCCTGTATGTGCCATTATTTCAAATAATTTATAAATTAGAAAGGAGTATTTCTTAGCAGTATGCAACAGTCACATGTCATTTGCTATAAATGTGTTTATATATTATATATGTAACACAGGATGAAATTAAGGAAATTATCTTCCTTTTGGAAGAAAGATGGGGAAACAATGGAAATAGTGACAGACTTCATTTTCTTGGGCTCCAAAATCACTACAGATGGTGACAGCAGCCATGAAATTAAAAGATACTTGCTCCTTGGAAGAAAAGCTATGATCAACCTAGATGGCATATTAAAAAGCAGAGACATTACTTTGCCAACAAAGGTCCATCTAGTCAAAGCTATGGTTTTTCCAGTATTCATGTATGGACATGAGAGCTGGACTGTAAAGGAAGCTTAGTGCCAAAGAATTGATGTTTTTGAACTGTGGTGTTGGACAAGACTCTTGAGAGTCCCTTGGACTGCAAGGAGATCAAACCAGTCAACCCTAAAGGAAATCTGTCCTGAATATTCATTGGAAGAACTGATGTTGAAGCTGAAGCTCCAGTACTTTGGCCACCTGATGCGAAGAAGTGACTCACTGGAAAAGACCCCGATGCTGGGCAAGATTGAGGATGAAAAGAAAAGGGGACAACAGAGGAAGAGATGGTTGGATGACATGGCCAACTTATTGGACATGAGTTTGAGCAGGCTCCAGGAGTTGGTGATGGACAGGGAAGCCTGGTGTGCTGCAGTCCATGGGGTCAAAAAGAGTTAGACATGACTGAACTGAACTGATCTTCCTTTTGGCTCTCTTAGTGATATTCTTGATGATTTTAAGTTCCATATATTTTTTTTTCTCCTCATCTTTCTAGATTCCCTCACCTTGAACCTTGTTAAACTTGATAATGAAGCATATTCCCTGTAAGATTTCATTTGTTGGATACAGATACAGGATTGCTTGTTTCTTTATTTTTAAAAAATAACTCATAAAATAGCATTTACTTTGAATGACTGTTAAACTGAAGTGCCTTACATGTGAAATTCCAGTGGATTTCTAATCATAGCCTCTTGTGACTAATCATTCTAAACATCAAAGAAATCATTTAATAGTTTGCTTGATAGAAAATGGCTTAAAATTTGGCTGAAATTTGAAAGAAGGGTATGGAAAAACTGATTGGTTCAAGATCAAGAAAGGAGTACGACAAAGCTGTCTGCTGTCACCCTGTTTATTTAACCTATACATTGAGTGCATCATGAGAAATGCCTGGCTGGATAAGTTACAAGCCTGAATCAAGATAGGCGGGAGAAACATCAGCAACCTCAGATATGCAGATGATACCATTCTAATGGCAGAAAGCAAAGAGGAACTAAAGAGCCTCTTGAGGAGAGTAAAAGAGGAGAATGAAAGAGCTGGCTTAAGACTAAATATTAAAAAACTGAGATCATGGCATCTGGCCTCATTAATGCATGGCAAATAAAAGGGGAAAAGGTGGAAGTAGTGGCAGATTTGTTCTTCTTGGGCTCCGAAATCACTGCAGATGGTGACAGCAGCCATGAAATCAGAAAACAATTGCATCTTGACAGGAAAGCTGTGACAAACCTAGACAGTGTGTTGAAAAGCAAAGACACTTCTCTGCCAACAAAGGTCGTTATAGTCAAGGTTTTGGTCTGCCCACTAAGCATGTACGGTTGTGAGAGCAGGACCATAAAGAAGGCAGAACGCCAAAGAATTTATGCCTTCAAACTGCGGTGCTGGAGAAGACTCCTGAAAGTACTTTGGACAGCAAGGAGATCAAACCAGTCAATTTTAAGGGAGATCAATCTTGAATATTCACTGAAAGGACTGATGCTGAAGTTGAAGCTCCAATATTTTAGTCATCTGATGCAAACAGACTTGGAAAAGTCCCTAGGAAAAGTCCCTAGATGCTAGGAAAGATCAAGCACAGAAGAAGAGGGCATCAGAGGATGAGATGGCTGGACAGCATCACCAATGCAATGAAGATGAACTTGGGCAAACTCTGGGAGATGGTGAGGGACAGGGAGGCCTGGCATGCTGCAGTCCATGGAATTGCAAAGAGTCAGACACGACTGGGTGACTGAATAACAACAATTCCTAGATAATCATGTAACAGACATCATTGTAGAGTGTGGAGTGTATCAAGGTAGTAGATTTTATTGATTTTTAGTGATTCCAAAGCAGATATACATCATTTTCTCATTTATTATTTCACCTTTCTAAAAATGAGAGTCCTAAATATGTTGATGAAGAACTGAAAAGTAAGTCATAATTCACTTTCACAAGATGAGGAAAGAGTTTTGGATTCTGAGTTGGGAGTTAACAGGTTTTAGTTTTCACTTGTTAGTTTTAGCCATGCTTCTGGGCTTGGTATCTGCATCCAAACAATGGGGTTTAAATCTGCAATTCCTGGTTTTCTCCAGTAAGTAGGGTGAATGTAGGTGTGGGGGCAGAGAACAGTGGGAAAGTTCTCATCATCTGTCCTTCTGTCAGTACTTTGGAGCTGGGGTTTGTGATAGAATAACTGATATTTGGAGATTTTGTGAAGGAGTGATACAGGATCATCTGAATACTTCTATAAATGGAAGAAGCAGAATGTGCTTGAAGTTTCCAGGTTTGTTTTAGTCTTTTCCTATAGATTATGGTGTCAGAATCAGAGAACAACTGTACATTTATCTATCCTAAATACAATGAATACTACTAAAATTTGTCTTAGTGAACTCGGTACCCCAAATATTTGCAGTCATTTTTAAATAGGTATCTCAGCAGTAAAGCTTAAAAGTGCTTTTGATGTTGACTTGCATTTGACACACTAACTAAATTTGCTTGTATTCATTACCAACAGAAGATTTCAATATTGATTGCACTTTGAAAAATATGGCTGTAGACTGTGATTTCCTTTGTGTATTTGTTTAAAATCTACTTTCTAATCCCATATCAGTACTCCCTTATTAACAATTTCAATGACAGATTATTATTTTGAATTTTAGTTTTCACTTTTATCTCAGAATATGTGGATGGGTAGAGCAACAATTCTTAGATTAGATTGAAGAGTCCTTTCAGTATTGAGAATAACTGGCAGACTTTCATTTGTACCTAAAATAAGCAGAAGTATAAATTCTTATCTAAAGGAACCTATTTCAAACATCTTAATTTTCAAAGTAAGGGCAAGAAATGTTTTAAAAAATGTATATCATATAAGAACTTCTAAGGGGTTTATGGCTATTTTTTCCTCTTCCGCTCAAATGAAAAGTAATTTGAAAATTTCCACAAAAGTATTGAAAACAGATTTCTATACTTGGACTGTTCCAGCTGGTGACCCTCAACTAGTCAAATAATCCTTTCTGAATGATCTTTTTTTATGTATAAACCAATATAATTGTATTCACAATAATTAATAAATTTGATGCATGCCAATTTAAATGACTAAATTACCCCAACTGACCAACACAAAAGCTAGAAATCATCAAGATTTACCTAAAACCTCTTCTGTAACTAGCTGTTCAAAATGAGTTGGAAGCACTCTTGGAAAGCTGTATAAGCATCATATGCTTCCTCTTCTACATGTTTCCTATTTTCACACACAGCAAAGGAGATGAATTACTTCACAGTCATTTAAATAAAGTATTAATTACTTATATCTAATAATACATAGGAAATTTAGCTTAATAACAAATGAATGACTACATTATGCCTAGAGGTTTAAACAGAGAAAAAAACAGTAAAGGTATTAGCAGCAAAAATTCTGCATGATTTATGACCATTTTGATGTTTGAAAGAAAGTTTCAATTAGCTCTAATAAAGACCACATTAGAGGAATAAAAATTTCCAAAAACCTTACAGTCTAAATCACTCATCTTATAAATATTTCTTCATCAGTGAATCTTTATGCTCCAATAAAAGTCAATCACAGCTAACTAAAACTTCTGGATTTACACAAGAACAATTCGCTCCAAAAATCCCAACTGCAAATGCAAAAATCTCTAAGCAAGAAATATTACAATTGGCAGAGAATGCCATGAAGGATAAAAATATATGCAGTCTGTGTGGGTTTTAATTTATCTTTTGGTCAAACTGAACCTAAAATCTCGTGTGTTTTTTTTTTTTTTTAGTTAAAAATTCAAAAACCAAAATTTTGAAAATAACTGTGTAAGAAATGAAATTAGTATAACAAAAAAAGTTTGAAATTTTTCCATCAAAGCAAGTCTCACTGAAACCATAGTAAGAGGGTTATTACCAGAAAACAAGTTTATACAGAGGCATGTTTACTGCTACAGCTTTAACTGATTTGAGCGGTGGAGCCTTTAAAAAAATGAAGCCACAGATTCAGTGGAGTGTCAACAAGACGAAAAAGAGAAGAATAAGAAATTCTAATTTTAAAACTCATCTTAGAAACCTAATTTCTCTTAAATGTAAAGTTCAATCCTTCTTTCAGTCTGCTGTGTTAACTTTGCTTATTAACTTTAAGGAAAAAAATAGTGGCACAGTCACAATATAGTTGGTCAAGCTTTATAAATATAAGCTATATAATATATACATATCCATAGGTATGTCATAAGACAGCTTGAAATAAAAACTGAACATTCAAATTTAGTAATATGCAATAATATACAACTCTAATTTACATTAAATTACACATATAAAATATAACTTTATAGCAAATTTAAGATCAATTAAATCTTGTCTAAAATATTTTTAAATATTTATTATCTCTAGAACTGTTTTGTCATAGTATTTGCACATACATTTAACTTTGGTCAATAGATGTTCTTTGCATAAATAGATTAGATAGAATTGATGATATTCATTCAAGAAATGGACTTAATATACCACAATATTTTAAATGCCAATAATCACTGAAAATAAAACAAAAATTTAGGATATTTTACTTGAAAGTTGTTCTCACAATAAATCATAAGTGTATTTAAAAAGAAATTACTAATGAAAAAGTTAAAGAAAGTATGCTTACACAGACTGATCCTTTACAAAGTTATATGGCTTATAAAGAATGGACTACACATTTTTGTCTAGATTTATATACATATACTTTGCTTCAGTAAGTTATGTTTTTGCTGTTATTATGTTCATTATAGTAGGATTTTTTTTAGATAATAAATACTTTTGAAAATCTGTGGAAGGTTATGTACACTTCAATTCAGTAAAATAAACACGTTTATATACCAAAACGTGTGTGTGTAATTTCAAGGGCTTCCCCGACACCTTGACCTCAGAAGCTAAGCTCTAGGCCAGGACTCTGACTTCCATGTTTAAACTTCTATTTTCCTCAATGCAATACACACCTAAACATGTACATAGACATTAGGTGAACAACTGCACTTTCCTCAGCTTTATTGACATATAACATTGTGTAGTTCCAGAAGTACCATTTAATGACTTGATATATGTACATACTGTGAAATGATTACCACAATAAGGTTAGTTAACACATAGATCACCTCACATCTAGTGTTTGTGGGGTGAGAATAGTAAGGCCCAACTTACAGCAGTTTTCAGTCATACATTACAATATTGTTACCCACAGTCAGCCTGCCGTCAATGAGATCCCCAGAATGTATTCATCCTCTTATTTGAAGCTTAATACACTACATTTGGAAACTATGTGTTTGTTTTACTTACGAGAGAAAAATGTGTAATTTTTTTCTACCTATATTCACATAGGCCCTTGTAACACTACCAAGAGAAAACTCAAAGGAATACTTTAAAATCAGAGAGTTTAAAACTGATTTAGGTGAGACAACTAGTGAGTATTAAAAAAGTAAGCCCAGTGTGATGTAACAAGAAAATACTTTAAGTGTTAGAAATAAATGTTTAGAATTTCTAAATACCAAGTTGTATATGCATTTTAGCATAATTAAATTAGGAAAATTCTAATTGAAAATGTAGCTGACTAACCGAAAAATAAAATGGTGTTTGTCACCTTATATACATTCAATGAAAAACCTGTATTTAAGCTTAATGTATTAAGGAAAGTAAATTAAGCAAACAGCTATTCCACAAGAGTATACATCATTTCAGTCTAATTTTAGGATGATTCTCCTTATTAAATATCATGTATGAAATAGTCTTATTTATCATCTTATCTCATTAGATATTGTCTAGGGAGGCAATTTTGAAAAAGGAAAAATGGTTAGGAAGACTTTATTTTAGTCAAATTAGATTTGATACTTTGAATGTTTACTATCTAATATAATCTCTTAACAACTCTTCAGCTCTAGTGTACTTTTTGGTAAAGTTTTAATAACTTTCTTGTAATTAAAAATAGCATATGATATCAGAAACCAACAGTAATTAAACGTAATCAAATTTAGTGAAATATGTACAAAATAAAGAGATCTGTACACATTTTGTTAAGGAGTTATCAATCGATATACTGTTTACTATGTGAAATGAGACAATGCTTATTACTAAAATAAAGGCTAAGTCCCTTCTTTGCCTCGTTTTCTGCTTTTGTAAAATGTATTGCTTGAGAAACAAGTCTTCAAAAAACAAGGCCTAAAAAAATCTACTACTCAGGGTGCCTTTGAGGATATTTAATTAAAATCTAATCCTGCATTCATTAAGGCTCACATAAATTAAGCTGTCATTCATAAGATTTATGGATTCTCATTTGCATATTGCATACAATTCATCAATTACTCAAGTATGAAAGGAGCACATTTCCCTTGGAGCTGCCTGCTACCCTGCCAACATTTGAAATGACGGAAAGAGCAAGACTGTCAGGCATTCACACAAACTTTCTTCCAAATGTCTGCTCCTTGATTAATCTAATTTTCTAGATATTCCCTACAAGATATACCAACAGCCTTGCTGCATATTTCTATTATTTCTCCTGTCTTCATCACCAAAATCTTCCAGTCTTTGAATACTTCTTCATGTCTGAGTGATTATTATTTGTTGGCTAATGGTATGGCATTAGTGATTTCTTTTTTGAAAATGTGATGCATGCAAGCAAAAGACAAAGAGGTAAGCTATACATATTTGTTGATTTTTTAACATTAGTATCTTTCTATCAATGATTAGCCTATTTCATGTGCAATAAAGATTTGAAAATGAGGAAATGGAATGGCCAGGGAATAGAATGATTATAACTAACTAGCTTTTCAAAGAATCTTACCATGTCAGAAGAATCTAAAACAAAGCCACAAAGTAAATCATCGATTCTATGTTTAAGGTAAAAATAGAATTCACTCACTCAGCTATAAGTACATGTCATTGTACTTTTTACAGTTCTAAGTGAAGTAGTAACCCAGATGAATTTGTTCTCATTGTGCATAAAGCATACTGTGTTAATTCACTTGTCTTCTCTGGGGAATAGATCTTAATTTCAGTGGCACAACTTGCAAGAAACTGTCTTTGAGAGCATACTCTGGAAATCTTCCAACAGACATGTGATCAGGTGTGCAATTTAATGCAAGCCCCAGCTTACGTCCAGCACTTCTACAATTAAAATATGCGAATGTTTCAATATTCTCAAAAATGACTGCTCCTGAATACATACTATCTCTTTTATGTCAATTGAATGAAAAAAAAAAGGAAGAAATGCCTTAAGCACTAATTTTCCATGGAGTACATCAACTCGATGGAAAAAGAAAGCATTTGAATTAATTTCAGTATTCAGAACATTTTGTATTTGGTAATATGACAGATTTTACCTTCCTTTGTAATACTTGACAAAACTATGATGATATCTATTTGGAAATGCTTCCATATTTAGAACAGAAAATTAGAAGTCCCCAAATTCAAACCTAAACATCTTAGGTTAAATGTCAAGTTATGAGGAGAGACACATTTAGGTAGATGTCATTAGCCAGGAGTCTAAGGAATTGAGTAGGAGACCCTAAGGACTATACCAGCATAATCATAAGTATTTTCACTTTACAAAAACTGTGCTTCAGGAGAGAAAAAAAATGCACTCAGCAATGAAACTAACTGTCACTAAACCCTTACAAATATATTCAACATAGGAGAAATAAATGCCTTTATAAATGTGATCATAGAGATGAAATTATTAGCATGCTTAATTTATAAGACGACCTTCAAAAGTGAAAGCAAACAACAGACCAGCTCATGATTTTTATTCATTCAAGTTAGATAGTTCATCATAATTTTCAGAGATCCATGCCTGAGACACTCCTGGGTATATTATTTGTGTTTTAACTCTTGCATTCTCTACATTTCAGTTTTCTCAGCATGAGCTGTCTACTTTATGCTATCCAGGTCACGTGCAATAGAAAAAGAATTGTCCTAGTCTACAATAATAAAGCTTATTTTATTTCTTCAATACAAACCACCTGTTTGGGTTTTGTACTGTTATTGAGAACTTTTAACTATGTTAATTAATTATGATAATCAACTACCTTATTCCAACAAATAGAAAGTGAATGAAAATCATACAGTAGGCTTTATTTTCTTTATTTACTTTGTGCTATAAAATAATTCACCTCAGAATGATGAAGAAATTCTGAGTAAGAGAACACAAAAGATCCAGCAGTAATGGACAAAAAGGGAGAGTCAGCAGATCACCTAGGGCTCTTTGCTTATATTGGAGATTTTGCATTAAACATTTGTACAGATGAGGTGAAACTGTTTCAATTCCCAGAGTGCAAATTTGGTTAAAATTAATTATTCCCCAAATGACTGTGCTTCTTTTTATTTTTCATATCCATGTCTTGATTAATAATCAGTCTGAACTGGCATTTCTCAACCAAGCCCCACATTCTCGGCCACACACATGACAGAAAATATTGATAGACTGGAATGTCAAGAGGAACAGGAAAAAAAAAAAAACCTAGGTTGGCTAAAATTTCATTTCAAGCATATAATTTTAAGCGATAATTATTTCAAAAGCAACACACAATAATAATTAAATCAGAGGATACTACTCCCTTTTAAGAAAATTAAATATATTTTCAGGAAGGAAAGCATCAATATGGCAATCTTAAGAATCTTAGGAGATGATGGTCTATCAGTGGCAATCAGGATTGATATCCATCAAATGAAGATGTCTCAAAGCTTTTCCCATGCCAACAGAATGTTTTTTATGTTACATCACTTAATATTATTTAAATATTACTCAGGGCTTATGGAATTCATGCAAAACTATAGCAAAGCACAATAAGAGGCTTGGAAATAGAAACTTTAGCAGCTTGACAACAAAATAAGTAAGTGTATTTATGTAAGATGATGCAGTTTTCAATCATGCTAGAAGAACAACATTAGGCATTACCTAATGATTTTCAACATACAACAAAAATCCAGAACTTTCTAAAATCATTTCCAACAAGACTTTAAAGCAGATTAAACCTGCTGGGTATCTTGGTGGCAGAAATATACACTAATAATTCCACCTTCATGTAAAAATTTTCTGTATTTGGTACTGAAAATGTAACAATATAAAATAAATGTTTTGTTTCTGGTCCTCTCAAAAGCTGTCATACCAAATTATTCTGGATATGTGCATGCATATTTAGTCATTCAGTTGTGCCCAATTCTCTGTGACCCCATGCATGGACTATAGCCTGCCAGGCTACTCTGCTTATGGGATTCTCCAGGCAAGAATACTTAAGTGGGCAGCCATTCCCTTCTCCAAGGGATCTTCCCAACCTGGGGATCGAACCCAGGTCTCCTGCATTGCAGATGGACTCTTTACCATTTGAGCCACCAGGGAAGCCCTCTGGATATGTGTATTACTTCTATAAAAGAATATGTAAGATCAAAGACATTCCCTTATGGTACAATGAGTACTGATCAGCCTTATTAATCTTATAACAAGAAAAATGGAGCAACCAAACCACACAAAGTTCCAAAGAAGGGCAAGCGTCATCACCTGGGGCTGTCAGTCTACCCTACTCTGTACGAATCTGTTCTCCAAAAGGAATAATTTAAACTATTTACACATTTCTTTTTCCGAGGTTAAAAGCTAAGTACATACAAGAAATTTTAAAAAAGTAGAAAACATATGTTTTCAATCACATAAAGGACAAGTTGCCTAACTCTGAATATATTTGTAATAAGCATAAGGGTCATGCATGCAAAATTTTTAAAATCTATTCAAACAAGAAACGTTTACTTCTTGTGTACAATGGTGTCTAATTTAAATTTGTTCCTTTACATGTTATGCATGTATATAGTATACATACATGTATTATGTAAGACTGTTATAGATGTTATTATCAATCCTAGCTAATTCTCATAGCTGTAGCATTAACACTCAAATAATACCAGTTTCTATGTCAGAGTCACTTGGATTTAAAAATAGAGAAATTAAGAGAAAATATGCTCAATTCAATTGGATGCCCTCTTGTAAGAAATTTAGCCCTGGATTCCTCAAAATCACTTCTCTATAAAGAGAAAAATACATGGATTCATTGCTCAGAAGTTACTGTAAAGATCTCCAGGGGATCTTCCCAACCCAGGGATCAAACCCAGGTCTACCTCATTGCAGGAAGATGCTTTATCATCTGAGCCACCTACCATCTTTAGGGAAGCCCTAAAGATCAGGTAGAATAAGGAATTTTAGCTCTTGTAATTCCAAGAGTTCTTCTGAGGTAATCTCAGAACCTTTTTCATGCTCCCTCTCTAAGGTTTCAACCCATAATTGAGCTTATAGTCAACCACTATCACCAAATCATTTTCACACATAATATTGTTAGATAAATCATTTCAAACTCTTCCCCATGCAGGATCTTAACATTCACCTCTATGAGAGTTATGTTACCTATATGTGATCTGGGCTTCCCAGGTGGTGCTAGTGGTAAAGAACCCACCTGCCAATGCTGGAGACATAAGAGATGTGGGTTCGACCACTGGGTCCAAAAGATCCCCTGGAAGAAGGCGTGGCAACCCACTCTAGTATTCTTGCCTGGAGAATCCTGTGAACAGAGAAGCCTTGCAGGCTATGGTCCATAGAGTAGCAAAGAGTGGGACCCAACAGAAGCAAGTGACTTAGCATGCAGGTGTGCATACGTGATCTACCATTCCAGCCTGCCAAGATTTTGGTGATCTTGATTCCATCGTTATCTACTGCTTCATCCAGCTTCAAGAACAGGAAAGCCCACTTCTTGAATTTACCTTGAATTTTTCACTAAATGTATCAGCATATTTCAAAGGTTCTATCCAATCGAACCCTCCCCTTTGTTTTCTCTTCTACCACCCTAGTTCTACCTTTAGTTTAATTACCCTCTTTTTTGCTTAAAAAGTCATCCATTGGCTCCCTATTCTCTGGAACAGAGGTTAGCAAATTACAGTCTGCAGGCCAAATTTTGCCTACCGGCTTTCCAAATGCAGTTTTATTGGTACATAGCCACGTCCATCTGTGTACGTCTTTTCTACGGCTGCTTTGGCATTACAGTGGTAAAGTTGGGTAATTTCAACAGAAGTCACATGGTTCGCAAAGCCTATAGTATATACTTTCTATGCCTTTCCAGAAACATTTTAACAATCACTCCCCTACAGGATATTTCAAAACCACTTAGCACGATGCTGAAATCTCATCATGGTCTGATCACAAACTCCATTTTGAGCATCTTGTTTCACCAATTGCCTCTCTTCATTCCCATTGATACTCCCTACTTCTCTATATTTACTCATATTATTTTTCTCCAACTGGAACTATTTCCCCAATATCACTTTCAGAATAAGTTCTAAACATATAGCAAATTCCTTTAAAAAGAAACAATGTCCAGAAATAATAAGGGAAAGCAAAATATTCTATGTGTCTATGTTTTATTCTAAATTGTTGCTGCTATCTGATGTATTCATTCTTTGGATCAGCAATGATAACTTTAACACTGGACTAATACATGTTATAAGTTATTGAAACAATTTTTTCACCAGAAGGTGATTGGACAACACTAGGGAGCAAGAGTTCCTTAAATATATAAACACTAACAAATAAATTATCCCAAGGGGTTGGTTACTTCCTAGAAGTAAGTTGGTTACTTTACAGTTTTACATCATAGTGTTGCATTTTATTAATTACAGCATTTTACAAAATTATCCATCCAGCATCATAAAGAATTCATATCATTCTCTTATAATGAATATTTAATATATTATCTGAGTCCATAGAAATTCATATTTTCATATAAGTCAATTAAAGTACCCCCACTGGTGCAGAGATAGTGTGCTTCTGGTCTGGACACTGGGTATTTGTCAACTGGAGTAAGATTCAAGCTTTGTTCTCACCCAAACATTCCAAGGACAAAGCAAATCATAAAAGCGGAACTCTGCTAAAGCAAAGACATAATGTGCCCACTCCTGAGGTCAAAGAGGACTTCATTGTCTATGCACAGGAAGGCTTCTTGGGGGTCAAAAAGGGAGCGGGCCCCACCCCATAATAACTGTAAACATGTACCCACAGGCCTATGCATTGGGATCCATCTCAGAAAAAAGTTATACACGCATCTTGGGGACAGTCCATGGACAGTCAGGTGTGAAGAAAGAAACCAGATAACTGGTCAAATGTAAACAAAGACCCCGAAGGACTGTCCTATATAAGTGGTTTACATCACCTCTTTACTGAGCTCTTCTTCACTCAGGATGATGCCCACACTCCTCTCCAGGTGTGTCTCTGCCTAACTCCCGACTTACTGTGCTCCTTCTTCCTCATTAGAGAGGATGTCCATACCCTCTCTCTCTGGGTGTGTATCTCTGCCCTGTTTCTGAGTTAGATAAACAAACTGCTTTCCTGTGGGCTTTCCCATACATTGTGCTCTGTATCTAACAATACCCTTTGTACCAGTTTTGTACAGTTTTTGCCTCCTTGGAGCATTCTTACTTTCAAAAGTGAGCAAGAGCCAGAGCCACTTTGCCTCTAGCTTCTAGGCCCTGTTGGTCTGGTGGCTAAAATTTCTTGTTTTCATCCAGGTTACCAACGTTTAATTCCTGGGCTGGAATCCAAGATATCTCTTCAGATCTGCACACTGCTCTCCCTGCGAAATCACCATCATTATGGAAAACAAAACAAAACACTATTGAATATATAGCCCTTCTTACTCGCTAAAGGTATTGCTCACATGGGACCCAGGGCCCTGAAAGGGCTAGTTTTCTTCATCAAATATTTCCCCTGAAAAAAAAGTGCAAGTGTTAGTTGCTCAGTCATGTCTGACTTTTTGTGATCCCAAAGATTGTAGCCCTCCAAGCTTCTCTGTCCATGTGATTCTTCAGGCAAGAATACTGGAGTGAGTTACCATTTCCTCTTCCAGGGATCTTCCCAACTCAGGGATCGAACCCACATCTTCTGCACTGCAGGGGATTCTTTACCATCTGAGCTACCAGGGAATTCCTTACTCTCCAAGTAGTTTAGACTGTAAGGGGGAAAGCCCCAACTATATTTACTTTGCATGAAATAATTAATCCATTTCAAAATTTTACCTCTTTTCTCCATAATGCAACCAATCTTTTTTTTTTCTAATGATGTGACAGAATTGAATTTTTTTTAGCTAATATCAAGTATTTGAGCCAGATTGTGGCTGTCAGTGAAGGCAAAGGCATTCTTCATGCCATTTTTGGCAGCTTTGAGTGGATTGCTGGTTATTTCATATCTCACTTTTTATTAAAAGGTCATAGGAAATGCTCTAAAACTCTATCTTCAAGATCCTAGCCACCAGAAAACACTGAGTTGCATCAACAGAGTAAAAAAAAATGCCAGTAGACTGTTAGAAGTTTGCACATATTTTCTGGGCAATTACCGCAAATATCAGCAAAGAGTTTTGAAGAACCAGAATCTAAAAGAAGAGCTGTGGCTACTTCTACTGACAAAATAATAATAATTACTGGGGAAAACCAAAGGTTACAGGAAAAGAAAAAATATTGTCTAAGCTCTTCGTGACTTGCCCCAGAGGAACAGATTATCACAATGACCAAATACACATAAAATACATCCAAAAATTCATTGGGTACCTACTTATATAGGATATGACAGTAGACATCCACTGAACTATAATGACAAAGACTTTGAACACAGGGGCAATTTAATTGAGGAAAACAGGAAAAGATACATGGAAAAGCTTAGTAATAATGCAAGAAAAAATAATCATATTTGATTAAAAATAATACTTAAAAAAATGGATGAACATAGAAATTCATGACCTCAGAAAAAAGCAGAATATGGTCTGTTATTTTTGAGAGGAGAAGAGGAAAAGAGGACAACAGAGGATGAGATGGTTGCAGGGCATCATTGACACAACAGGCATGAGTTTGAGCAAACTCAGGGAGAAAGCAAAGGACAGGGAAGCCTGGAGTGCTGTAGTCCATGGAGTCGCAATGAGTCAGACACAAATTAGTGACTGAACAACAAGGACAGAAAGGAAGGAGAAAGAACATTCTAACATGTTCAAAGTGCATTGTTATTTTTTGTGAGAAAGATGAAATCAAGTCCATATCAATGCTTGCTCTTTTTCTTAATAGTTAGCCTACAAATATACATAGACTAGAAAAACATTTCAGTAAGGTTTGATTGATGACACAATGTTTTTTAACAGAGCTGATGTACATAAGCACATTCATTCATTCATTTAATAAGTACTTAACATGTATAGTACATTATGTATTACATCAGCTCTCCTCTGCTGTGCAGTGCATGAAGTTGAGTCAGATATGGGCCCTGTTTTGTTAAGAGGACATGTAGAATATAAAGCATGTTTGTGGAACACTGTAACACCATAAATACAGTGAAGGCGACATCTTTAAAAGTTGGGGAAAAGAGATGTGAAAATTCAGAAGAGAAACTCTGTGAGAAATTTTTGGATTATTCTCAAAGGAGGTGGCATTTGAGAGAACTCTGGGACAGATGAATAACTTGGCATTGAAGACCTTGGCAGGAAGATTTGGGCAGACAAGGTGCATTCTTGGCATAGGGACAAACATCAAAGACATACAAACCATAGAATGTAGATGATTTCTGAACAACAAGTGGTTTAAGTTAGTGAAGACATTTAAAACTAGAGAAGTAAGAGATAAATCTACGAGTAGCTGTGAAACAATTCACAAAGAGCCTTAATTAAAAAAAAATAATAATAATCTTTATGTTTATAACCAATCAGTAACTAGAGAGGGTTTGGTTTTTTTTTTTTTTTTTTGGTTCATTTATTTTGCCATTGTTAGTTTGATTTCAACAAATGGGGAGACTGTGGGCAAGGAGATTACTTAGAAGCATTGTTTGTCCTGAAATGTAAGATGTCCCAAGCTGTACCAGCAATAATATAGGGACAATAGAAATGGTGAAGTTGGGAGAATAGGAGGTACAGAGATAGAGAGCTCATAATCAAGAATGTTTGACATAACAGCTTATGAAATGTAGAGTTCAAGTGAAAAGAGACCCTCATTAAAAATGACTGAAAATATTAGATCCTTGGCTGAAATAAAATTATCCACTTGGAAAAAAAAAAGGAACAAAGATGAAAGTGAAGGCTAGTTTTGAATAAATTTTGGTCATGGAATTTACATGATGTTCATCAAGTAATTGGACATGTCTTACTGGTGCTCAGGAGAGAGACATATATTTAAAAGGCATCAGCACAGAAATAAGAATTCAAATCATGAACTGTTTGGTACTTTAAGAACAAACAGCTCTTGATTATTTCTACATGCTTAAAAGGTTCGACATATATTTGTCAGTAAAGTCAATCACCATAGAAGTAATTCTCCACAAACAGGGAGATGTAAATCTCCATCTTGAAAAATGTAGGTAGAATGGGGGGTATTAAGACAGTATAAGTGAGGTGAAAAGGGATTTTTGTCCCACACTAATTCCAATTGCATCTAATCTGATAAAAAGGACTATAAACAGTTCCTTGCCAAAGAAAACCCATTTACAATATTAGTTGAGGAGCAGAATTCAGGAAAGAAAAGACAAGATGATAGGATGAAAACCAGTATAATGAAAATTTTAAAAGAAAGCTGTCAAATGATGGAGATAAAAACACAAAGTTTAACAGGGTAACAACTGACACAATCTGACTAGAAGGCTGATGGTTACTTTCAGAGGAAGCTGACAAATGTTAGTAGAATCTTTGTGGAAGCCAATACACAAGAAGTTGTACAGATGGAAAACAAGGGTGAATCAATGACTGTGACATGAAGTTGGTCATTGAAAATAAAAGGTGAAACCATCATGGCTTGGGTCCTGAATGGTGTTTTCGGAAAAATGAACATGTGTCTAGAACACTGCCCAATAAAAATATAATGCAAGTCTCATAGGATATTTTATATTTTTAATAATGATCTTCATAAATTAAAATGAAATTAAAAACATTTTACTTAATATAGACAAGATACTATCTTTCAACATGTAATTAATATGAAAATTACTGAGATATTTCATTGCTTTTTCCTACAATCTTTTCTAATGAAGAAAGAAATGGCAACCCACTCCAGTGTTCTTGCCTGGAGAATCTCCATGAACAGAGGTGTTTGGTGGGCTACAGTCCATGGGGTCACAAAGAGTCACGACTGAACGACTAAGCACATCTCTTCTAAATCGGGTTTGCACAATATGGTTACATTCCTCAGTTTGGATTGTCAACACTTCAAGAGCTCAAGAGCCATAGTGGTCACTGTGCTGGACAGGACCGCTCAGAAATAGGGAGCTACAAGCCAGGAATGGCTTTTGAAGCTGTTACTTGACCATTAAGTTTGGTTAGCTGGCTGGTAAGAACTATTATGAGTGCATGTATTTTCTCTCTTTTTTCTTATTTTTTCTTATTTTGTCATTAAATTAAAAAAAAAAACATAATAAAAGGGTGTTTGAATTAGGGATCACAAAACACTGCTCAAACTACTCTTTGTAACTAAGAAAGAATAATTGTTTGAGATGAGAACTTAAAACTAAGACACTTTGAAGCTAATCATATGAGCTTTTAAAGATACAGTGTAAATGTTAAAAGTAGGAAAAACTTCCAGGATTCCTGAAGTAAAAGACACATTATAAACAGACGACTAAAATTGGTTTGAGAATTTCAAAACCATTCCTCATGAAATCATAATTATATCAACTTGTACAAATAAAAGGTCAAGAACTTTCCAAATAATTGCATCCAGACATTGTCTCATTAACTGGAATCCCACACGCAAAAGTAATTCAACATCTATTGGATTTATCCTTTGCTCACTCTGTTTTCTCAAGACTGATGAAGACAGCCAAATCACACATCTGGCATATCTTCTTCAAGCCATTTTTTACTACTACATCAAATAAGATGAATTCCAAATACCATACTCCTTTACCAATCAAAAAAAAATTACTGTTATAAAAACAAAATTACATCATTTTAAGAGAGTTTTCCTTGAACAAGTATTTTTCTTTAAAAACTATGTCTACCATTTTATTATCATTTAAAACTAAGTAATAATACAGCATACAGAGTGAAAAACACTTTAGAATGTATTTTGTTTAAAATTTTAAAAATACATAGGATGCAAACTCCAGGCTATTTTAAAAAATTTTCTCAGTAAAATTCTGATTTATTTACAGTCACATGAATGTGCTTGAAAGAGTATCTGGGCTTATGCTAGGACAATTCAAATTGGTGAATTGGTTGGTTTGGACAATTCAAACCAACTCTCAAAGAGTTAAATGATACATATGTAAGAGCATCAACAGTAAAGCTGGATGAAGCATAACTACTTCCTCATGCATACATTTAATATATCCCAGTAGTCACTTCTCAGTACATAATAATCTCAAAGGGAAACATTACTGAAATCTCCTCAATTCAAACACTGATTTAAATATTCTAATCAATATTTTCAAAATTATTTAAAAACTGCTACCTGCCACTTGTCCTTATACACAAATGAAATATATTATTTCTTCCTTCATATGACTAAAGATGACATGAAATGATCCATAGATTCTCAAAATAAGCCATTAGGGAGGATTAGTTTTCTTTAAAAAAAAAAAGCTAATGTGGGTGCGTGCTAAGTGGCTTCAGTCATGTAGTACGGTTTGTGACCCTATGAACTATAGCCCAGCAAATTCCTCTGTCCAAGGAAGAATACTGGAGTGGATTGTCACGCCTTCCTCCAGGGGATATCCCCCACCCTGGGATTGAACCTGCATCTCTTACATACCCTGCTTTGGCAGACAGATTCTTTACCACTAATGCTACCTAGGAAGCCCCTAGGTAGAATTACCTAGCCCCTTCTCAGAATTACAGTAGGTAATTCTGAGAAGAAACACAATATATCTTTCCCTTCCTTTTTCTTTTCTTGAATTTATATATTCTTCTCTTCTTAATGCAAATGCTACTTTTATTATTCCATTTTCTTGCAGAGTTGACTTGCTATGTACATATTATCTTCCAACCTAAGTTCAAACTGGTTCCTTGAAACAGTTCCTGTCTCATATTTGACATATCCTTCTGCTGCACAGAATACCAACCATATGGAAGGCATTCAATAATTGATTCTGTTTGTGTGTGTGTGTGTGTGTGTGCTTATTGGAAGGAGAAAAGAAAGACAAAATGGCCAAAAGTGTGTGCCTTATCAGGTGATACTAAGTAAAAACACATTGGCATAAAGAAAAAATAAAAACTAATCAAACAAGAACCTTGTCTATCTCATTGATTTTCTAGGAATGGACTTCAATTCTAATTATGTTTCTTATCATTAGGGTTGAAATTTTTATATATTTTTTATTTTATTAAAGCATAGTTGATTTATAATGTGCTAAATTCACAGTAAACTAATTCAGTTATACATATGTGTGTGTGTGTGTATATATATGTATACATATATGCATTCTTTTAAATATTCTTTTCTATTATGGCTTATCATAGAATAGTGAATATATTTCCTGTTCTATACAATAGTACTTTGGTGTTTTTCCAGTTTATATGTAATAGTTTGGATCTGCTAATCCCAAACTCCTAATCCATCAGTAAAGTTTTAAAATGAAAAAGAAATTGAAACATTTTATTAAGAGAAAATCCTACAAATTTACTTGTTTATTTTTATTTTCATAGAATAAAAAATATAAAATGCTCCTTTCAAAATGCTTGATTAAATTGATCCATTAAAATATATCAAAAATACTCTTTGCTAATTTTTAAATATGAATTACTTCTATTCATATTTTTAAATCTATAAAAAATAAAATTACTAAACAGATATAATGGTAAAAGATATAAAACAAATAGTTATCCTTCCTAACTATTTTTGGCAAAATCACATCATTTCTACTATTTTCCAGGCTCTTGTGGCACATATGGAAAAAATTATCTTATCCAAAGAATAATACAGCATTTAATCTCATCGAAAGCAACCCCTAGGCATAATCACTTAAAATAAAAAAATATAAGTGATAATATAGCCCAATGGATCCACTGGAAACCAAGCTTCTACTAGTAATATATGGAAATCCCACTAATAAATAAATTAGTATTTTCCTCAGTTAAGCTTGTCAGCATCAGTGATCATTACTAGCCATTCATTCTTCCTTCTCATTTCTTCAAATAGCAAACTAATGTTGAAACCATATCAAGCAAATTTTCTAATCACTATCAAACACAAACCTGATTAGTTTACTTAACATGAGATATTCCTAAAATTTATTCATGATTTTAAAATTGAAACACTATACTTATAATACCTACTCCCTTGGAAAAAAATAAAATGAAGAAAAATGAAAACGAATATTTTATTTTGGGTTTTCTAGCCAAATACAGTTGACAATGAAAACCAAAAGTGCGTTTTCCTTAATAGTAAAGGTGTTTGTTACCACTCCTTTTCCAGAACTGCAGACTCTTTCAGATGTTGCCTTGGTTTTACTATCTCAATATCATTATCTTCTTCATCTATTTTTTCATAAGAAGCTGGGAATATTTCAGTCTTCTTTTTCAGTCCAGAAGATTTTCCAAAGGTCAGTATGCAGAGGGATCAGTACATAAAATTCTCAAATAAGTAGAATTTGCCTTCACTTTTTCTATTGTTCTTACTTAGTATCTCCTCTCTAATGGTATTTAAATGCTTTTTCACCCCATATGCCATATCTCCAAAGAAATGTATGGGACTCATTGCAAAGTTTCTTCTTCTAAGGTCACATAACATATGTCTTATGAGGGCCAATATATGGCTTCTTAACTGGACAACTCTTTAAATAACCATTATTGAGGTCTTGGTATTTGTACAGTGGTGTATTTGACAAGCATCTGAAGGATTAGTGCTTTTGACTTGTGGTGCTAGAGAAGACGCTTGAGAGTCCCTTGGCCAGCAAGGAGATCAAACTAGTCAATTGTAAAGGAAATCAAGCCTGAATAGTCATTGGAAGGACTGTTGCTGAAACTCCAGCACGTTGGCCACCTGATGTGAAGATCTGACTCATTGGAAAAAACCCTGATCCTGGGAAAGATGGAAAGCAAAAGGAGAAGGGGGAGGCAAAGGATGAAATGGTCCGATAATATCACCGACTCAATAAACATGAGTTTATGCAACCTCTGGGAGATGGTGTAGCAGTCCATGGAGTGGCAATAATTGGACACAACTTAGCAACTGAACAAACAACAATGCTCAACAAAGTAGAATAAGTTTTCAGTCTCATGTAAAGCAAGACATACATGTCTACTAGACAGAAGTTCAACAGGAGTATACACTACACTATTTCCAAAATTACTGACAACCTAGTGTCAGGTGAATGTAAAGAAAGGACAGATCACTAGAAGAAGGAATAATCGGGGAATACCTTTACAGAAACTAAAACAGAACAAGCTCTAGATATGTGGAATAGGTTAGAGAGAAAAGCCAAGGCAGGAGTCAACCAATAGAGTTAAGACATGGAGATGGAAATCATGACAACATATTTGAGAAACAGTGACAAGACTGCTTGGCCTGCCTCAAGTCAAAGGTTGCTGTTTGCATTATTAAAGGAAAGAAGCCAGAGACTTTGCTATTTACTCCTTTGTGTAATCCTTCCAAGAAATCTATGAGCCCACTCTCTGTGCTTTCTTACAGATAACAATATGGAGAGAGTTTAATAGTCTTACCCAAGTATCCTGAGCTGGTAAAGTCCAGGAATAAAAGTTATTTAGAAGACATTCTATGCCAAGGAAGAGAGGAGAACTTAATTCCTGAGGCAATTTGCAATTCCTAAGTATCTTTAAACAATTCTTATGATTCTATGAAATCATTTGAGGAAGACTAATATAAATGTTTGAAAAAAAATTTGAAAACTGTGTTCTAATATGTTCCATGTTACATATATATATATATATATATATATATATATATATATGATTCCATCCCTATGTAGTTATATTTTTTCCATGTGATCTCAGCTTCTCCTAATTACTTCAGGAGTCAGCTGATTTACAGAATGATTTTATCAATCTAAGTGAAAAAATGAAGTCACTCAGTTGTGTCCAACTCTTTGCGACCCCATGGACTGTAGCCCACCAGGCTCTTCCAAGCATGAAATTTTCCAGGCAAGAGTGGGTTGCCATTTCCTTCTCCAGGGGATCTTCCTGACCCAGGGATTGAACCCAGGTCTCCCACACTGCAGGAAGATGCTTTATGATTTGTCTGAGCCCGCAGGGAAGCCTAAAAGAAGGCTATGGGGCTAAAAGAAGCCACAAACCTTGGTGAGTTAAACAGAAAATATAACAAAGGAGCCACATGTCACTTTGTTCCTTCTTCTCACTTCCAAAGCTCAAGAGCACAGAGGGGAGATAAGGTGTGAATAAGGAAATTTTATTATCCTGACATGTGGTGAAAATCTCACTTTACAAAGTATTACAGTTAATAAATGTGTTTGTCATGCAGATTTCCTCCTAAGTGGTAGAAAAAGAAACATTGAAAAGTTGAACACTTGATGATTCAGAAGTGATCATCTTTGGATAAACTGGCCACCACATTACATATTTTATTTAGCAATGGAGTTTAGACTCTTGCATTGCAAGAGAATGAAGTAGTGTCCAAAACAAGCCACCTAGAACTCTCATCATACTCTGCTATAGACATCATTCCTAAAACATTTTAAGAAAGACACAAATGAACTAGAAAGTATCCAATGAAGTGAAACCTGAAAGCTGTGACTGAGAAAAACAGTCAGAATGGCTAATCTCCTGCCTGTAGGGCAGTAGAATTAGAAGAAGCAGCTTGGAGGTCTTCAAACATCTAGAGGATCATCATGCTTATGAGAAATTAGTATAGCCCTTTCCAAAAAGAAACAAGGAGCAAATAGACTCTTCCTCAAGAAAACAAGAACACATAATTAATGTCACCCAACACGAATATGATGTTAAGAATATTCAATCACAAAATTTAACAACTATCTTTGAAAAAATACTGCACATGTGTGAACACAAGTGTTGGGGTGTAAATAAATTTTATTAATACAAAAACTATAAATCAAATTTTATGTAATTTTATGAGAACCCAAACAAAAAAGAAAGGGACTTCTATGACTGATTTAAAAGACAGAAGCTGCATAAATTAAAAAGTCCAGATGTTGTCGTTGCTGTTCAGTCGTCCAGTCATGTCCAACTCTTTGCGACCCCATGGACTGGACTGCAGCATGCCAGGCCTCTCTGTGCCTCATGATCTCCCCAAGTTTGCTGAAGTTCATGTCCATTTCATCAGTGATGCCTATCCATCTCATCCTCTGATACCCTCTTCTTTTGCCCTCAATCTTTCCTAGCTTCATGGACTTTTCCAATGAGTCAGCTGTTCGCATCAGATGACCAAAATATGGGAGTTTCAGCTTCAGCTTCAGTCATTCCAATGAGTATTCAGGGTTTAAGTGCAAGCAAGTTCCAGAATTTTTCTTTTATGCTCCACTAGTTTTGTCTTGAAATAACCATGAATTATATGAGCAACCAAACAAGGTTTGGTTAAAGCAAGTACTACACTTGGAATCAGAGACTTTGCTTAATTTATTCATTTACTTTGGGCAAATAAACATTTCTGAATCTGTATTTACGTATATAAAGTGGTAATTATAATATTTGTATTACAGAATTCAAATTAAATCTCTTTTATGCAATTAGGTTGTGAACTATACGGCTCTGATATTCTGAAAGAGTTTTCTCTGTATTTTTTCCGAAATAAGTCTCTGTTCAGTATTTATTTACACAAATGTCTTAGTTACTAGAGAATTCATCAGTTTCCACTTCAGTTTACCTCTTCTTTTTCCTTGGAGTTCTACTAGAGGTTCATTCCGAAAAAGCAGTGGCACCCCACTCCAGTACTCTTGCCTGGAAAATCCCGTGGACAGAGGAGCCTGGTAGGCTGCAGTCCATGGGGTCGCTAAGAGTCAGACATGACTGAGCGACTTCACTTTTACTTTTGACTTTCACGCATTGGAGAAGAAAATGGCAACCCCCTCCAGTGTTCTTGCTTAGAGAATCCCAGGGAAGGGGGAGCCTGGTGGGCTGCCGTCTATGGGGTCGCACAGAGTCGGATACGACTGAAGCAACTTAGCAGCAGCAGCAAAGGTTCATTATCATGAGAAAATATGTAAAAGCCACATGAATGCTTATGAAAAATGAATGCTCTCTAGTATGTTCTCTAGATGCCACTGCATCTCCAAAAGATAATCACCCTACAAACTTCAGTACACATATCAGAAGATTGGACCACACAATATCAAAGAGAAGAAAAACAATAAATTATTGCTACTTGGTGAATATGCAAGGTGCATTATACTATCATAATATATAAATCCTAATGAATGTCTACATCACCATGGCATGGCACAGAAAGCTGAATGAATTTCTGATTTCTACCAACAAATCTGTGTCATTCAAATGTGTCAATAAGATTAAGAAATGATTCAGTGTGAATCTTCCTAGAGCACCGAACATCAAGCAAGTGCAAGGTCACATAACAACTTCGCACAGCAATGCAATGCTGTGTGCAAAAGACAACATTACAAAAAGTGTGGTCTTTTAAAATTCACCAACCTGGGCACAGTAACATTGAAAACTACCATTAACTAAACAAAACAGGGTGCCAACTCCCAAGAAAACTGGGCAGCTTTGTAGTGTCTTGCAGGAAGAATAGGGCAGTTGCCATGTTCCTCATCCCAAAACATTAAAATCACTCATATTTACAACTTGACAACTTTTATTTATACTGTATGGATGTGAGAGTTGGATGGTGAAGAAAGCTGAGCACTGAATAATTGATGCTTTTGAACTGTGGTGTTGGAGAAGACTCTTGACAGTCCCTTGGACTGCAAGAAGATCCAACCAGTCCATCCTAAAGGAAATCAGTCCTGGATGTTCACTGGAAGGACTGATGTTGAAGCTGTAACTCCAATATTTTGACCACCTCATGAGAAGACTTGACTCATTGGAAAAGACCCTAATATTGGGAAGGATTGGGAGCAGAAGGAGAAGGGGACGACGGAAGATGAGATGGTTGGATGGCATCATTAACTCGATGGACATGGGTTTGGGTAAACTCCGGGAGTTGGTGATGGACAGGGAGGTCTGGCATGCTGTGATTCATGGGGTCACAAAGAGTTGGACACGACTGAGCAACTGAACTGAAGACAATATCTTAAAAAGTAATTATTATGTCATAAGTGACATTACTGACAAGGAACATTCTTCCAATATGTACATTAATAAATAAACTCATAAATAAATAGAGATAAAAGAGAATGTAGAGATTAAGCCTTTCTTTTTATGGACAAGAAAGTGGAAACTTAAAGGTGAAAAATACAAAAATCAACTAAGTTTGGGTTTTAATTGGTCACTGATGGAGTGATGTTATTAACATGCAAGATATATATATGTGTGTGTATATATATACATATATATATAAGGGCCCTTTTATGGCACTATAGCACTATATTTATCTGCGAGCCAGGCTTCAGCAATACATGAACCATGAAATTCCAGATGTTCAAGCTGGTTTTAGAAAAGGCAGAGGAATCAGAGATCAAATTGCCAACATCCGCTGGATCATCGAAAAAGCAAGAGTTCCAGAAAAAACATCTATTTCTGCTTTATTGAGTACGCCAAACCTTTTGACTGTGTGGATCACAATAAACTGTGGGAAATTCTTCAAGAGATGGGAATACCAGACCACCTGACCTGCCTCTTGAGAAACCTATATGCAGGTCAGGAAGCAGCAGTTAGACCTGGACATGGAGAAACAGACTGGTTCCAAACAGGAAAAGGACTACATCAAGGCTGTATATTGTCACCCTGCTTATTTAACTTACATTCAGAGTACGTCATAAGAAACACTGGACTGGAAGAAGCACAAGCTGGAATCAAGATTGCCAGGAGAAATATCAGTAACCTCAGATATGGAGATGACACCACCCTTATGGCAGAAAGTGAAGAGGAGCTAAAAAGCCTCTTGATGAAACTGAAAGAGGGGAGTGAAAAAAGTTGGCTTAAAGCTCAGCATTCAGAAAACAAAGATCATGGCATCTGGTCCCATCACTTCATGGAAAATAGATAGGGAAACAGTGGAAACGGTGTCAGACTTTGTGTTTTTCGGCTCCAAAATCACTGCAGATGGTGATTGCAGCCATGAAATTAAAAGACACTTACTCCTTAGAAGGAAAGTTATGACCAACCTAGATGGCATATTCAAAAGCAGAGACATTACTTTGCCAACAAAGGTCCTTCTAGTCAAGGCTATGGTTTTTCCAGTACTCATATATGGATGTGAGAGTTGGACTGTGAAGAAAGCTGAGCACCAAAGAATTGATGCTTTTGAACTGTGGTGTTGGAGAAGACTCTTGAGAGTCCCCTGGACTGCACGGAGATCCAACCAGTCTATTCTAAAGGAGATCTGTCCTGGGTATTCTTTGGAAGGATTGATGCTAAAGCTGAAACTCCAATACTTTGGTCACCTCATGCGAAGGGTTGACTCATTGGAAAAGACTGATGCTGGGAGGGATTGGGGGCAGGAGGAGAAGGGGACGACAGAGGATGAGATGGCTGGATGGCATCACCGACCTGATGGAAGTGAGTTTGAGTGAACTCCAGGAGTTGGTGATGGACAGCAAGGCCTGGCGTGCTGCGATTCATGGGGTTGCAAAGAGTCAGACATGACT
The DNA here is from genome assembly GCF_014754425.2 of Oryx dammah. Taxonomy (NCBI): domain Eukaryota; kingdom Metazoa; phylum Chordata; class Mammalia; order Artiodactyla; family Bovidae; genus Oryx; species Oryx dammah. The sequence goes on from NW_024070208.1 coordinate 46,255,986, forward strand.
GAGTGACTGAACTGAACTATATATATATATATATATATATATATATATATATATATATTTATATATATATATATATTTATATATATTTATATTTATATTTATATTTTAAATTAAGCCCTAAAAATGAGCATAATGATTTCAGTAAGATAAAATCCACTGCAAAAATTCCCAAGATACCAGACAACCTTACCACTAAGGACCTGTTTAGAATTCTCTTATTCCTCTGTAGCACCAGTAACCCATTCCTTGCTATGCCCAACTTTAGTGTCTCAGTTAAAAGAAATGGTAAAAGATATCCCATGGTATCTGCAAATTAGCTTTGTTATCTGATCAAGCCTTCGAGTGGCTGGTACCAACCTTTATCAATTGTTCATTTTACTTTATAGAAGTTTCTAGGTTTCTTCAAAAAAAGCAGTAAGACTGCTCTAATGTTCTCACTAACTACAACTAAAGCTATGTTCACTTACACACAATTTACTTAAGTATATTTTAAGACATGCCATAAATACAGAGTAGCAAATATTTCCTCCCAAAAGATTCAGCTTTTGGAAGCACATATTTCTCTAGTAACAGATATGCATTGAGAAGTTATACCTGCAACTGTAACCACTATTTTTGCACTTATCTATTTATATATTATATTTGTATGTGTGAATAGCTACTTGATACATGGTATCTGCTTTATTCAGTACCTAGCTTTCATAGGGAAATATTACCTACAGTTCAAAATAGTTACAGTGCTGAAGTTCAAAACTAAATTGTGTGATATTAGTTAATACATTGTGTAGAATTAATAAACAAAAATTATTAAAATCGTTTCCCTTCAGAAAAAGTGCTTATGCTCAAGCTGACCTGCAAGCAGGGGCACCCTAGGGGTTTCTAGGACTCTCTTCAGTACGTGTTTGGTTTAGATAAATTCAGGAGCTGTATTTATCTTCACAGTGTCTCTCCTGTTTCCATGGGAGGAAGCGAGGGAAATTTAAGTTCTGGCTTCCAAACCTCATTTCTCTAGGGATTCTAATTGAATTACACCCTAATGGGCCCTTGTATGGCATTATAGCAGCTTTCTCAGAGCCAAGAAATCATGAGTATTTCAAGTAAGAATTTCAAGACCACCCTGGCCAACTCTCACATGCCTGAAGTGTTAAAAAGGACTCACCCAGTTTATGCATGATTCTATCTGGTAAACAAACCAGCTATTCTGGGGAGAAGAGAAAAGCAGTAGGGAGAATTTTTAGGGACAACCTGATGACTCTTAACTATAAAAACATTAAGTAAATTTAGGATACCTTTGCCACCCAAATTAAACTTCAACTTTATTACCAACTGGTCAACTTTACACCTGCATTGGTTCAGATAAACATGAGTGAACCATATTCAGTTGATGGAATCTCAAAAAAAAAAAAAGCCATAAAATAATATTGAGGTAGAAAAATGAAATGCACCCAAGCAGAATAAGACTGTCATTGCTTAGCTCAGGTGGTGGAAGACATCACCTAAGACAAAGAAAGCAGCACAAAGGACAACCCTGAGACCATATGCTAAAGCACAAAAGCTGATCAAGGTAAGTAGCAGCTAAAAGATTTTCAAGAGAAAATGGCACTTGAGAATCATTTACCCATGAAGAAAGAGCAGTTCAGACTCTAAGTTTTTAAACAGGAAGATCTATTCAGGGGAAACCAGGAGGGGCAGCATTTCTACTGCTGCTTTCTCAGTCATCCCCAGAACACCCTGTACCACTGGGATCAATGTGGGAGCACCAATGGATAAAGATCAGTGGTTTCCTCTCCAGCCACCGCCACAGCATCTCCCACTCTCAGATCTTTGTCTCTGCACTGTGCAAACTGATTAGAAATATGCTTTTCATATTTTCTAAAATGAGTGCTTTTATAATAATGCAAACACTTCAAAACTATCCAAGACATTTTCTTAACTAATGTGCAATTCATCACAGCATCATTTAATTTCACTAATTCACCTTTATTTTTACCTGAAATATGAAAATGACACCAACTAGAATATCTAAAAATTTCAAATATTTTCTATTTTTTTTCCTGTTCATCAATATAAATTCTACACACCTACATATTGTGTAATATATTGAGATTTCAATTTGCTTAAAAATGTACAATGACTAATTTCTATTTATTGTATAACGTTAGGATCCTTCTTTAAGATTTTATTTTGGAGTCTGTCAAGAAAAAGTTGAACTCATCAGGTAAGAGGCGTGGGAATACATCAAACCATGAATGATGAAAAATTTTCAAATGCTAGCATTTTGCACAGTACCTAACATAGAGTAAGCTCCCAGTAAATATAAACTATTTTTATTACTGTTGTTGTCATTATTTTCACAATTTTCCCCATGTGTCTCTCTTTGAGATGAGAGCATTCCAAGACTGTCTTTTAAACCAACAATTAAACCATTCTTTCAATTTAAAACATATCACACTGGGACTTCTTGGTGGCCCAATGATTAAGAATCTGTGCTTCAAATGCAGGTGTACAGTTTCAGTTCCTGGTCACGGAACAAAGATCCTACATGTCCTGCAACACTGCCCAAAATTTTAAAAAAATAATTTTAAAAATCACACTGATAAAATATAAATATTTTTGAAAGGAGCAACATATGGAAAACTGTTAGACATTTTTACCGTTCTCTGAAACTAACTAGGAGCTAAAAGTTTCACCAACATTGTCTCTCAGCCTCAAACAACTAAAGACCATAGTCATTATAGTTCACTTTTTAAAAATGAGCACCATGAGGATGGGAAGTAAGAGGCAAAGAAGTGGGAAGCTGAGGATTTGGAGACCCCATGGTTTTCAAAGTCACATTCTCTCCACAGGAACGCACATTCAGGGCCCAGGGCTTGGCTTAGTACTCTCTGCTGCCATCTTGAAATTCTTAACAATTTTTGAGCATGAGACCCCATGTTTTCACTTTGCATTAGGTCTTGCCTACTATATAGCTGGTATTGTAGAAAAATAACAATGCCAAGCTATTTTTCAGAATCTGAATTTATCAGATTCATTTCTGATCAGAGGCAATAAATTCACAGAGATCAAGGGGTAGACAAATGATGAAAGAAAGGAAATCCCCAGTGGTGAATATAGCCAACTTGAAGACAAACAGCTTTCCCTAACTCAAAGGTTTAAACAACTATGTATGGAAACAACTAATATGTGTCAAGCTCTCTTCTGGGCATGAATATCATGTAGAATTCATGAATTATGTCATATTCCTTCTCATTCCTGCTTTCTTTTCCTTTGCCTACAATACTCTTCTCCATTCTCTTCTTCCACTTTTGACTTAGAGTCTATATTCAAACATCATCTCCTCTAGGAAGTTTTCCCTGATATATGAGGTTTCTTGAGATACCATATCTCTACATTCCATTAGCATTATTTATTTTTGATTGTCTTCTTAATCCTGGGAGTGAGAAACTGTACCTTACATTGCTGCAATACCATAGCTGTTTTTTTGTTTTCTGTTTTTTTTTTTATTAGTAAGTGCATTCATTCATGTGATGTACTCCCCAGATGGCACAGTGGAAAGAGTCTGCCCACCAATGCAGGAGACACAATAGTTGCTGGTTCGATATCTGGGTCAGGAAGATCCCCTGGAGTAGGAAATGGCAACCCACTCCAGTATTCTGGTCTGGAAAACTTCATGGACAGAGTTGCATGGCAGGCTACAGTCCATGGGGTTGGAAAGAGTCAGACACGACTGAGTACACACACACATTTATATTAATGAATGAATAAATGAGAGAGAAAGAAATTGATAATCTAACACAAAATATGGGAAAAGATAACATTTTAAGGAAATGGACTACTTAATAGCAATTTAATGTACTATTTTATTTGGCCTGTGTCTTAAGTGGAGTGCATTATAAAATTATTGTTTAATTTTGCTTTAAAGTGCAAATCGTTTATGTAGAATTCAATAATTCAATACTAACATGGGAGATAAAAGTGCTGTTACTTAATTGTTCTCATAATTATTTGCAGGTTTTTTTCTTATTTTAGTAATTAGCAAAATGTAAATTGACCTTAAAACCAAGAATAAAAGAAATATCATGAATAAATGTTGCTGATATTTTACATTATTTACTTGTAACAATTCAATCATTACAATAATAAAACAGTAATATGAGGTTCACATAATTAGCTCTAGTAATAATCAGGGAAAGGAGTGGGAATCATCAATGAAACATACACATTGCTGTCCCAGTTAAATCAGAAGTTCTTGATAAAAAAAAAAAGAAAGAAATTCTTGATGACTAACATTAATTGAAAAAAGCCAGCTCAAAAAAAAAAAAAAAACTCTATGTGAAACATTAAACAAAGTTATCTGATGTTTATGTTTTTCTCCTTTAATAATTAATGGAATGTAAATAGTCAGGGGAGGCTACAGTTTTGCATTGTAACTAACCACCATTATAAATGGCAGTCAGATGTTTACATAATACCCAGAACCATTCTGTATGGAAGGAGGTTACAAATCTGCCCCTTTTCCCTGTTCAAAGTCAAAAATAATGGTGCCTGATCCCCGGAGCATTCACTGCAAGAACTGTTTGCATATTCAGTTATTGTTTCTGCTGCGTCAGTCATCTGGTGAAGTTCACTCTAATGTGGCCCTGATCAATTCTGCCAGCTGTGCTTAAGTGCTGTTTACTATAATAACATCACACTGCATTCTTATTTGGCAACAACAGCTATGACAGCACCTAAATGCATTGAGAAGCCAAGATTTTTATCATGTACACAGATCAAATTGAAACTGTTTACAGAGGACAGTGATGTTCTATTTCTGTCCATTCTAGTGAATACCAATAGTACAATAATGTCTTTGCCAAAAGCATTACTATTCTGCCCTTTCTAATAAGGGAAGAGCTTGTTGATCTAAATCCTCCATAGGATATAAAAATTATTTAATGATTGTATCCTATAATCTTGACCAAATGGTAAGTATATGACGTGTTGATTCACTTGAAATAAATATTCATCTCTAGTGTGTCTTAATATAAGGTGCAGTGTGTGTAAATTTTCAAAAAAAAAAAAAAAGTGCCTTCAAAAATATCCAGCAGCCAAAAGAATCAATGTGAAAGTGAGACAGCAAACACTAATGTAATTTTAAAACAACAGATATTGTCTCTCACCTATTATAATAGTACACTTAAGCCAAAGATGTCCCTAAGATGAAAAACTGTTATTTCTACACAAAACTTATACAGTCACTGTGGATCAAAATTTGTTACGCTTTTCTTACTTCATATTTAAAGACTTTTGAAGTGGATTCTACAGTTATGTAACATCAAATTTATAATCTTTATTGAGATTTCAAAAATCTCATTTTGTTTCTACAATTCCTTCAGCATTCTCTTTATAACAAATATGATATATTAATAAATAAAAATACTTGGTGGGGAAAGAACAGGCAAGTCACTGAAACGCCATCTTCTAAGAGGTTTTAACCTCTTTAAAGAAAGGAGCAAATACGTGGACACTTGAAAGCATAGCATAGAAAACATATGGAAAATTCTGAGTGTAAATTCATGTCATAGCTCACAAATAGTCTAAAGGCTCCTGAGCTATTATGGTGCTTGCTATGAATGTGTGTTAACAATAGTGCACAATCATATGTTAAATACATAATATATTTGCATATTTAGTTCTATTCAACTGCCAATTTTCAAGTATACTTTTTTCAAGGTACTATAGTCTTGGTTTCTAGTAGCCATAACTTTTACATTAGTGTCTATCAAAATAGTCACCTCCTTTGACATTATTCAACCATTTAAATTACATTTAAACTCCTACAAACTAGAAAACTATCTCTGTTTTTGCTCACTTACTTAGCTACAGCTGAAATTTCAGTTACTGAATTTCAGGAACTTATCTTTCTAAAGATGATCAACACTTTATATATTTTATATTAACACTCTTTAGTAGATAATAATTATTTCCCCAAACAAAATCTTTCATTCCCGCTTTTTTATAAAATCTGACATTCTGTTAAAATCATCAGGTTGCCTGCAAGAAGAGAAACAAAAATAATTCATTCAAACTGCTTCATCTAGTCATTGAAGATTGACAGTATCTTTTATATTTTTGAAAGCTCTTTTAACATTAACTGATATTTTAGTGTGGGAAGAAACGAAAAGCTTTCTGCATGTACCTTCTCACCACCATTAGATAAAAGCATAGGGGGCTTGCAGCCATACTCAGATATACTGGTCCCAAAGGAAAATGCCTAGTACATCAGTATAGGAACAGGCAGCAGGTGTGTGCTGAGACTAGAAAAGAGTCATGTTATACCAGGAAAACATGCTAGAGAACCATGAAGCCTGACCTATTAATACCACTATGCATAAGACAACAGAAAGTCCCTCTTGTTACAAAGGTGAAGCTAGCCCAGCTAGGAAAATAAGCAAATCCCTGCAAATATTGTAGTGACTGTCCTGTGAATGGACTGTCACACCAAATGACAGAACTCTCTCAATTCCACTTTCCAATAACTCCAAGGCACTCGGGATGTGACAGCATGATGAATACCACAACAGACAGCTCCAATATGGTACCATTTTACCAGATCAATATCTCACTGCAATATAAGAAAAAAGGAGCTGATATTAGTCTACACAGTGTATTACAGATGAGGTACATTTCTTCTTACTGCACTCATGCTGAACCAAAGCAATAATTCATAGATCCCTTAAAAGGTTCGTGCACCACCACATGCAAAAAAAAAAGTTAATCTTTATTTCAACATCTGTTGAAAGATGTAATAGCTTAAAGCAATATGTACGTAGGTTTTAAAAAATCCCTTGCTTTGTCATTTTATCTAGATATTGAAATAACAAAGTATATTCAAAATCTGAAATGAGACAAACATTCAGAGACTGCGGTAGAGAGAAAACTGTACTTGGTATTTTACTACTGGTTTCCTTACCCTCTCTGAAAGTGCAAGAGAGCTTTAGAAATTTCCACATTTGGAGTTGTGAAATATAATCAATTCTCAATTTTCTGTGATGGTTTATTCTTTTTCAGATTATTTCATAGTTCCTTTTAAAAATCAAAGTCACTGTAATCAGGTACCCGCACTTAGCAAGACCCATAGAATAACAAGTTGTTAGAGTTCTTACCTACTCTACAAGAAATATTACTTGCCACCTGTACAAATCATACAAAAGTAATACAGTTAACTCTAATGTCATAGTTAAAAATATGACTAAATATTTTATTGTTTCAATATACTTTGTTGAGGCCACAGGTATAAGAAGTCAGAATAGGCTAAATAAGAAACAATAACAATGATAATAAGTTAAATTAGAAACCATCTATTTCTGCCATCATGGACTTGTGAATACCATCTACTTTAATCACTCAGTTCATTCTCTGCTGCTGCTGCTAAGTCGCTTCAGTCGTGTCTGACTCTGTGTGACCCCATAGACAGCAGCCCACCAGGCTCCCCCGTCCCTTGGATTCTCCAGGCAAGAACACTGGAGTGGGTTGCCATTTCCTTCTCCAATGCATGAAAGTGAAAAGTGAAAGTGAAGTCACTCAGTCGTATCTGACTCTTAGCGATCCCATGGACTGCAGCCCACCAGGCTCCTCCATCCATGGGATTCTCCAGGCAAGAGTACTGGAGTGGGTTGCCATTGCCGTTCATTCTCTAGTAGAGTGCTTTTATTTTCTTCTTTCTCTCTCTCTTTTTTTCATATCCTATTCAGCGAAATAAGTAATTACTTCCTGAAACAAAGTTCAAAACTGTTCTATTAATGCTTTACAGGGGAATTTCACAGCCAACTCACCTGATTAGTGCTTCCTTTCTGATCATGCCCATTTCCCTTCTGGCACTACCCAGTGACCCTAACATGGAGATCCTCTAATCATATCCCTTAAAATCTGAGACTATCTTCCCAATGCCTCCCCAGCTACAAGTCTATTCCCACTTGCCCCCTTGGCTGCCACTCACTGAAGCATCTTGTACTGTGCTAGAAATGTCTTTGTGACACGTAGGAGTTAATACTCCACGAAGGGATGATTACTCCCAGTATTTTCTAGGCCTGCCAACCTGAACCATGAAGTAGGTCAGCACTAAGAGTTTTGTTTTACAGATAAGGAAAATGAGCTTTATGGAGGTTAAATGGCTTGGCCTGTTGACCCAACAGCTGTCAGAATTTAGTAACCATGCTCTGGGCCAGTGCTTTCCAGCCCAGATTTTGTAATACCCCAGGGTGTCTCACATGTCCTAAAGTATTTCGTGAAATTCTCAAAAAATATTCAATTAGAGATAAATATAGGCCAAATTATATCTTTAAGACACGGACAGAGAAAATGTCACAAATGCAGAGTACACCACAACTTTGCAAAATGTGGAAAACTCCACTCTCTGGCAGTCCACTGCATCGCAGACAAATCTCATGAGCAAGATTAGAACAAAGAGTTGGAAGGATAAGACCATGTGTTAACAGTCATTAAAAGTCATTTTGTCCTTTGCTTATATCACACTTAATATAATTTTATTTTTATCCAGTAGAAGGACAAATGATCTCCTTGAAAATTAGCAAGAAAAAATGATTAACTTTGTCTATGAGTTTTGTTTTATCATCTTCAGGGTAATTATACATACTGAGATGTTGCCTAGAAACACTCGACTTGGCTAATATTGAAAAAGCATGTTCAACAGAGTAACCACGAATATCTCACCAGTTCAGACAGCTTGTTTCTTTAAAGCAGACATCAATCAAGCAGGGCATAACAAGAAAGATCTGTTTATTTTATGGACATTTATTAACATACCACATGAATTGAGAAAACAGAAAGATATTTTAAACACTAAAGTTGTTACATAGCTAAGATGCTTAAACATGGACCATCATCAGAATAGCAATGCTAAAAGTTATTAAAATAGCCATTTTTTCAGGAACTGTGAAAAGTGTTACAACAGTGTGCCAGACCAAATGGATGTTAATTTTATTGCTCTGACCAAAGCTTGCAATTCATCTTAGCTTTCTCCTTTTGCAGTGGGAAAAACTGAGGCCTGGAAGTGTGAATCACTTGCTCAAGGTCTCAGTGTTAGTAGATCTGGGAAGGTCTCTAACTTAAATCTAATTTGTCTCCGTCTACAAATGGCACAAGTGAGATTCAGAGATGCCCCAAAGCTACTAGGCAGTACAACCTAGGTTATAATGCATGCATTCTAACTTCCAATTAGGTAGATGAAGAGGAAACAACATAGCCTCTTTGTTATGTAGAAACATCCATTTCTACGCATGGATCTTTAAAAATACAAGATATTGCATTTTACTAATTAATGTTTAAAAATATGAGATACTGCATTTTACTAATTAACGTCTAAGAACAGAGATGGACTTGTGTATTCAATCTTCAAATTCAATTGAATCTGTCCCTTGGCTACCCTCCTATTTTCACATAGATTGCAAATGCATTTATTTTAACCATAGCATTACAAAATATATATGCATATGCCTACTTTTTAAATCATTATACTCTTGCAAAAGAATGAAATGACTATTCACTACACATCAATAACTTGTTAGTTGAGTCAGTACTAAGCAAAAAACACTAAAATGTGAAATGTTAAAGAAAAATGTTAAGTTGGTTCAGTTCAGCAAATAAGCCGGGGAGCTATAACTACCGAGTCCATGAGCAACAACTACCAAGCCCAAGTGTTGCAAGCGCTGAAGCCCCAGCTTCTACAGAAGCCACCACAATAAGAAGCCCATACACAACAAAGAGTAGATCCCTTGCCACAATTAGAAAAAGCTTGCACAAGGCAAAGAAAATCCAGCACAACCAAAAGTAAAGAAAAATAAAAAGTTTTCAAAAGATACCATGTTGAATGGCAACTATGTCCTAGACACTATGTTAGGAGTCAGAGAAATAAAGATCAAGATAGAGAAAAAGGTTCTCAACTGGATGATCTCACAGTCTAACGAGGAAGACTGATATGATACATAAAGAGATAATTATAACACAAAGCAATAAACTTCAGGGTAGAAATATAAATAAAGAACTTCAGAAGCACAGAAATTTAAGAGAAAGTTCTGAAATTCATGTTGATTTTCTAAAAGAAATAAACAACCATAACTTTCTAAACACATTTTAAAAAATCTGCTTTAAACTAAGAAGGACCAAATACCTGATTATCATAGATATGTCAAATTGGAGATATGCTTGCATGACTGCATTTCCCTTGTAAAAATAACAGTGAATTTGAAGGACCAGGAGAAATAATGGAGAACATAATATATTTGTAACCAAAAACTTATATACTGCCACTCTGATTACTTGTTAATAAAATTCAATGCATAAAACATGAGAAATAGGTATTAAAAGTTCCAGGAAAAATGTATCATACGTTTGAAGATTTTTGAAAGGGCTTATTATTGACATAAAGCAAAAATAGTTTATTTAGCTTGAATAATTAATATTATGCCTCAGTAACTCATAATAAACATGCATTCAATTAAATGTTAAAATATCACTTAAATCAATACATAGTAATTCAAGACTCGGAATCAAAAGAAAAATTAAGAAAAACTATTTTAATGCCCCAAATGTCAAAAGCACTAAAGCAAGAACAATAAAAGGATATTATTTGATTTTAACAAACATTTTCTTTGGGGCTTTCATAAAATAACATGGATCAGTGGCCAAAGTCCTGGCTCTCTGGAGTCCTTACTGTCTAGCTTGAGCAAATGGCTAACTCTCTGATTTTTTTTCCCTAATCACTGGAACGGGTGTAATAATTCCAACTTCACAGGTCTAGTGTTGAGAAATCAAAATTATTTTTACTAGTGCTTTGAAAGCAGCAAGTCAGTTGTCGATCATCACAAAAGAATTTTTCTATCATCAGGCTTTTCAGGGCTGAATAGATAAAACAAATTTAGGGAGAGCAATCTCAAATTCTAAGTTAAACATTTAATGTACAAAATACAGAGCAAATAAGTATAAACTATTCTATGTTGCTAGTTCAAGTGATAGACTTCCAAGAAATGTGGTGCCAACAAATAGACATGCATTTAGGTCATGAATTCTTTCTATAGAAAGAGACCCCCCAAATATGTTTAAACAATTACCCTGAAATATTTGGGAATGCACTACTCAATTAAATACAGTATCCTTATTGGGAGTTTGGAATTAACAGATGCAAACTATTTTATATACGATGGATGAATAACAAGATCCTACTGTATAGCACAAGGAATTGCATTCAACATCCTGTGGTAAACCATAATGGAAAAGAATATGAAAAAGAATATCTATATATATATGTATAACTGAATCACTTTGCTGTACTGCAGAAATTAACACAACACTGTAAATCAACTGTACTTCAATACAATTAAAAAAAAAACAAAAATACAGTACCTTCTTTTCCTGAGCATGATACATCTGAACAAGAATATGTACCTTAATTCTTAAAGGGGTTGTCGAAGTTAACAAATAAATGAAAACAAGTAAGCATAAATATCTACTATATTAAAAAGGAGTGAGTGGCATATCATTTCTAGAAGCAATTCTGTGCCCATGTTGAAGTTTAAATTAGTACACAGTTAATGCCTGCTTTGAAGAAAGTTATTATGTACCTTCCATTCTGCAAACCAACAAACTCCCCTCCCTCACATGTGTTGTTGCTAGCCTTTGTCTTTTTTTTTTTTCCTGTGGTCCTGTTTAAATTCTCACCTTGCTCTGCCCTTGTCATCAAGTCGTTCAAGCACAAAGCAGGGAGCATGGGGAGTGTTTACTCATTTCCCAAGTCCATTATCTTACACATTAATCACTGGTCTGGAACTTTTGGACAATGCTGAATCTGTTACCTTTTTTCCCCCCCTTTCTGGCTGCTTTACTCATGAGTCTGACAGTTCACCAGTTTCAAGCTGTACTTACACTTGATGACCTTCTCATCTGATTAACTATATTTGTCCCTTACAAAAATTACGATATGGCATCTGTAGTCCAGAGAAACCATTAACAAATCTAAAGGTGGAAGATGAACCTTATTTTTCGATGAGTGCTTTTTCTTGGTGGAAAGGTCTAAAGGAGCTAAATATTTTCAACATTGGTTTGTGAAAGGAGTGTCTTTGCTGAAATTGAGTTGATCCCTCCCACCTTCCTGCCTCTATTAAGTGTCATTTTCAAAATAAAACATTAGTGAGAAATTCTGGTTAACTTTGGGAAACAGATATTTTTAAATTTTTAAAACAAACTTTTCCTCTCTAAAATCTCCCCGATTCTTACATAATATGAAAGACTATTCTGGTAATCCAAAATTAAGCTTCAATAATGATTACTAAACCAAGAGAAATAGATGTAAAAAGCAAGACAGCTGGAGGCTCTTGAACTATAGTTGTCAAAAGATTTGTTTGTGAAACATGCATTTTATTGCCTTGTATGCATGTTATAATGAGGCATAGACAACTGCAACATTACACTTAATGATTGCATTTCTTGTTTCAGCCCTTTCCCTTGTCCTCTTGCAATTAACGTTTTCCCAGATCACCCAAGGCTACTTTGTCAGGAAAAAAAAAATCTGAAATTCACATAAATGAGCAATGTCAATAGTTTAGAAAGAGTTTACTTAGAGAACAAAGGGTCCTTATGAGGCACTAGTGAGAAGAAATGGGGAAAAAATGAGTCCTCACAATGTAAGCCTTTTCTTAAAGAGACTTGTTATCAAGCAGTTCGGGATAGTCCCTCAAATCTGCATTAAAATGCATTTCATTCCATTGACTCATTTGCATTAATTTCTCCCATTATATCTGAAAATGGCTGAATGTCTACCCAACACAATGCCACAGCCTATCACAGGCTACCACGGCGGCCCCAGGTGCCAATTTACTCCTCTTAGTTCTTTTCATTCTGTTTGCTGATTCTGACAACTGGAGTTCTCCTCTCAGGCCAAGGGACTTTTCAATTGGATTTGCTCGTGGTGACAAAATTGTTGCTTTGCAGAGAGGAGGGGGTTCTTTGATTGAGCGTCTATCATGCTGCCATGGGAAAGCGAGAGGCGAATGATTCTCAGTGGCTTCTGATTTCCAGTATTTGTTCAGCATTAGGGCCACTTATCTCCAGAAGAAAAAGCAACATGTAGAAAGAAAGTGACAGGCAGAAACACACTCACTTGCTCCTTCATTCTCACTGTGCTCTGTATTCAAACAAGGGGGACCGATTACACTGAAAGCTCCAGATCAGCCTCACTCAATTATCACAGTTAATCCTTATAGCTCTATAAAGTAAATATTTCATTACAATTTCAAATAAACAGTCACCCAATCTAATGAAGCAAGAACTCAAAGTGGCAATGTCATAGAACTCGTTACCATCATCAAAGGAAAGGACATAGCCTTTTCTACTAATAATGAAAAAATGGATACTGGCATATTTATGAACTCAAAGACGTGATGTAGTTTTGTGAAGGTTTTTCCATCCTTAGTGCCAATGACCAATCTGTCGTTCCAAATATGATTCAATTATCAGAATTCTGTCCTTTTTTTTCCCCTTATTTCTCTCACTTTTCACCCCAACTCATCACATTGTCCATCATCAATACACAACTCACTAGGCACATTCAATTATAACTTTTTTCATAAACATTAGAGAATCCTGACATGGCACTCTGAATTCAGGAAACTTACAGAATATACCATGATCATGTTGATAATCCTTTGTCTCTACATCCATGTTACCTTAAATCCTTCAGATTTTTATGTCCTTTTTACCCTGTATCTTTCATTCTTACACTCTGGGGCAAGAACATCTAAAAATGACTCTCATTTCACCAAATCTTAATAATTTTGAAAAAAAGCTTGAATTGAATAAAGATAAGTAGATTAAGTCCTTAATCAAATGTTGAATTACCTCTATGCTACACTAACTCTCATTTTAATCCTAAGCTTTACTCCCTTGTGGAATTGGTTCTCTTAAATTATTATTTTATCCTTCTTATTAAATATTCTGATAATATTCATTATATTTTCAAACTTTTAAAATTCATGTTATAGGACAGAAAGTAGTACAACTTGTATAAGAGAACAATTTTCCTGTGCTTGTTACAACTGACTCAAAGTGGTCCCACGTTATGTAATACGTACAAATCTTCTCTGGTTGATAGTGTCTACAAATCCCTCTCTTTTCCTCTCAGTTTAACAACTTTAAGTTAAACTACCCTATAATTACTGTCTCTTAAGAATTTACATGAATTGTCTTGGCTTAGTCGGAAATACATGACTTTTTTTTCCTTTCCTCTAAAATTCTTAAAAAGGTATCCTCCTTTAAAAATATTACTGAAAACTAGCAATGGCATCCCACTCCAGTACTCCTGACTTGAAAATCCCATGGATGGAGGAGCGTGGTGGGCTGCAGTCCATGGGATCGCTAAGTCGGACGTGACTGAACGACTTCACTTTCACCTTTCGCTTTCCTGCATTGGAGAAGGAAATGGCAACCCACTCCAGTGTTCTTGCCTGGAGGATCCCAGGGACGGCGGAGCCTGGTGGGCTGCCATCTATGGGGTCGCACAGAGTCTGACACAACTGAAGTGACTTAGCAATGCTTCACCAACATAAAATGCATACAAATCACCTGGAGAATATTAGTAAAATATAGATTTTGATTCAGGAGGTAGGGAGTGGGGCCTGGGATTCTGCATTCTTAATAGAATCACAGGTAATGCTGATGCTGCTGGTTCCAGAGCCATATTCTGAGAAACCAGGACCTAACCTACACTATGGCATATATAACTTTTATAATAAAATTTTATAATAAAATCAAGATCTTTATTATATCATCAAGAAAAAGCTACATGTAACACTGTTGACACTGTTTTGTAAAACTTCATTAATAAAACTATCTAAAGCATGTGTTTGCTTAGTCACTCAGTTGTGTCCAATTCTTTGCGACTACATGGACTATAGCTCACAAGGCTCCTCTGTCCATGGGCATGCTCCAGGCAAGAATACTGAAGGGGGTTGCCAGGCTCCCCTCAAGCAAGAGATCGAACTCAGGTCTTCCACACTGCAGATGGATTCTTACTGTCTGAGCCACCAGGGAAGCCCTAATCTAAAGCATAGATAGTTTAATATTTACGGTATATATTAATAAATTATCTAAAATGTGATTTTATATAAAAGTGCGGCTACTGCTACTGATAATAATATTGATAATTAACTGCCTGCAATGTGCACTTAATTATTAACTTGTTTTATCCTCAGACAGTTAGTTCAGTCAGTTCAGTCGCTCAGTGGAGTCCGACTCTTTGTGACCCCATGAATCCCAGCACGCCAGGCCTCCCCGTCCATCACCATCTCCCAGAGTTCACTCAGACTCACGTCCATCCAGTCCGTGATGCCATCCAGCCATCTCATCCTCTGTTGTCCCCTATTCCTCCTGCCTCCAATCCCTCCCAGCATCAGAGTCTTTTCCAATGAATCAACTCTTCCCATCAGGTGGCCAAAGTACTGGAGTTTCAGCTTTAGCATCATTCCTTCCAAAGAACACCCAGGACTAATCTCCTTTAGAATGGACTGGTTGGATCTCCTTGCAGTCCAAGGGACTCTCAACAGTCTTCTCCAACACCACAGTTCAAAAACGTCAATTATTTTGCGCTCAGCTTTCTTCACAGTCCAACTCTCACATCCACTGGCCTCACTGGAACCTTAAAGATCATTATTACAATGTTCAGTTCAGATCAGTTGCTCATTTGTGTCCAACTCTTTGTGACCCCATGAACCACAGCATGCCAGGCCTCCCTGTCCATTGCCAACTCCTGGAGTTTACTCAAACTCATGTCCATTGAGTTGGTGATGGTATCTAACCATCTCATCCTCTCTCGTCCCCTTCTCCTCTTGCCTTCAGTCTTTCCCAACGTCAAGGTCTTTTCAAATGAATCAGCTCTTCGCATCAGGTGGCCAAAATATTGGAGTTTCAGCTTCAACATCAGTCCTTCCAATGAACACCCAAGACTGACCTCCTTTAGGATGGACTGGTTGGATCTCCTTGCAGTCCAAGAGACTCTCAAGAGTCTTCTCCAACACCACAATTCAAAAGCATCAATTCTTCGGTGCTGAGCTTTCTTTATAGTCCAACTCTCACATCCAGACATGACTACTGGAAAACCATAGCCTTGACTAGATGGACCTCTGTTGACAAAGTAATGTCCCTGCTTTTAATATGCTGTCTAGTTTGGACATAACTTTCCTTCCCAGGAGTAAGTGTCTTTTAATTCCATGGCTGCAATCACCATCTGCAGTGATTAGGGAGCCCAAAAAATAAATCCAGCCACTGTTTCCACTGTTTCCCCATCTATTTCCCATAAACTTATGGGACTGAGTGCCATGATCTTCGTTTTCTGAATGTTGAGCTTTAAGCCAACTTTTTCACTCCTCTTTCACTTTCATCAAGAGGCTCTTTAGTTCTTCTTCACTTTCTGCCATAAAAGTGGTGTCATCTGCATATCTGAGGTTACTGATATTTCTCCTGGAAATCTTGATTCCAGTTTGTGCTTCCTCCAGACCAGTGTTTCTCATGATGTACTCTGCATATAAGTTAAATAAGCAAGGTGACAATACACATCATTGATGTAGTTCTTTCCCTATTTGGAACGAGTCTGTTGTTCCATGTCCAGTTATAACTGCTGCTTCCTGACCTACATACAGGTTTCTCAAGAGGCAGGTCAGGTGGTCTGGTATTTCCATCTCTTTCAGAATTTTTCACAGTTTGTGGTGATCCACACAGTCAAAGGCTTTGGTATAGACAACGAGGCACAAGTAGATCTTTTTCTGGAGCTCTCTTGCTTTTTTGATGATCCAGTAGATGTTGGCAATTTGACCTCTGGTTCCTCTGCCTTTTCTAAATCCAACTTGAACATCTGGAAGTTCATGGTTCACATATTGCTGAAGCCTGACTTGGAGAATTTTAAGGATTACTTTACTAGCGTCTGAGACGAGTGCAATTGTGCAGTAGTTTGAGCATTCTTTGGCATTGCCTTTCTTTGGGATTGGAATGAAAACTGACCTCTTCCAGTCCTGTGGCCACTGCTAAGTTTTCCAAATTTGCTGACATATTGAGTGCAGCACTTTCACAGCATCATCTTTCAGGATTTGAAACAGTTCAACTGGAATTCTATCACCTCCACTACCTTTGTTCATAGTGATGCTTCATAAGGCCCACTTGACTTCACATTCCAGGATGTCTGGCTCTAGGTGAGTGATCACACCATCATGATTACAATGTTAGCTAATATTAACTATACAGACCAGAAAACTGAGACTCAGTGAGGTATAATAACTGGTACAAGGGAGGGGCTGGCACTCTAATCACATATTATCTACAAATGCACTGTCAGTTCAGTACAGATCAAATCAAGTGTGATCTGTTATTATATTAGTTTATAGCAACACTTTCATTCACCCAATATATTTTATTGAGGGTCTACTGTATCCTAGGCACTTTTCTGTGCCCTCTGTGTCCAGGTGTGAAAAGACAAAGTTTCTGTCATCCCAGATTTGCACTAGAGCTGAACAATGAAAAAAAGCAAGTGAGCAAGAAAGCATGAGATATGGATGAGTGCTGTGCAGAGATTGAAATGAAGTGACAGAAATGATGTGAGTACTACATACTAGATACAAAAATTCATTCAAAATGTATTAGAGTTGAATGGAAGGCCCCAAATCATAGAATTCCTAGAAGAAAACGGAAGCCTTAACTTTACTGATACTGGCCTCTGCACTGTTTTTGTGGATTTGACTCTGAAGACAAGGGAAATAAAGGCAAAAATAAACCAATGGGACTACATCAAATTAAAAAGCTTCTCCACAAGGAAGGAAACCACTGTCAAAACAAAAAGGCAATCTACTGAAAGGGAGAAGATATTTGCAAATTATATATCTGATATGGGGTTAAAATCCAAAATATGAAAACTATTCATGCAAGTCAACAACAAAACCAATTAAAAATATGCAGATTTGTACAGATATTTTCCCAAAGAAAACGTATAGATGTCTAACAGACACATGAAAGTTGCTCTATTCAGCTCAATTCAGTCTCTCAGCTGTGAGACTGAGACTGTGAGCTGTCAGTGTCTGACTCTTTGCCATCCCACGGACAGCGGCATGCCGGGCTTCCCTGTCCATTACCAACTCCCAGAGCTTACTCAAACTCATGTCCATTGAGTCAGTGATGCCATCTAACCACCTCATCTTCTGTCATTCCCTTCTCCTCCCTCCTTCAATCTTTCCCAGCATCATGGTCTTTTCAAATGAGTCAGTTCTTCACACCAGGTGACCAAAGTATTTGAGCTTCAGCTTCAGCATCAGTTCTTCCAAGGAATATTCAAGACTGATTTCCTTTAGGATGGACTAGCTAGATCTCCTTGCAGTCCAAGGGACTCTCAAGAGTCTTCTCCAACACCACAGTTCAAAAGCATCAATTCTTCGGTGCTCAGCTTTCTTTATAGTCCAGTTCTAGCATCCATACATGACTATTGGAGAAACCAAAGCTTTGACCAGATGGACCATTATTGGCAAAGTAATGTCTCTGCTTTCTAGCTTGGCTAGGAAATATGCTGTCTAGCTTGTCCATAATTTTCCTTCTGAGGAGCAAGTGTCTTTTAATTTCACGCTTGCAGTCACCATCTGCAGTGATTTTGGAGCCCCCAAAAATAGTTTCTCACTGTTTCCACTGTTTCCCCATCTATTTCCCATGAACTGATGGGACCGGATGCCATGATCTCAATTTTCTGAATGTTGAGTTTTAAGCCAACTTTTTAACTCTCCTCTTTCACTTTCATCAAGAGGCTCTTCAGTTCTTCTTCACTTTCTGCCATAAGGGTGGTGTCATCTGCATGTCTGTGGTTATTGATATTTCTCCCGGTGATCTTGATTCCAGCTTGTGCTTCATCCAGCCCAGCGTTTCTCATGATGTACTCTGTATATAAGTTAAATAAGCAGGCTGACAATATACAGCCTTGATATACTCCTTTCCCTATATGGAACCAGTCTGTTGTTCCATGTCCAGTTCTAACTGTTGCTTCTTGACCTGCATACAGAGATCTCAGCAGGCAGGTCAGGTGGTCTGGTATTCCAATCTCTTGAAGAATTTTCCACAATTTATTGTGATCCACACAATCAAAGGCTTTGACATAATCAATAAAGCAGAAGTAAATATTTTTCTGGAACTTTCTCAGTTTTTCAATGATCCAATGGAAGTTGGCAATTTGATCTCTAATTCCTCTGCCTTTTCTAAATCCAGCTTGAACATCTGGAAGGTGCTCAGGATCACCAATTATCAGGGAAATACAAATCAAAACCACAATGAGACATCACTTCACACCCCTCAGAATGACTATTATTGAAAAGTCAAGAAATAACAAATATTGAAGGAAACATGGAGAAAAGAGAAACTCTGTGCATACTGTTAGGAATGTCAATTGGTGCAGCCACTATAGAAAACAGCATGCAGATTCCTCGAAAAATTAAGGATAAAATACCATTTGACCCACTTCCATTTTTGAGTGTTTATGTGAAGAACATGAAAACACTAATTCAAAAAAGATTTATGTCCCCAAACATAAAAGTTTTACTGAACATAAAAGTTCACTAGAGCATTATTTAAAATAGCCAAGATATGGAAACAATCTAAGTGCCCATCAACAGAAGAGCGAATAAAATAGATGTGGCATATATTTACAGTGGAATACTACTCAGCCATAAAGAAGAATGAAATCTTGCCACTTACAACAACATGGACGGAGCCTGAGGACACTACACCATGTAAGATAAGTCACACAGAGAAAGACAAATACCACACAATTTCACTCATCTTTGGAATCTAAAATAAACGGAAACAAATTTCAAGATAAATAAACTCATACGTACATAGAACAGATTAGAGGTTACCAGAGGGGAACAGAGCTGGGGGTAGGTGAATCAGGTAAAGGGTTCACCTGTGTGGTGATGGATGGTAACTAGGCTTATGGTGGTGACCACTCTGCAATACATATACGTCATGAACTATAATGCTGCACACCTTAATAAATGTATACTATTTGTGTAATGTATAATATATATTCTATTGTATATATATATTATAAATTATTGTATATAATATTATAAATGTATAACAAATGTATAATTAAAAAATGATGTGTTAGAATATGATTCAGGAATGCGCATGTTAGGAAGAGGTATAATTTCAAAATTAACATTTAAAATTTGTCATTTTGGGGCCACATCAAAAATATAATTTTTCTTAATCATTGCAATTTGTATAAAACTGCAAATAAGCACAGATGGCTTATCTCTGGTATATAAAACTATTCACAGCACAGCTAAGGAAAGACACATTTAAAGACTGCCTACTTTTGTAATCATCTCCCACATATGCTGCTTTGATTTAACCCTCTCTGAGCCTAGTGTTAAAATCATCATCATAAACATTAAGCCTTATATAGCACCTTATTTAATTGATTTTTTGTTTGATACATATACTAACTCATTTAATCATCAGGACTGCTTTATTAAATATGTTAGTGTGTATATTTTCCAAATTATAAAATGAGGCACAGAACATTTAACTAATAAATCAGGACTTAAATGGTTGGTAAATGTCAAAGTTTAGTTTGTAATGCAAGCAATTGGCTTCCAGAGTCTGTGCTCTCGACAGTTGGCCCTGCAGCCTGTCATTCTGGTTTACAAAATACGACAGTTATAGGCTATTTCCAAGATCTGTTTTTGTTCATAAATGCTAAAACCTTATGATACTGGTTTAAAATATAAAATCTGAGAGCTCAAGTTTTGTTTCAGCCTGTTTTTGTTTGATTGGTTGTAATATTTAAATGCTTAATATTATGCTGACCTCTAATCAAAGCTGTTGTTGTTTAGTTGCTGTCATGTCAGACTCTTGCAACCCCATGGACTGGTAGCCTGCCAGGCTCCTCTGTGCATGGGATTTCCCAGGTTAGAATACTGGAGTGGGTTGCCATTTCCTTCTCCAGGTGATCTTCCTATCCAGGGATCAAACCCTATATCTCCTGAATTCACAGGCAGACTCTACCACTGAGCCATCAAAGAAGCCCCTAATAAAGTTATCCCAATCTTAATCAGAGATTCTACTTTTCTTCCTCTATGTGTCTTCTGCATTGACAATTACATTTAGAAATAATAAATGGTGTAACTGACCAGCAAAATAAAAGTGACTGGAATATCATTTATAAAGGCTCATGCTCAACAAAAAATGCTAGTCAAAAAGTTACATACTTTTTAATGTAATGCAATTGTTGAATGTGAAATACAAAGTAACCTTTTTATAACATTCAGGAGCAAAAATGTCCTTCTTGGCCTTATTACAATGTATTTTATTCACTTATCCATTCATTTAGTAAAATTTAAGCACCCAGGTATGAAGATGAATAGCTGTAGAGCAAACAAGAGTTGCTCCTTGGTTTCTGCTGGGGATTTGTTTCAAGACCCTGTAAATACCAAAATCCACAAATGCTCAGTCCCTTATACAAAATGGACTCATGCAGTTGGTTCTCCTATCGCACTGGTCCCATGTCCATGGGTTCTACCTCCGGACGTGGAAGGTGGACTGTACCAACATTCAGGACTTTAAAATAATGCAGGATTGAAGCAAAAATATCATAATCACTATAAATAATAATATCAATAATTAGGCGCCTTGATGTGTATTTAATTTTTAACTAATCTTATCTCACCATATAGTCAATGTTTTTATCATGCTATATTAATTATAAAGACCAAAAACTATCACATGCTCATTCATCCTACTCATTTAATCATAATACACTTAATGGTATAAAACTGTAAACATACCTTTAAACAAAAGTAGACTATTAACAAGCCCACAGAATTTTTAAACTATAAATAAAATGAAGACAGTGATGAAATCTGAAAATGTTGTTTTCTTTAGGATGTAGTTCACCAGGTTATCCTTTTTATCCATTTCATTTCACGTATCTAATAATCACCTGATTTAGTGCTGTGCATGAGGTAGGTGCTCAATAAATAGATGCTTAATACATGAAAGCTCTCTTCATTTTAGGATTTGAAAATATGTCAGTGAAGTAAATAACTATTCCGTCTCTGCTAGGAGAATTCTCAATGGACTGATTTCTTAGGCATCTTGACAAGCATTTACATCATTAAATATATTAGGTTTTTTAAAACTACTTTTGTGAGAACACTATAATTGATTGGCTTTCTCCATCTTTGGGGCTTCCCGGGGGCACTGCTGCTGCTGCTGCCAAGTCGCTTCAGTCGTGACCCCATAGACGGCAGCCCACTGGGCTCCTCTGTCCCTGGAATTTTCCAGGCAAGAATACTGGAGCGGGTTGCCATTTCCTTATCCAATGCACACATGCATGCTAAGTCACTTCAGTTGTGTCCGACTCTTGTGAGCCCATGGACAGCAGCCCACCAGGCTCCTCTGTCCACGGGATACTCCAAGCAAGAATACTAGAGTGGGTTGCCATTTCCTTCTCCAACAGGTGGCACTAGTGGTGAAAAAAATCTGCCTACCAATGAAGGAGACATAAGAGATGTTTGATCCCTGGGTCAAGAAGACCCTCTGGAGTCGTAAATGGCACCCCACTCTCGTAATCTTACCTGAAAAATTCCATAGGCAGAAGAGCCTGGTAGGCTACACTCTGTGGAATCTTAGAGGGTCAGACAGCACTGTATCTTTTAACACACGTCCTTTTTTCATTAAATTTTGTCCTCTTTTTCCTTAAAAATGAATATTACTCAGTTTCATTCTCAAGTCTTCCTCTCTCTCTAAACCATGCCTAAGAGTTTCCATTCATTACAAATTTCAATTTCCAAGTGAGGTAATCAGTGGTTCCCATTGATACCAACACATTCAACTAACTCTAGATGTCACCACTCTGTTCCGTAGTCATCACAAATATAACATCTCCATAAATTCGTCATCTTTTCCCAATTTTATTCCTCATTTTGTAGTCTCTTCCTGTTAAACCATCCATCAAATCATACAAACAAGTCATGTATAAGATATTAACTTTTGATTTCACTTGCTCCTTCCATCCTCCCCTACCAACAAGCATCTATCTGTGATCAAATTCCATTAGTTCTGCCCTTTAAGGGAGTCTCATCCACTTTCATTCCTGTGGTCACAGCCTCAGTAAAGACTGTATTTATTTTCTATCAATACATGTGTGCTGTACTAAGTAGCTTCAGTCATGTCTGACTCTGTGACCCCATGGACTGTAGTCCACCAGGCTCCTCTGTCCTTGTGATCCTCCAGGTAAGAATACTGGAGTGGGTTGCCATTTCCTTTCTTTAGGCGATCTTCCTGAAACAGTTTGCTAAAAGGCTCCTAACTACCCTTCTTTCCTCCATTTTTACTATACTTTTCAATGTGCCCCTAATTGGTTGCTAGGGTTTTACATATACATGCAAATTTGACTGTGTAATGTACTGTCTTAGAAATCTTCCTCATAAGTAATATTTCTTCATATTTTGAAGATACAGTCCAAACGCAGTAGAGTAAATGAGAGGTTTTATTATTTGTCCTCTATCACTCCAGCCCATCTTTAAATAGTAATAATAATCATCATCATTTTACGTGCCTGGCACTGTTGAAATGCTTTCATATGCTCTCTTATTTACTCTTCCTATTATCCTTAGGAAGTGGGTTTTAAGCCCCCCTGCTTTGGGCTTCCCTAGTTGCTCAAGTTAAAAAAAAAAAAAATCCACCTGCCAATGCAGGAGACGTGGGTTCGATTCCTGATTCGGGAAGATCCCACATGCCATGGAGCAACTAAGCTTATGAGCCACAACTATTGAGCCTGTGCTCTAGAGCCCAGGAGCCACAACTACTGAGCCCCCGTGCCTCAACTACTTTAGTCCCTGCACCCTAGAGCTCATGCTCCACAATAAGAGAAGCCAGCACAATGAGAAACTCATGTACCTACAAAGAAGAGTAGAAGCCCCAGCTGGCTACAACTAGAGAAAAGTCCATGCAGCCAAAATTTTTTTAAAAATGACTAGAGAGTGACAGAGCCAGGACCTAAAACAGGTTCTCCCTAACTCTCAAGTCCATGCTTCCATGCTCATAACCACTATTCTACTCTTTCCCCCAAATTCCCTTCCTACCTGTCCCCACCCTCTCACTTCTCTACACTTTACGTTTCTTCTCTCAACTCTAGTCTAGCAAACCTAGAAGCACATTAAGACCTGCAATCACCTGTGATGGTTTTAAAAACTCCAATGTCCTGGCTTCACTAACCCCCCGAGATTCCTACTCAGTTGGTGTGAGGTGGGGTCTAGGACACCATATTTTTAAAAGTAGCCCAGGATATTCTAAGGTGCAGCCAGGTTTGAGACCTACCACCTAGCAAAACTAAACAATATGTAGTTGTGCCAAACATTATATAACCTCTATTATCCCTGATCCCAGCGACTGTAATTTTTTTCTCCCTATGTAACTGCATATACTGGATGCTGAACTTCCTGCAGGTAGAAGTCATGAACCACCTAAATTTATGACTGACACGTGATTGGCAGGCAGTAAGCCCTCTACAATAACTTGTAAAATAAAAACATAAGACTTGTTAATTGCTCTTACAAATACTTCGTAGGAATTATTAATATAAGCACTGAAAAGCAATATTTTGAAGTTCCTTAAATTTCTTAGAACCTAGAAAAGAGAAAAAACTCTGAAAAGAACAATTTCAACACATGAAGTTACTTATATATGAAAAGTCTCAGTTTCCTCCTGAGAAAAGAAAACTCTCACTTCTATAAGGACCAGAAAGTTTATTTTCAAAATTTTGTAGTGAATAGCATAAGCTATTGATAGAGTAAGATAATAAAAGTCAGCAGATAAATCTTATTTTCTAGGTAAGATCCTCCCTTCAGATAAAGCAGACCTTAAACATTGCACCTTTATACCATTTTCCCCTAGTGACACACTTTCCTAATGATTAATTATTTAAAATATAATACTCCTTGGCAATTAGAATATTATACTGTTCATCACTGTTTATCAGTAAACCAGCACAGTATTCTTATTGATACAATCATCGAAGTATCCACTATTATTTAAATTATTCATATAATTTTAGAAAAAAGGAGTTTTAGAGGCTTCTTTCAATAAAGTTTTATAAAAACTTGTCTAAGAATCTAAAATTTCTGTGTCTTTGCTATGATGGGAAAAACAAATCTAAGTTACAGTATTTCAAGGAGTGATTCTATGGGGGGATAAAATACATAAGAATATAAAGAGAATCTGAATGCCCACATAATAAAAATTAATCATGGTGAATTGCTTTGGGGAGAATCATACACTTGACCCACATTGAAGACTGAAATATTAATCCATTTCTATGACAGAGATCAAGCTTCATAGTCGCTTTTTATCCTCCTCATAATAGAAGCAACAGTTGTAAACCATAATGTTATAGTTCAAACAATGCCCCCCAAGACTCAAATTTATTATAGCATTCATCTCCAAGACAAAAGACCTGGTGTAGGAAAAAAAGCTCTTTTTAACAAAAAGCATGGCTGTTATTTATGGCTCAGATGCAAAGAATGAGTTTGGGGAATTTATCAGAGATGAAGGTATGAAATGTTTTAGCTTGTTCTTCTCTCTCTAATCCATAAACCATTTTCTCAGCCACCCAAGTGAATTCTAATGGAACAGGAATGATGAAATAATATTTTCCTAGCCCTTTAACACTTTTTATTCTGTGTTAGTTTCATTGTGATGAGAAGAATGTGATTTCTTAAAATTAAAGATCTTTTAAGCAGCAAATAAGCAATATTCCCAATAACGTATAATTTAGTCTCCTAAACAAAATTTAGCCTTTTACTTTCTGTGTGTTTAAGTCTTGAAATCTCTATTATTACTAGTGTTACTATGGACTATCATATAATTAGAATTTCAGAAGTATATTTTCATTAAAATTGTTTCAATAATATAACCTCAGGATTCCCTGCTAATGACTCTAATGGGTCAGTAATGATACTATATTTTTTATTTTAATGTTCTTAATTATTAGCTATATACTCAGCATAGCTCTCCTTGAAATAAAAAATACCATAATCAAAACAAAGATGACTTATAGATCACCTATTGTCCATCTTTTTTTGGAATGAGCATAAGGCCACAAAAGGAATGGCATTTCACTAATGACCAGGCCAGGGAGAAGCTCCATGCAGGTAGGAAGGAGTAGAATATGCGAAGATGGAATGAAAATTCATTCTTCATACTTACATATTTCTTTTCTTAAGATGAAAACACATTCAATAAGGGTGATTGGAAAAAAACAGAAAATATATAGGACTTGCATTCAAGAAAGTAAAACGTTTACTGTTTTATGTAGTTTATATAATTTTGAAAGTCCTGGAAAGAACAGTTCCATGATCCTGAGCACAATGAGTGAGATACACAGATGTCATTTGTTTTTTCTTTCCTAATTCAAAAAAAGACAAGTAATTTTAGAACAAACTACGGCAGCTGGAATAAAATATGGAATAATCTTTAAGCCGAAAACCTTTCCTGGCATTGTTTGATAGATGTTGCGCTACTTCTATTGTTTGCCAAATTCCATTTAAATTGTTGAAACAGCTCAAGGAAAATGTGGACTCTCTCTGGACAGTTTTCTAACATCATAATTAGTGGAATCAAGAACAAGCCACCACTGAGCTATCTGTCACCACGTATTTAGATTGCATACTTGCTGACTGTTGGTATTTTTTTTCTTAGTTTTGATACTATGATTCTTTAGCCACAATTTTCATCTGTATTAAACTACTTTAGCTTGACAAAGAAATAAAAGTTAATTAGTTTCTATGGTGACCTGTGCATTAAACATCACTGTTCTTTCAGATTTGTAAATACATTCCAACTTAGTATTCAGAATGCAATGTGTATAGCATTCAGTACAAATAGTGGGCATTTGTTTGCAGTTAAGATGGAATCGGGGCTTGAGCCAGATGATATAATTCATTGGAGTATACAGTGTCAGTGGAAGATGCCCTAAATTTGACATCTCTGTGTTATATACTCATCACATTTAAAGCTACACGTCTTTTGATTTTTTCTTTGCTTTAAGATTTGATACAGCCAGCTACAGTCAATTTGATCGCAAAGGAGTTGGACGCGACTTAGCGACTAACAACAACTACTACTCTACACAAACTATTTTAACCTTCTAGGCTTATTTTAGGTGCAAAATGCTAAAAACGAACCCTTCTTGTTTTGCCTATAGTTGGTACTTTTTCTAAAATAGTAATTCTCACACTTGCGTGTACAGTAGGAACACCTGTGTTACCTCTTTAAAACATGAATTTTTCAATTCCACCTGCAGAGTGTGAAATTCAGTATATCTAGGATGGAACCAATGAACCTATACTGTCATCAACCACCCTTTTTGATTATGATGTTTACTTTGTTAGGGTCATTTTTCTGAAAAACAGAGTGTAACCTGAAATCTCTTTTATCAAATAGAATCAAAGAGATTTAAATGATCAGGTTATCAGCATAGCATGAATTTAATATTCTTGTGAAAATTATTCTTTATATCACAAATTATAAAAATCACATTTCTCACAGTATTACTTTAAAGTTAACTTCTTTGGAGCAATAGATGATAATCTTCAGAAAGAAATCTTACAGAAAGACCAAATATATCAGTTATTGATTGAAATTAATAACAGGTTATATGATCCTCTGAATAAAGCCCTTTCACAAAAAACCAATGATTTACATGAAAAAAAGAGGTTAAATTTTACTATCCACTATTTTCTACAGACAATATTCTTTCTGTCTCATGGAAAAGCCAAGCTGTAATACATTATGCTTTGGGATTCTAATCAGAAACCTATAAACAATGTATAACTTACAAATGCCCTTCAGTGCATTAGAATACTTTTAGTATAGCTTTAAAATTTTAAATCAATTCTGCCATTCACACCATATTATTTATCTTCAATTTCTCCATATTTTAAATGTCACTGTGTCATATTAAGTAATAAAAAGTTTAAAAGATTATAACCTGAACTTGCCAGATATTCACTTCATTACCAGGCCTGAAATCTTTGCCTTTTTCTATTTTTGCTGTCAAAGAGAGTCTTCCTTCTGGCTTTTGTTATTTCACTCTTGAATGTAATGAAATCTTCACATTCAGTGAACAACCTAAAGTATCACAATGTTGTTTTAAGCCAATTCTAAAAGCAAGTTAATGGCATTTAATACATTTGGTTCTTAACCAGACTTTTTGTCACCTATTTTAAAAGCAATTTTCTGCTAGTCTAAACTGTCCTTTAATTCCATCAGTTATAAAATATATAAGTTCTATAATCCAGCAACATTTGATTTTCTCCAACCTGAAGCTCAAGAAGGAAAAGAGAAAAGTACTCAAAGATTGAGTTTTATATGTGTTCTAGATGCAAAGTATAACTAAGGTATATAACAAGTTTTTTATTATAAGAAAATAAGCCATACCAAAATATGCTTGGGTGGCAAATATAATGTCTTTTCTCAAATGCCCCCTCAAAGTTAAGTGTTGTTTACATTAACTTTTCCCCCTTATAGTGGAAATATGAATCTTTGTTAACTAAAGCTAGTAAAATCCACTAATTATTACTAATTCAGGACTGAGAATTTTATGGAAATAAAACTATAGACAGAATAGCCAGGTGCCTCTGTCCAATATAATACAGATCTTTCCTTGACTACATGGTTTTTGCTGTAACACTACTCTCATTAGATTGGAATTTGTGTTAACTTCCCTGTACCAGGACTTACTAATAGGATTGCTAGCAATTATTATACTGAAATGAAATCAGCACAAACTATTAGATCTGTTTAAACAAGTTAAAAATAAACCTTGATTAAATGTTCTTTTATAAGAAGCTGCTCATTAGGGTTACATGGCCTTCAGAAAAATTGGTGTTTCATTAACATCAAAGAATGTATTGCGTTTAGGCTGCCTAGCCTAAAAAGTTATGTACAAGATGAAGTTTTAAAAATATTTTAGATAATGAAATTTTAGAAGAGAGCTTATTTATGGTTCTCTGTTTAGTCAGTTGAAAGAAATATAGTTATATTTGAAGAGTATTAGTAAAGAAATTACAGAGAATATCATCATTGAGATACAAACTACTATATACAAAATATATAAGCAACAAAGATCTATTGTATAGCACAGGGAATTACACCCAATATCTTCTAATAACCTATAATGGAATATAATCTGAAACAAACACTATGCTATACATCTGAAACTAGCACAATATTGTAAATCAACTATAATCCAAATAAAAAATAAAAAATACCAACAAGTCTTACTATTAAAAAAAAGAATAGCAAAATACTTTTGAATAGTTACTTATACTATTTCTGAATGGTATATTTACTATTTAATAGTTATATATAAATATTTAACTCATTGAAAGTTAATGTATTTCTTCATTATAGCATTTATAGCTCATTTATACATTTTTATAATAAATCAACTTTTGTAATTTCTTAAAAAAATCATCACCAAAATAAAAAATAAGCAAAAATCAAAAAATGTTGCCTGAATGATTGAATGATAAATTTCTTTTAAGTTTAGATACAATCCTGCCATGAAATAGTTTAATTAAGAGGCCATTTGAGTTTTCAAGTACAAACAAGAATCTACTACTGCAATTAATCAGTAACTTTTGAACTATGATAGCAGTTACTGAACTCTAGAAGTATACCATGTTTGACTCTCAAAGTAACTTTTTCCTCTTCTAACAATAAATCAGTGAACTATTATGATCTGATCTTGTGGAAATTATTCTGTTTATGATAGATAACCTAAAACAATTACTACTTAGTGTTGGTAAATGATAAGGATATGGCCTGCAAACTCATAGAAAGGATTGGGTCAATTTTTTACAATTTTCCATCTTGCTGTCACCACACCATTTAGTGCATGGATGTGCACAAACACACTCATACACACAAGCTTTATTCCACTAGGATAAGGTAAGTATCATGTACAGAAAGATTAATGTCAGTTGAATAAAGGTGGATATCATGGCTGAGGATGAGTAAAAGAAGAAAAAAAAAATCTATGCCAAGTTAGACGACCAATCAGATTATCAAACAAGCTAAAATTCACAAAATATACTAACCAAAGTTATCAAAATGGATCCATCTAAAGATTATAATTTACCAGAGTCTTCAAAGGTTTTTTAGAAAAAGGACTTCATTTTTCTGAACAGTACACATATTATTCCAAACAAACAATGCCATAATTACTCCTGTAATTTAATCTCTTCATATAGACTGATATCCCCTGCAATATACTTGCCCCTTGCCTACACAGTAATATGAATATGCTCTGGTTTTTTGAAGGAACAAATCTTCTACTTTGAGCAATTAATATTCTTTAATTAAACATACTAAGGCCCAGACAATGAATTCTTTATAAATCTGTGAGCATGCCTAAAAGCAACAAAATCACACTTTTGTTAGAGCATTTGTGTGTATTTTGCACAATTTTTAAAAGTTTAACCTCTGTAGATCAATGTGCTTCCTTAAAAGACTTTAATAAATTAAAGTGCAGAGAGCTTTTTTTCACCAGGCAGAAAAAGCTGATGAGACAGGTTTAGTTTAATCTCAGGCAATAGAAGTCATTAACCATTCTCTCAGGGATTAAAATATAGCTTGCCCTTTTCTTCTCTCACTTATCATTAGCATCACTTTAATCTCCTAGCGTTTCACACTGCTATTTTAATCATTACTTACTGCCTTTTGACAAGTGCAGAACATGCTTTTTCTCATTGAGGCAATATCCTGGTTTTAGCTGACAAATGTAGGACATAATGTAAAAATATCAAAGTGACATCTCTTAAACACACCTTCATCATAAAAATCTCTAAAGTTACAATATTCCTTTGTCTAGCATTCCAGGAAAATTATCATTTGAAAGCTTTATGCCTTAAACAAAGAGGAAAGTTTTTTCTAAATACAACAAAAACTAGTTTGGAAAAAATATTAAACTGAATTAGATCCTAAAATATACACATAAATGTTATCCTTTCACTCTAAAATAGTAAGGAAGTGTTAAGTATTTACAAAAACAGTCTTTTGTTTCAAAATAACTTTAACGATATAACGTATAACATTGAAATGGCTGCTCTATTATCATTTGATGCTTTACAATCACATTATATAATACACAGACCCTGTGTATGCATGCTCAGTCACTCAGTTGTGTCCAACTGTTTGCGACCCGACGGCCTAGGTTGAATCAAAACAAAACACCACAATGATTATGCCTAATTCTACTATTTTATAATACCTAACACATGTCTGCTTATCCCCAAATACTAATTTTTAAGAGAAAATTTCAGTGGAAATAACAATTGTAACTATGTTAATAAGCAACATTTGAAAATCTATTGAAAGTGGTAAAATTGAACTTTTTGTTGAATTTTATAAATTGCTATTTTAGATAAAAGAAAAAACACATTATATTTGCTAATGTTCTTTTATCTAATGACATTTAGCTTTATTTAACAGAATCACATTAATCTAACCTGCCTAAACCTAAAGTGGAAAAAAAAAATTTGAATAAGTGTCTTGGGAATTAGGAACTATAAGTTTTATATTATCTGTAGATAAAAGTATTATAAATATGAGAATATATTCTAGTATCTTTATAAGATCCTATTTTAACTCAAATATAAACCAATGAAATATTTGGTAATTATAAAACACAACTTTTAAAACTAAAGCACCAATTTTTTGGTAAGGATCACTAACACTTGGCCCCAAGCCCTTTAATCTAGTCCATCTGTAATGATCTCATAGTACTTTCAACCATTATTTAACTGTTAGAAGAAAAAAATATGTCGCACTATATGTTTCGACAATAAAATCCCTTCTTAAGCTTCACAAAGCAGAACAATTCATTATTTGATCTCTTTCCAGGTTCAAAGTCTGTCTTATTACAGTACTTCAAAGAAATATGTAATCAAAGACAAACAGCTGTGAAAACAATCTTTTATTACTTTATTATCATTGAGAATATATCTTTGGAGTAAACCAATGGAAATGGCATACGAATAATCTCCATTAAGGTTGTTATTTTGCATTTGTTCACAAACTATGCACATTTGTCTTTAAGGCTTTAATTTTATTTCCTATAAATAGAGTAATGGTGCAGTCCAGTCACTCTATTGTCAGTCCAAAAAAAGAGACCCAAAAAGAACCATGACAAAAACACAACAGCAAAAAGTGAGCCAGTCTAACGTCAAACAAATGTTTGTAACAAACATATTTTCAAAATGATATTAGTGACTCTCTGGGTTAACAGTACCCTGAAGTAAAAATCATATTTTCTGATGTTCATGCTAATCAGTGAGAATTGCAGTATGGTTCGACTACAAATTGGTAGACATTACTAGAATTTATACCATAAATGGACCACTTATACTTTACTCTGAACAAATGCAGAAAATCAAGAAGTTAGTTTCTAAGGCAGTAAAAATTAATTGCCAAAATTAATTCCATATTTAACACATTACACAATGATCTGGTTCTGTCTCTACTTCATAGAATGGAGCATTTCTATCACCAATATGCAAATAGGCTTGAAAATATAGCATACAGTTTTCTTTGGATGGAAATGGCTCCCTGCATTTGTAGGCTATAAGGAACTCTGCAGGTGTCAGAGTGGAAGTGATGATGGTCTTCTTTTCCACTACAATAAAACAACATTTTTTATGTGGGAAGCAGAAGGAACAAACATCTCTTGACTGCATATTATACAATAAAAACCTTGTACATTATTCCAATTGGTTCTGACGCCACATCTCTGAAGAAGTTACTGCTACCCACAGTTTACAGATGTAGAACGTTAAGTTAAAAAGCTGAATAACTTTTGACTAGTTCCTGGGTTAATCTAATTCCAAGTCAATGTGCTCTTGCATTAGACTCGGTGTTGTCTATTCTAGAACACACTTTCCAGATATATCTCCTTAAATACTTTAGAAAGGCACTATACTCTAACAAACCCAACTTTTCTTCAGAAAACTGTAAGGCACGATTACATGGCTAGAGACAAAATGGGTCACTATAATTTTCAACAATACTAAACTGGTGATGCATCAACACAGGCCACAATTAGGAGGACCACTGTGTCTAAGTCTCTAAAACTAATATTGCCAGATCAGAAGCAATATGGAATCTGCACCATTATTCCCACCAGAAGATATGGCTGAAAGACGGTGTAAATGTGCTACCCTCACACTGACAAACTACACAACATGAACAGGTAACAAAAATCATCATGGGATTATGTCCATACTATAGGCAAACCAAATAATTAAGCTTGTGACATGAATTTAGGAAAGAAAATGGTTTTTCCACTTTTTGTAGTCTCAGGATAATCACAAAAAGTCTTACAATATTTGTACTGATTCAAGAGTCTCAATAAATACAGATATGAACAGACACATACATACACATTCATACAAAGACATATATTTTAGCAATGTTATAGAAAGCTGTTTTATATTTATATGTAACATGATCTTAGTCGTGAAATGTGAAGTCTAAACTGAATTAGTTGTGGCAGACTTCCCTTTGTGTTATTAAGGCTATCTGAAGACCACTACAAAAGAAAAGGAAAAAATGAAGCAACAATAGGAAGTATATAGAAAATATTTCATTATATTTTTTTCATTGCAGGTAAATTTAACTAAGAAGTCTAAAATCATATTAGCATAAGCACTGTATTCTCTACTTCAAATAACAATATGAAAATACAAAATTCCTAGAGACTTTTTGGCCAGCCAAGTATAGGGATAATGAAGGAAGCAGCATTGCTTATTTGAAGTACTGATCCTTTAACTCATGGTACAACTCAGTTCAGTTTTACTGGTTACTAAATAAACAGTATCAGAATTGGAAATGCATTTAATGCATGACTCAATTTCCATAAAAGTTAATTTCCTGACTTTTCAGTTTGATTGCATCAGAAGTTATTCAGTAAAGGAAGGCAAAACAAAGCCAGTCACTCTAGCTTTGGAATAATTAAGCAGTAATTTGACCAAACATTTCCTTCCTTCCTGTGTATTTCTCAAAGTCACTATTACACTACAAATTTTAGCAGAAACATTTTTAATGGGCACAATCTATAAGGGAAATAGTCCACACTAAAATGTTTCACAATCAGGGTTGGCAGCAACACCATGAGACCACATTTTACTGCTATTTATAGGATGTATTCCAGATAAACTTTTGACTTTCAGGTTTTTGAATGGTCAGATTACAGGAGTGAGAGTTGACAGGACTAATTTTCACATACAAGCCCAATACATATTGTTCCTATATATTTTTAATTCTAACACTTAAGAAAAATTAAATAATGCTTCATTTTAACTTTAGATGTTATTTTAGTACAATATTTTATTCATTTGATTTCTAAAAATTTGATTGCGCAACATTATTCCATAGTATAATGTTATTCCAATGCTTCTAGATTGGATGATGCTATTCTAAGCAATAAAGAAAGGAATTTCAATCTTTGATTTCCTGGAATCCTGGATCGTTTGCCTTTGGTAAAAATGTACCATTCATAAAATTATGTGAAATGATTTATTTACTGCTGTCATCTAATCTGGGGGGAGTACCTTCTTACATACCTTTCCATTTCATTACTGAACAAAAATAAAAAGTATGTTTGAGTCTTCCTTGTCCATTTTGGAAACTGGTATTCTACTCCCAAATAAACCCTACTTACTCCTGCTTTTACTTTGAAACTCATTGGTAATTCCTTTGCAGTCTTTATCGTTCACCTCCACTAAATGACTTCTCATTTGACTTCATCTGTACAACTTGTTCTTCCTTCCTTATTTCCCACTCCCACCCCATCTCAGAAAGTTCAGAAGCCTCTTGGCCTATGATGAAAACATCTGATAAGCATCCTGAAAGCTCTCCAAGCCTATGCAGTCTTTATCTATCTTAATCATCCACTAAAATTTTACTCTTTATGCTCGCAGCATCCCGTAATTCCTATTACCAAATGCATTTCACTGTCCTATTCCCACATTTACAGCATCCATCCTCTGCTACTTTCAGGTGCATTTCGTCAAATGAAGTCACGGGGAGCTCAGAGGTCATCTCCATCTCCTTCTGGAAGACTTACAACTGCATCATGAGGAGAGCATAAACTTCCCATTCGGACATTCAAGACTCAAGGCCTGGTCTCCGCCAGATTGTTCTGTAACTCAAACAGTGAGTCTCAGTTTCCTCATTACTGAAATGGGAATAAGGATATCTACATCCTAGGAAGATTAAATGGACAAAATTTTCAGATTTTTCATGTCTACGTTGTAGACATTGATAGGACTTAGTATCATTGCCCAGTTCTAAGAAAACTCTGTGTGAATAAGAAAGGAAGTGTTCTCAGTTATAATACCCTTGATTTTTAACAGATTGTATGAATCTATATATAATTATTATGAACCACCCCAGGTGGAGCTAGAGGTAAAGAACCTGCCTGCCAATGCAGGAGACCTAAGATTCTGGGTCCGGAAGACACCTGGAGGAGGGCACAGCAACCCACTCCACTATTCTTGCCTGGAGAATCCCGTGGACAGAAGAGCCTGGAGGGCCACAGTCCATGGGGTCGCAAAAAGTCAGACACGACTGACGTGACTTAGCAGCAGCAGCATTAATAATTATAGGACAGAATGACAACATCTATACTGTCCACAATGTAAAAATAAAAATTAATACAAACTTGTGGATTGGGGCTATATTTTCTCCAAAGTTTTTTTCTTTTTCATTAGTCAAACAGTAACAGACTTGCTGAACTCAGCCAGTCATTCAAAATTTTAAGTGACTGTAAACAATATTGCCATTATTCTCAACATCGGTCTATAGAATATACTAATTATTGCTGTTGTTGTTTAGTTGCTAATTCATGTCCAACTCTTTTGTGGCCCCATGAACTGTAGGCCCCCAGACTCTTTCTGTCCATGGGAATTTCCCAGGCCAGAATACTGGAGTGGGTTGCCATTTCCTTCTCCAGGGGATCTTCTTGATCCAGTGACTGAACCTGCATCTCCTTCACTGCAGGTGGATTCTTTACCACTGAGCCACCTGGGAAGCCCATACAAATTATTAGTTAATATAAAAGAAAACATTTGGGAAACAGTTATAAAAGAAAGTGTATTTATCAAGTCTACTTAAAGAATGTTTCCAAAATCCACAACTTGGGAGAAGAATAAATTTCATCCTTTATATTCCATAGGCTCATTATCCTAGGAGGAACAGTGGTCTAACATGCCACTTATTCATCTACTATTACTAAAGGAAAATCGATAGTAAAAAAAAAAAAAAAAAAAAAGGAGTTTTATGGGGTATTTAATTTTAGCACTTCAAATCTTTCCAAACAGATTTGGAAAAAGAAGTTGCTCCTATTTCTCAGCAAGCTGTTGATTCCATTTTACAAAATCTAGCTCTGATGCCTTTTTCTGTCACATCTACCAAACTTCCTGAGAGTATGCTGCTGCTGCTGCTGCTAAGTCACTTCAGTCGTGTCCGACTCTGTGCGACCCCATAGATGGCAGCCCAGCAGCAAGAAAATGTTTCGACTTCACCCATTCACAGATATTTGAAAAAGAACAGGTATATTTTAACAACTAATATTTTAACATCATGATTATATTTTAACAACTTATAATGTAATATCATAATTTAGAAAATAAGATGCAGAAAATTACAAGGCATATTTTGATTAAGGGACTTACCTGCAATGAATTAATCCTTGCAGAGTACCGTGCAAACATCTAGGACCATATTACTAATAGAAGTTCAGTTGATGAAAATAACAAAACAAGCCAAAATATGTTCTATTTCATGAGCCACAGAGTTACTTGTTTCCCCGCTACTCTTCTTCCTTCCCTCTCC
The DNA here is from genome assembly GCF_014754425.2 of Oryx dammah. Taxonomy (NCBI): domain Eukaryota; kingdom Metazoa; phylum Chordata; class Mammalia; order Artiodactyla; family Bovidae; genus Oryx; species Oryx dammah. Next base: position 46,292,961 of record NW_024070208.1, read on the forward strand.
TCTCCCAGAATACTCTCTTGAAGTCTTCAAGTGATATCTTTTCCTTGTCTCCCTCCTTCCCAACTCTGGTCACCTCTTCTCAATTGCAACCACCTATTTTTATGTTTCCTCTTATGCAATCTTATACTACTGGTAAAATTTGTATCAAAAACTGCCTTGTATTAGAGTTCTTAGTATACTTAGGAATCTTCCATAAAAATTGCCAAGTCAAAAACTGTCTTCGGCATATATGTACATTCCTTTTCTCCTTAGTTCATAATGTGGTAGGCACTAAACTCATGTGTGTTATTGAATTGACTTTCTTACTTTCCCTCTCATATCTAACAATCTTAGAAAATCAAAGAGTGAGATATCTATTTATGATAGTTATTAGTGCATCGTTGAAAGTTAGTGTAAAAAAGGTGTATAATCAGGTTGTGCTATTTCAGGGGGCCAGATTGAATTTTTTAACTGAAATCAAAATTATTTTATCTAAGTCCTTCCAAGTAAGAGGACCGCTTTTAACAACATTAAAAAAAATAAAACAGAACTTCTTCACTTCCTTTAAGTCTTATTACAGGAAGAATCAATAATGAGAGACTGGTTGACAAGTAAAGGACAGGATCAAAGATAACAAAGGTGCTACTTTAGAACTGGTCAGTCAGTGGCTACAAACACACACTCACCCATATTCACATGCACTAGCACACAGAAAAAGGAGCAAGGATATTGTCACCATAAATATTAGGGCATGGAAGAAATTCTTGGATCTAACACTCAAAGTTAAAGATATCTAAATTTGATCCTTCATGACACCTTTATGAAAAAAAATAAAAGGCAACACACACCAACAAAAATAAATGCAAGCTAACTAATCACTATCAATTTGCATTTTCATTCTTAGCTTAAACTTTCAAATTTTTTTAGCAATGGGATTTTAAATTTTCTTACAGACAAGAAATAGCTGAAGCTTAGTTGGTACTATATAAAAACAAGGGAAAGAACTCTGCTTAATTTTTTCTATCAAAGCATAGACAGAGGTCCCCATATGTAAGATTAAAAACATTTAAATAGTCATTAAAGAGGATTGAATTAATTTAATATCTACTGAACTCAGATATTGTTCTAGATAGCCAGTACATAGAGATGACAATAGACAGTACCTGCCCTCCAGGTCCACAATCTTTAACAGAAAGGGCGTACGTGCGTGCTAAGTCACTTCAGTCATGCCCGACTCTTTGCAACTCTATGGACTGTAGCCCACCAGGCTCCTCTGTATATGGGATTCTCCAGGAAAGAATACTGGCATGGGTTGCCATTCCTTTCTCCAGAGGACCTTCCCAACCCAAGGATCAAACCCATGTCTCTTAGGTCTCCTGCATTGGCAGGTGAGTTCTTTACCACTATCACCACCTGGCACAGGAGAATAAATATAGCACAGATTATAAAAGGAGTAATTGAAATATAAATACCTTTCTATGTACATTTAATTCCTGCTCAGAGTAACTGGGCATAACAAGTTTCACAAAGTGTCACTGGATCTGGCATCTGAACAATGAATGAAAGAAAACATCAAAGAAAGTTACAAAATGTTATTTAGGTTATATGTAAGGATGATTTATTTTTCCTTTTGAGAGGCATAAAAATGGAAACAGGAAGTATTAACTCTACTGTCTTTACAGACTAATATAAGGTTGGCTCTTACTCTAGAAGTCAGAGGATAGACTTGCCAAGGTAATCCAAAGTCAAAATAAGTATTAGCACAAAAGTAAGAACTTAAGGACAGCAATAAAGTCTATTTAACTTTTTTGAACATCTGAACATAATATCTGGATTTGTAATGGGGATATCAAGTATATGAATACATAAATAACATATATAAAAAGTGTATTTTAACTAATTTCCAATCTCCTAGTTTTAAGATATTTTATAGCTACTAGAACTTCAGTCTGTAGGCAAAACAGTGCCCATTCCATACACATATACTTAAGAATTTGTTTCAGTCAATGCCTAGAAAGTGGCTAAATGTATTAACTGTACTGAAATAAAAATGGAACACCTGTGGTGTTCCTGTAAGAAAGAGCAAATAGGAAATTTTAAGGCCAGAGAGTTACTGGGAATTTTAGTTCTAAATTGGTACATAAAATGGTCTATTTTCCCTAATGTTCACAAGATTTACACCCTTTCACATGAGAAAATAGCATATATATGGGTTAACAAACTGGGGCCTGTCACTTTTTTACTTCTCTCAAACTATTTCCAATCTTTAGAATTCAATCACTGCAATTATACTAATTCTCTTAGAAGTCCACTGCCCTCTCCTACCCCTTCTCTACATATTCAAATTCATCGAGACATGCTCATTAGCCAAAGAAAGTTTGTCATTATGAAGTACTAGAAACAGAGATAAATCCCCTGCAGATTTTCTGATCCATTTCTTGACCTATTTTAAAAAAAAATCAGGTTCCCTAGCCTTCATCATAAAGAATTTCTATCATAATAAACTGTGCTGAAAAATAGAATAGCCACTTGCTGAATTATCTAGATCCATTTTGACTTCAGCAATGTATAGATCCTAACTGACAACACCCTTCCTTCTGAAATAAATAGGTAGAGTGATGATAAATAGAAAAAGGAGGAAATTTAAGAGGTATTTATTAAAACATATAATGAGATTCAAGGGAAATAAAATATGCTAATTGAGTCCTTTGAACTCCCTAAAATGCAATTCATTCCTTATTTTCACTTTTGACAGTCTAAAATATGAGTGTTTTGAAACACATAATTAATGATGGTCCTATTAGCTTTTGAGTTCCCAAGCTTAAACATATATACTCCTCAAAATTATTGAGAAATCCTGTTATATCTTTATTTGCCTCAATTGTATTTTATTTTTCACTAATTAGGATGAACAAAAGTAGAGAAGTATGCCTCTCTAGGTCATCTGTTAGGTAATCATTCAATTAAAAAAAAAACAATCCTGTTTAGGACTCAAATGTGATTACTGTAAACATTCAAAAATCACCATCCTAAAACCAACCCAAAAAAGTACCCAGTGTTCAAATGTATGTTATGCATTTAAAATAGTTTTTGGAAGTTTCTCTTTACATTATAAATCAGTTTAAAAGTAACAAGGCAAGACCTAGGCTTCCTGATGCTGTGTTTAATGACAATCATATCTATCTTATAATGTTAATGTGTTCTTAAAGCCATGTGTACTCTTATATCAGGAGATGTTTTCACTTCACGTGTTGGATCACTGCTTTTCAATATAGGTGAAAAGATTCTGTTGGCTGAGTTCAGCTCATTGCACAAAGCCCGAAAGACCCAGTGATTACCAACGGGAGAGAACAGTCAGAGCTGAAATCTATAATCCCAACTTCTAGAAAGGTATCTTCACATTTTCCATTTGGCAACTTCCTTCTCTTCAGATAGTCAAAACTCTTCAACATCTCTTTTCTCTCTTACTCACTTGTCAACCAAACAATCCTATACTATTTCCAACCATGAATTTTTCCACTGTTTACTCAACTATCCATCAGAAATCCCACAGCTATCTCTGGATAAAATGGTCCCTCTCTCAATTTATTTGCAGACAAGTAACAGAGATCATACCATTCATGAAGTACCATGAGGGGCAGGCATTGGTGAATAATGACTTGGAACAGGGAAGGGGTAGAATATAAGGAGGCTACAGGAGAAGAAACAACAAGAAGAGAAGGAGCACAGCTTTTGAATGGAAAAGTTAAGAAGGCAACAGAGAACCTAACATACCAAGATTTAGGAGTAAGCCTTACAAAATAAAATACATGTTTGAGTAAACCATTTTGGTCAGAATAAAAGGACAGGTTTTCAAAAACGCAAGTAGTTTATGCATATGTACATAAAAACATTTAAGCCTCAAACAATAAACAAGCATTTTTATGAATGAATATCAATACCGCTTTTATATTTAAGATACTTTGAAAATGTTAAGTGCCTTGTATCCTATTAAGATGAAATATACAGAAAATGGAAGCAGACATGGCAGCCAGAGCTTCAAAGCCAGTGAAGGGGAAGTCTAGTTTGTCAGTTGGGAAGAAAAAGTATTCATTTCTGATGTGATGACTCAAGCACATCACTTGTATGTTCAGAAAGTCAAAATTGAAAGTGAAAGGTTAATAAAACTAAATCTTTATAACTTAGCTGAAAATGACATATATGTCAATAATCAACATTAACTCCAGAAATAGCCTTCAGAATATATATTTTAATCATATATAGATAGATGGATAGTTGATAAACTTAAAAAGACGCATAGAAGGCCTAAGAAAGGACACAAATTAATATTTGTTTGTTTACTGGTTATTGCTAAGTTTAATCTCTTTGCTCTGAAGACTGAGCCTCTTCATGATATTTAAAATCGGGTATTTTATAAGCTGGTTACATAAAACTTCTACAAGAATTTCAAGGGGAAAACATTAAGCCTTTCTATTGTTTCTTCTTTGCTGTTTATTGTGAATGGTAAATTGACAATACTTATTTAAACACTTTTTTTTTTAAAATCTGACCCTTTTCTTCCTGGACCAAGGAATTTTCTCCGTCACAGAGTAATAGAGCTTGAAAACTTCAGCATCAGCAGGGAAGGCAGGCACTCCTTAGCCAGCCACTGTGAGAGAGAGAAAATGCAATTAAGGCTCCCACCAGGGAGAGAGAACTAAACAAAACCTGCGTCTTCACACAAGAGCCTTTTCTTCCAGGCGAACTACAAGGCCTCAAATCTTGTTGGTGAGATGCTAGCATTTAGGACAACACACTTTCAGATTTTCTCACAGCAGATCAAAGTAAATAATGCAAGGGCAGCAAACAAAAGGGAAAACTCCAGTGTGCTTACATTAAAAAGAGATTACAGGGGACTTACAAGTGATTGAAGGAATAGATGACATTTTTTAAAACATAAAGCCCCGATCTTTAAGTACAGCTGGCAAATAAAGTCTAGAAGTGTTACTTTAGCGATAGTGACAAACCACAAGGGACTTATCATCAGTGTGAAATTTACAAAAAGGTAATTTTATTTTATTATAGTGTGTTCAACATATAGAGTTATACCCATTCCTGTCCTCCTCTTCCCAGGTCTTAGAATTTTCAGCTGAGAGTCATGACAACTGATAAAGGGAGCCATTAAAGTTATGAGCCTTCTCAAATCAGCGCCACAAAATATGCAGGGAACTCTACGGATTGGAGACGTGGCATCGCTCCACTTCCCTCTTTCTCCTGAGGACAGTAATCAGTCATAAAAGCAGCTCGCCTCCCTCATAGCAAGCCAACAGCTGGAAACTCTTCCGCAATGTTAAATTTAGCACACCCCCCTTACCAGGCACTGAACTTAGTCTTGGGGGTCTGTTCTGCAGTCTTAAATGACTACTCCAGGGCCACAGTTTATCCTTTTATTTTCGTGTAAAATTCTCATTGACTTTGGTGCAACTCTATAAAGGAAGCAAGGATCGAATATCATCCTTTAATGCCAAATTTACTACAGTTGAATAAAAAGAACGGAAATCTGGGAGGCCCGTGTCAATAAACAAAAGATAGATGTTTAGGAGACTTAATAACTGAAAGGAGCTTCAAATAAGACTTTTGGTCTAGATTTTAGAAATACTTAAACCAATATTTATACAGTTTGTATAGTGTATATATTTAGTATATGGTACACACACACATATATACGATAGTGCATGTTATACTGTGCACATATATAATAGACATATAAATGGGTCTATGTTTGTGTGTGTATATATATATAAATATATATATAGTATTCTTAGTATATATAGTAACTGCAGTTGTAGTTGGGCAGCAGGTTGAATGTTAGTCTACTAAAGCTTTTCAAAGCAATTCACTGATATAATAAATGCCAGAATCAAAGTGGCAGTCTGGAAGAAAAATACCAGGATTTAGGATCCATAGATATGAGATCCAATCTAGTCTTTACCATTTTAACTTTTCTGGGAATAAATTTGATAACCAATCTATAAAACCAAATCTATAAAAAAAGGAGATTAGATTAGACTTGCTCTAATGTTCTTACCAATTCATATGTTCTGTGGGTCTGCACGGATAGCAAATCTACCTGAATCTTATAACTGTATAGCAGCTGGGCTACACTTTTGACATTACATGTGGGGGTGTGTGTATTTTTACATATGTATACAAATACATTCATATACAAAGATATAACTTGAACCAAAGAATTAATATCAAAGTGATAATTTCCAATTAAAGACACATGTGGAAAGAAATATCTTTATACTTTTTGCCATAGCATACTTTGCTAGACACATGAACATCACCTCATCTTCCTCTATATCTGCTCAGAGAAGGTAAGATACACTGACTTTTAAATTTCAGAAAGGCTACTTTTGAAGAAATTAAGGACATATAGACATGTTTTGCTAATAAATCATTATAGAAGTAATAGACTTAAGTCGAACCTCAATTTTTTACATGTCACAATGTGAGAAAATGTATAATGATGTGCATTTGTAATAACTTAAAGAGCTTGCATTTCCAAGCCCTTATAAACATCTATTCTTAAGTATTATTAAAATTGATTTTAAGTATTTATATCTCAGATCTACTTTCACCCCACTAAAATTCATTTAGAGAAATTTATTCTTTAGAAATCAAATCAGTTCTGACAAATACAATACTAAATTCTGTTTTAAGAGCTCAGTGAAAGAAAAAAATATTATGTATTATTTATTAAAATTATTTTTTCAGAAAATCAGAGTGGAAAACAATCAGGCTGTATTCAGTTAGTCAGTTCACAAGACTCTTTTTTTTGCACATGGATAAGGCTTCCCTGGTGGCTCAGATGGTAAAGAGTCTGCCTGCAATGCAAGAGACCCAGGTTCAGTTCCTGGGTCAGGAAGATGCCCTAGAGAAGGAAATGGCAACCCACTCCAGTTTTCTTGCCTGGAAAATCACACAGAGAGAGGAGCCTGGTGGGCTACAGTCCATGGGGTCCCAAAGCATTGGATATGACTGTGCGAATAATATACACACAAAGTAAACAAAGTTAAATTCACAGTGCTTCATATATATATTTATCTGTGAAATTATTTAATCTTGTTTACTTTGTAAAACATATGATGTTATTCTGTTTTGAGCACAATGCATTTAATTTAGGAAAAACTAGAAGTTGTAATATGAAAACTGGCAAGTGCAAAAGCAGTATTAAACTACCAATCACTGCTGATGTTGCAGAGGTTCATTATTTAACTGAATATGAAGATTAGACACCCTACACTATGTATATCGATTTAAATATAAGAAACAATGTTACTCTTAAGTTGAGAAAGTGCATAAAGATTTGCTTGAACTGATACAGTTCAAATTATCCCATGCAGAGTACTATTTCTGAGTCAATCACATGTGTACACATATATACACACATCAAAAGTTTTTCTATGCAAAAGTTAAGTTATTTAGGTGGCTCTTTTCCCTTGCCCATATTTCCACAACTCTAAGAAATATATTATAAAAAAACCTTAAAACAGGGTCGAGGTGGGGGCAGTGCTTATAGACTCATGCTAAAGGGCATCGTAGAGTTCTCTCTGACATACAGCAGCCTGTATATGTGAGTAATTGTTGTGCAATAAGCCTGGGAAACATGTAAATTGTATTTCCTCATGGCAAATTGCAACTGAATGAGTATATTGGGCAGACATAAACAATATACTCAAATCCTGGCTTTTTATTGAGCTCCTATTTGACTTGTATTCATTTGGTACAAACAAACAAACAAACAACCAAAATGGTGTTTCTCAGGGTCTGTGACATTGCAGGCCATGAGAGATTCAATGTCACCGCTGGCATACAAATTTATTAGTCTATAAAGTTTGACATTCTCTTATTTATTCACAGAAAGGACAAATAAGATATTTTTTCATACTTACCAGAAATATCTGGGAGTGTTTATATGTCGCTCCGTCTGGAGGATGCAAATAGTCAGAACTGCTTTACAATTCAGTAGGCAAAAGCCTGCTGAAGGATAACAAATGACTTCATGGTGAAACTGCTATTGAAATTCTTTCAGTATGTGATATTAAAAACAACTGAACAAACAGAGATAAGGGACAAATAGGATTTGAAACAGACTCTTTTTTTTTTTCTTAACAGTGCAAAAAGAAAAGCAAATGAATGCTCTAGTCGAACCTATATATACCTTTCAGTGATTTCACTGCATATATTTCCTTAATGCGTGAAAGTTCCAACTGAAACTTCTCTCAATGTCCCATTCTACCCAATGAGGCCAATTCTAAAACGCCTGCTTTGGATCACTCATTACAATTTTGAAGCATGAAGGAAAAAAGAAGAATCCATATACCCATTTTGCTGACTTGATTTACAGTTTTACTTGATGACATTTGGCATAATTCATGGATGAGGAGATTTAATGAGTATCTGGGGATTAGGATGCTGTCTATAAGGAAGATCTTTTTTTCTTTATTAACTTGTATAAAAAGCAGAAAGCAAAAACTCAGATCTAAATACTGTGAGAATGGAAGTATTACAATAAAAACTACCCAAAAATCTAATTTAAAAAAAGTATATTTCATTCAATTCAGTCTCTCTTATGTGGAAGAAGTTCTTACAAGTATTGGCTTTGCAAGTCAAAATAATGTTAGCAACTTTCAGGTGATCAGGGAAGTCAAAATCTAAGAAAAGAAACAAGAAGAGCAGTACTTTGCAATGACTTTTTTTTCCCCTTGCTTTGAAGGGAAGATGAAAGGCTATTTAGTTGCTATTTAGTTAGGTGTTCTTGTTTTATTCTATGGCAGGATCAAAGCAACTATCTCTAAATTTACAAAACAGTTCAGAGAACCCCTAGTAATTGAAGTATAGGCTAAATGATCCATATCAACAACATATGAACATAGGATCTGCCAAACAAAACTCATATTATTAGATCTTCAAATGACCCATTATGTTGCCTAAAAATAACCCCAAACCAAATAGCTGTCTGAAACTCTGACATGACAATGAGTTCCAGATCTTGCCAACATAGCATATAGAACGTGCGTTAACATCTAATGGGCCAAAATTAGTTCAAGCATATTATAGTGATCATCCTTTAGTCTGATCTAGATTATTTTTCAGGGCTAACTTTTAATACTTACAGATAAAAGCATGCCATGTGCAAGCAGCTGTCTTAATATAACCCATTTGTTATTTTGGATACCTAACAATGGTTTACATTAGATGAATGTAATCTTCTAGAATGCATGCCATCTTCCTATGCTAATGGTGAATCTCTATTTTCTTGATTATTTATTACACAATAACAGTGTGGAACTTCTCTTGAAGTATCAACCTTTCAAGTAAATTCAAATTCAAATGGGTTTATAAATATTTTGATGAGCCATAAAATTTCATCAAAATTAGCATTATCCAGCCAAAAATCAAGTATACTAGAGAAGCAGATAGCTCCAATACAGTTTGCTCATTTCATATATTCAACTACAAATTCAGGTTAGGATTGTAAAGTCTAGCACCAGCTAGCACCATTTTCTTCCAAGCCACCTCAGTTCATGGAAAGCTCAACTTTTCCTTCCAGTAATAATCTTCAATTATATCTCTTACTTGGCATCTGTGATTGCATCTGTCTTTGTAACTCCTCTTGTGTTTTTCCTTTCAGTTATTTTTGTTCTCAGTTTCTTTTCCTGTAGATCTTGCTGCCTTACCAGATTATACTAAAAGAACCACTTTAATGTTTCTTCACACCACGACGGTGTGATCACTCACCTAGAGTCAGATATCTTGGAGTATGAAGTTAAGTGGGCCTTAGAAAGCATAACTGTGAACAAAGCTGGTGGAGGTAATGGAATTCCAGCTGAGCTCTTTCAAATCCTAAAAGATGATGCTGTTAAAGTGCTGTACTCAGTACACCAGAAAATATGGAGCACTCAGCAATGGCCACAGGACTGAAAAAGAACAATTTTCATTCTAATCTCAAAGAAGGGCAATGCCAAAGAATGTTCAAATTACCACACACTTGCACTCATCTCACATGCTAGCAAAGTAATGCTCAAAATTCTCCAAGCCAGGCTTCAAATGTTCGTGAACTGAGAACTTTCAGATGTTCAAGTTGGATTTAGAAAAGGCAGAGGAACCAGAGATCAAATTGCCAACATCATTGGATCATCGAAAAAGCAAGAGAATTCCAGAAAAAAACATCTATTTCTGCTTCACTGACTATGGTAAAACCCTTGACTGCATGTATCACAACAAACCGGAAAATTCTTCAAGAAATGGGAATACCAGACCACCTTACCTACCTCCTGCAAAATCTGTATGGTCAAGAAGCAACAGTTAGAATCAGACATGGAACAACAGACTGGTTCCAAATTGGGAAAGGAGTACATCAAGGCTGTATATTGTCACCATGCTTATTTAACTTATATGTAGGGTACGTCATATCGGGCTGGATGAAGCACAAGCTGGAATCAAGATTGCCAGGAGAAATACCAATAACCTCAGATATGCAGATAATACCACCCTTATGGCAGAAAGAGAAGAGGAACTAAAGAGCCTCTTGATGAAAGTAAAAGAGGAGAGTGAAAAAGCTGGCTTAAAACTCAATATTCAGAAAACTAAGATCATGGCATCTGGTCCCATTACTTCATGGCAAATAGATGGGGAAACAATGGAAACCGTAACATACTTTATTTTCTTGGCCTCCAAAATTACCGCAGATGGTGACTACAGCCATGAAATTAAAACGCTTGCTCCTTGGAAGAAAAGCTATGACCAACCTAGACAGCATATGAAAAAGCAGAAACATTGCTTTGCCAACAAAGGTCTGTCTAGGCAAACCTACGGTTTTTCCAATAGTCATGTATGGATGTGAGAGTTGGACTATAAATAAAGCTAAGTGCCAAAAAACTGATGCTTTCAAATTGTTGTGCTGGGGAAGATGCTCGAGAGTCCCTTGGAAAGCAGGGAGATCAAACCAGACAATCCTAAAAGAAATCAATCCTGAATATTCACTAGAAGGACTGGTGCTGAAGCTGAAGCTCCAATCTGGCCACCTGATAGGAAGAGCCAATTCTGGTAAAGACCCAGACCCTGGGAAAGATTGAGAGCAAGAGGAGAAGGGGGCAACAGATGATGAGATGGTTGGACGGCATCACTGACTCAATGGACATGAATTTCCGCCAACTCATGGAGAATGTGAAGGACATGGAGGCCTGGTGTTCATGGGGTCACAAAGAGTCAGACACGACTTAGTGACTGAACAATAACTGGCTTCCAAAACTTGACATAGATAGAAACAAATACAAGGCAAGACAAAGATTGTTGTTATTTTAAAAGAAACACAGCTTCTAAAATGTTTGATAAAGACACACACACACACACAAACCACAAACAGAAACACACATACCTGGAATCTAGGCAATAGAGACAAAAAAAATAATAGTTATGATTATCAATCAACTTTTACATTATGCTGAAAATAGTGACTAATTCTTCTATTTCCTTAAAGGTGAAGGATACTTTCAGTTTTGACGTTAGAGGTTAAATTCTGAAAATATTTTATATACATGTTAAATGAATATTATAGAACTCACATTATGAAAATTTTAAGACATTAGACTGAGAATTCAGCCTAGCAAATGTTTACACATTTCAGCCCACAGTCATCTTATGTCCAAAGTGAAAGTCATTCAAGCGCGTTTGACTCTTTGTGACCTCATGGACTATAGCCTGCCAGGCTCCTCTGTCCATGGAATTCTCCAGGCAAGAATACTAGAGTGGGTACCCGTTCCCTTCTCCAGGGGATCTTCCTGACCCAGGGATCGAACCCAGCTTGCCAGCATTGTAGGCTGATTTTTTACCATCTGAGCCAACTGGAATATCATATGCTAATGTTACCATCTATTAAGTGGAAATATATGAACAGACTGCTACAAAGAGCCATATACTCTTAATGGTGGTTGGCCATCATTCTGCTTCATCCAGGTATCGTATCATTTTTGAGACATTAACTACTTAGACTTTCATTTTAATATGCCACATTCTATTGGGAGAAAATATTAATATCAGGGATCAGAACTGGGAGAACTAGCATTAATTTTACTTAACTCTTCATGAAATGGGAGGGATCAGAATAATAGGGAGATATAAGCAGAACAAAATGGAATAACCTGAAAGCTACAAAATACTAAAGTCTTCCCCCTTGGAACATCTTTTGCCTTTTGTGGTAGTCACCTTCGGTTGAAGAAATACCAAATTTTTTGAGAAAAATACATTTTTTATCATTTAAGTGAAATGGTGAGGGTCAAAAGAAAACACTTTTAAACTTGTACCAAGCATAGTGTTGTGATTAAGGAGCAATGAGAATAAAGAGTAAAACTAGTTAACAGTTTTACTTAAATGTCAGAAATTCTCAATTATCTTCATGCTGACCTTTTTAGGAAGGATGACATTAGAACACCTATTTATTGAAGAACTGAATTGCTATTACTTTCATTTCAAAACTGGCTAACTAAATCCATAGGAGTCAAGAAAAAAGTGATACACTCTTTAAAACTTTTCAGCATGGAGAGAGGATCTGAAATAAATTGGTATCCCACATTTGGGATGAGAGATTTTCCATCTCAGCCTCTTTTCGTCCAAACTTTTAGATGCCTTGTGCTTGACTTTTAAGGTAAGAGGGAAACCATGTATGTTAGTCATCTGAGCATCTGTCTGACATAGTTTACTTCTCAATGCATGAGATCTCTTTTTAAGTGAAAACACTGAAACTCAGAAAGTTTAAATAACGTGACCAAGGTCATATCAAGTACATACAGCTAATGAGGAGGAGAGGTGGAACTGGAACCCACATCATTCCTGTGGTCTTAAAACTTCTTCAGTTCCATTAATGACATTTGTTTTTTAAGTATTTTAATTACAAGGCAAGCATTTTGCTAAGAATCTTACATATTGTAACATGTTTGACATAATCTGTGCATGCATATGTGCTTTCAGTAGTGTTTGATTCTTTGTGACCTCGTAGACTGTAGCCTGCCAGGCTCCTCTGTCCATGGGATTCTCCGGGCAAAAATAGTAGAGTGGGTTGCCATTTCCTCCTCCAGGAGATTTTCCCAACACAGGAACTGAGCCAGCGTCTCTGGCAGCTCCTGCATTGGCGGGCAGATTCCTTATCACTGAGCCACCTGGGAAGCCCTAACATAATCTGTGAGTTAGGTCAAATTATTATCCTAAAGATAAAGAAAGGGTCAGAGAAGTTAAGCAACTTTCTCAAAGTCCCAGAGCAAATCAGTGGCAAAGGCAGGATATTAGCCCACCAAGCCCAAGCTCTTCATCTACTCATTTTAGAGGTAAGAAACCTGACATTCAGTGAAATGACTTGTACCACCAGAGATTCGATGACCCTGATTCCTCTACAACTTCAACTTCACTGCTATTTTACCACTCTCTCAAGTCCATAGCTGTGCATTATTCCATAAAAAGGGGTCTTGCAAAGGCCAAGATTGACCAACAACAGCACATTAATGTGGAATCCATATATCAAGACGTTTGGTCATTGTCACATAGGTTTACTCCCTTAGAAGGAGGTTTACTCCTTTAGTCATCTCCTTTAGAGAAAAGAAAAGCCACTCTTAAAAGGTAAATATATACAAAATCTCTTATATTAATTTTAAAATTTTTGAATTGACATTCAAGTACAATAATCTTAGTTTTCCATCATTTTAACTAAAATAAATACAGAAAACAAAAAACCTAATCCCCTTTTAAGCAGAACCTCATTTTGTAAGATTCAAGGTCTTCTTCTTCCAAGTAATCGTAATCATATTTCAAACCTGGCTAGCAAATAATATCTCTAAAATATAGAGTTTTTAAACCAGAACCATAAATAGTTAAATGAAAAGCCTACTGAATTGAAATCTTTGAACTCCTAGGTGAAAAAACAAAAGTGAAAAAGTAAAGTCGCTCAGTCGTGTCCGACTCTTTGCGACCCCACAGACTGTAGCCCGCCAGGCTCCTCTGTCCACAGGATTCTCCAGGTAAGAGTACAGGACGGGGTTGCCATCTCCTTCTCTAGGGGATCTTCCCAACCCAGGGATTGAACCCAGGCCTCCTGCATTGCAGGCAGACGCTTTACCATCTTAGCCACCAGGGAACCCTAGGTAATTAATGCTAATCTTTTATTCCACTGAATAATATAAAGAAAAGTATGTGATAAAATAACATCACTATTCCCAGCAAAGTCTATTTCTTACTTAGAAGCACGTGTCCAAATTGGCCTTTCCACCTACCAAGAAAAATGATCAGAACATAAAGGAATGAGGTCTTTTAAGTTAAAGACATGGCACTAACGGGACTCAAGTACTTAAAGAGTGCTGTAAAGTGAGGAATGAGTTCACATTTCTAGCTTAACAACCTCATTTCTTAATGGTTCTCTCACATCCTATACAATTCACTAACAGAACTTGGTATTCCCACATTGTACCTTGTTTATTTTCTTGCCTCATTGCCGTTTTTTCCTTTTATTTATACATACACCATGACTCCATTCAACTCCCAGCTCCCCTCCAAGGCCTTCCTTCTCTCCAAAGGAGAACTGATAACTTTGTTCATAATCACAGCATTCTCACTTCACACAGAAGTCATTTATTCAGAATTCATCCAAGAAGTATATCATTCCACTGTATGTGCGCCTACCATTATTATTACGGCTGACTTAGGGCAATAAGTGGTCCAAGGAATTTGTGCTACTGACCCAAACAAAACCAAAACAAATCCAATTTTGAAATCAGCCAAGTATCCATTCCAAGACTTCTATGAGTTACATAACCTTGATCACAATATTTAACCTCTTCAAACTTCAGTTTTGAAGCTTAACATCAGGAGTATAACACCTGCCCTATAAGACCGATCAAATTTAAAAAGCTCAGTACAGATAGCCTCTTGTGGTAACTAGCATGTAAGCAGGTGCTTATGCAATGGACAGTTATTAGAATGAAAAATGTAGACAGGAAGAAATTAGGCTAAACCTTAAGGAACTATTTCTTAAGAAAGCTATTATGAGACATGAACATCCAAGCAAGGGAGTAGACTTGTATTCCCAGGAGTTATAACACAGGAGTAAGCAACCCTTTATCTGGAATCCCTTATATTATTGGACAAGACAATTTCAGGAAATTCCTTTTAGCTTTCAGGTTTTATAACCATTAACATTCCTAACTCTGCAAGTGACTTCAAAATTGCTTCAGTTCTTTAGGTATTGTCATTTTTCTCATGCAAAATGGGTTAGAATAATGTTACTTGCCTTTTGGTACCAGAACATAGTATTAATACAATTTGGCTTGTGGCAAAGTTTTTCACCTACTACCAAATTTTCAGTATCCATAATTCCCACTGGAAAGGCCACAGCACGTCTCAGTTTAAGGATTTAAGGGCACAAACGTTGCTTCCAGAATTATTTCCAACATCTCCCAAGGTGTATTTATTGTGGAAAGTGACTCAGTAGGTAAACACACAATAAATATTATATTCTAAACTAGTTATAAAGGCTCCGATTAATTAGGAAATCACATAAAAAAGAAAATCACAAAGAGACACATCACACCATTTGCATAGAGAACAAGTAATAAATTGCACTGTACTGTAAGCTGGACAGTTCAGGTAAACATATTCAATTGGAAAATTTATCATTAAATTTTGCCTTGTGAAATACTATCCCCGCCTCAATGCCTCTGCCCCCCACTCCGCCCCACACAAGGAGATCTAAGAATATTTACAGATGGGAAATTGGTTTCTCTTACTGATACTCTTCAACTCTTATCTCTAGTAAAAGAAAATTATAATGAAAATGGAAACCAGCTATTTGTTTCCCTTAGAAAGAAAAACGAGCTTTCTATGATTATTTCAAACAGAGAAAGTGCAGATAAACCTAAATTAATATAATCCTCTCACATACATTGATAGTTCTAATATTATAGATGTTAAGGATCTCCTCTCTCACTTTCGTACTGATATATAATCACTGTACTAATTATGGTAAAAATGATTAGTTATATATCGTCATTATTGGACTGCCGTACACTTTTGCAATCAACACTGCTTCCATACACACACAGAGGCATGCACACACCTAAAAACACTTTTGCTTTTGAGTTTTGTTTTACTTTGAATATTATTAACAAATATCCTAATTTCACCCTTCAGCATTTAAAAAAGAAATGTGGTGTTTTGACGTGATACATGTCATGTGAAGAGAAAAAAAATCCAACTGAAAATTAGGAATTTAATCCTCATAAAACTTCAGACACCTCATGGTAAGATGATCCTCTTAAGATCATTTTAGATGCCTTCCACCAACCAGCACATCCCCTGAACTGGCTCAGTCCTTAAAAGGTCAAAATTTATTATCATTTCAGTTCATCTAATAAGTAATGTTTTTGCCGAACAAAACCAATTCCCAATAAATTCTCACTGTATTTGTGTGCTCTGATTTGATTTAGAGGCCTGTGGGGAGACACCATTTGGTAGCACAGGAACACAGAGGGGTAGGTGTTGCTGGGGAGAAGTAGGGCTCATGTGCCAGAAGTGTTATTGTGTCAGCTTGATTTATTGAGTGAGCTTCACTTCACCGAATGTTCCGAGATATTTATTTCCCTAAAGGCTCTGCAAAGATATGAACAGACCCGCATCCACAGATGTCATCATTGCTCATTTTACCGAGTCATGAAATTTTCTCAACTGCAATTTGTCCATCTAAAATTGCTGTAACAGAACAATGTCAATAGTAGCATCCTCCCCCGAACCCACTTTCTATCTAAGGCTCTGTTGCCAAATTTGGTACCTCTGTGCAACTTCGTGGTAATTAAAGTGACAGAACAGTTTCACTCTCATTTCAAAAGAGTTTTGCAGAGAAGTGTCTCCAGTTTTTTAACTCCACTTGCAGTGCTCAGATAAAGTAAAATCGTTAAGGGGCACCAAGTAATAAACCCAAATCACAGAATCATTTCTCCCCATCAAAATTAAGATAATAATAGGTGGAGAGAAGTCAGTCAGTCAAGACAGCAAGCTATGTGTCACCAAAATCAACAATTCAAAAATGTTACCTCTCGGAAAAACCATCCTGAAATGCGGTATCGTCTACAGGGAGTGGACATTTACCTGTTTTAACTTTTCCTTCTCCGTTATCAAGTGAATGACTCCAAATGTTGATTTTTAAAAGTGAAGTTGCTATATATATATATTACAACCATGCTTGTTAGTTTTATTCAAAATACTGGTTTAAACTTATTAAGGTAAGTTCTTAAGGTGCATTCACAACATTAAACAATATGACTCGGCCATGTTCCATAATTTCATCCAAAATCATCTTAGGGCCCTAACAGAATTTCAATGTCTGTGTTAAATAAAAACTGCATGCTTGTGTTGTGTGTCAGAATATTTGGGTTTATTTAAATATGTTAATATTTCTCATTATGCCATTAACAATAACCTTCATCCATTTGTGAAAAACATTTTGCCAAGCATGCACATAAAAAATTAGCAAGTGAAGCAAAATCACCTTAATTTGCTTTGGACCAGCAAATAACCAACTAATTTGCAGAAATCCCTGCCAAGCACTCATATTAAATGCTTCATGCTTATTTTATGACCTCTGCTGCTCTTGCCCTTCCCGGGCCCTGAATCATATGATCATTAACATATTGCAAGGTCTGAAACTTTATTTTTTACATTCTTTAATTAATGCCTGTTTATAGAAGGCCATAGGACTTCAGATCCAGTTAATGAAACTTCGCTCCCCCAGGCCCCTGGAGCCCAATAGAGAGCTCTCTCCTCTGTTGTTTTAGTAGCTTTTTTCCAACTGTTTGTTTATACACACTTAATTGATCTCTTTAGTCCCAGAAGCATTCCAGAGACACAACCTGTTTTGAGGCAAGCTAAAGTTTCCCCCCTTCCTTTAGAAAAGCCTTGAATGCCCAAGGTTATCAGTTTTAATTTGAAAGTTGAAGATTCAGCTTTATTTACACTGTCTAAAAGTAAAAACTGATACAGGCCCTGAAGTGTTTATTTTTACATTCACATACAGTGGAGGGGATCACAAGTGCATACTGTATATAATTATTTTGATGTAGACCTAAGTAATTACTAAATGCTACTATGTCTTATTTTATGACATTGAAGAAACGCCATCTTTAGAACACGTTGAAAATAAAAACAAATCGGGCTGCCAATGCATGAAATTTTCATGGCTCTTCAATTTACATTTTACATATTCCCTATGACAAGAATTTCTATTATGCGATTCTCTTTTTTCTGCTATAATTAAATTAAAAAAGTAATTGGCTGGTGCTGCACACTGCAGCAATGTCTTAATCACATAGACAAACAGTTTTACAATAGCTTACACCATTTGCCACATGGGGCAATGACATTATTGTACCAGACTATAAACTCGAGACAGATATCACATACGGCTTTCAACCACCGTGTTGGCAAGAACAGAACCTGAGGTGCACGCGGCACCCTTACTGGCACCTCTCTGATGGAATTCCCATTTAAGTAAACATGGTGCAACTCTGGCCATGTTGAAAACTGCCAGATCGAAGTTTATGAGTCTGCACATATATGCTTATGCTTATATTTTAGGTATAGAAAATATGTCAAAGGGCCAAAAAGAAAAATATGGCTGTGACTTATAAATGCAGCAGGCATTTCCATCAATGAGAAATAATGATGTCTGCATTTTCCACTGGAAAAAAATCTCAACTGTATATGTTTTGTATGTCTGAATATTCTAATTTTGTTAAATATTCAGCTGTGGATGTTTTTCTATCTATATTTCTGGTGAAGATTGCACTAAAAGTTATTGAGGGTGGGGGTTCAGAGGCATAAAGTCTAGTGTTTCCAGAAGTCTCATGAAAAGAGATTTATAAAATCTGGGTCTTCATTCTGGACTTTACAAGAACTCACAGGATCACCTTGAGTGAGTTGCTTTCAATTCTCCTGAGTCTCGGTTTTCCCATCTGTAAAACAAGTACATTAAACTAAATAATCTAGGATTCCATTCTGCTCACTCGTGCCATGATTATATACAAATTTAATCCTTTTTATGAATAATATCCAACAAAGAAACTAAAATAAAGCACAGGTGCTTCCAATGGCTACAAGAAAGCAAGAGGAATAAAAAGGTGAAAGGTCTACTTTGACATCCTCAGAATGCTAAACTGAAAAAACTAAATAAACACAATTTGAAAAGCACAAGGCAAAACATAAGAGGAAGCAACTGTATTTTACAAATCAGCTTTCTCTCTCTGTTTCAGTGATGCCCTGTTTAAAAGACATTAAAAGTTAAAAATTTTAGACTGGAGTCCCTTCTAGACTGTTAAGCTCTCCATTTAACAATGATAATATTTGCTCTTTCATAATAGACACCTTTTCTCCCAGCTGTCTATGAAGAAAGTACGCAGAACAAGTGAAGAATTATCTGAAGTGATTTTTCTAAACTTTATGAAACTAAGATGTTCTCGGCAACACCTAAACTTGATTACTTAACCAGGATTTGAAATCCTCACTGAACTGAGACCTCAGAAAAATATCAAAGCAATCCATTCTGATAAAATGTAAGCCTGTTTTCTAGAATGAAATTTCTTTATCCAAGAATACACAGTATTTTAATCCAGTTTAGTGGTTAATGTGAAGTCCTCAGATATTGCTCTTTGATAGTTATAATTATTATTAATAATTTAATAAGCCCCCTTCAGGAGAAATCTGTGATAATAAACAGATGTATATCATGCTGTATCTAAGGAGACACTGCACATGGTTAATACACCATTTAAAAATGAGTCAAGTGAAAGGAAATGATTGGTAAAACTAAATATAACACATAGCAACTATGTATTTTAAAGCAGATAAAATATTTTAAGAAGCTCTTCAGTGCATATTACACACAGAACTTAAGGATAATTCAGGGCAGCATCTGCACTTTGGAGAAGTCCACCCTTCTCTCCTAGGCAGCCCAGTCTTCCACACCTTCCTTAGTCTGATCTGCCTTATGTAAAGCAAATTCAGTCATTCCTGGTGAGGTGCTCAGGAACTGAAAGTCTTCAATCTTCCCATAAATAGGGTGCAAATCAAATCTTATTATGGTATATTCAAGCTTTCAAGATCTCTGCTGGCCACCAGAAATGTCAAAGTTTAGTACCTACTAAGCCATAGATTTATGAGGAAATGCTTGTAGATTGACAAGCAATTTCATAACAAATGCATCTTCAGCGTTAAACTCACAGGAATGTTCAGGACATGCCTAAATGATTTAGTATTTTTTTACCTCTGCTCAAAAGAACAGTTCATATAAGTCACATCTATCTGAAGACTGTCAATCAAGCAGAAACTAAAAGCAATTTTAAAATATCATGATTCATTTACAAAAAAAGTTTATCTCTAGAATTCAGGAGTGCAAGGTTCCAAGTGATAGAGTGATAACAGGCAAAGTTTGAAATGCTTTAATTGAAGCAAGGCAAATTACCTTCTTATTTAGATATGAAATACAGAGCATTTCTGATTACTTTTATTTATGAGCTGCCAATATTTGAACATACGCAAACTTTGAATTGTTTCCCATTTGCCCCAGACCTAAAAAAAACATAATTCCTTTTCTTAACTGCCACCCTTCGGGGCAAGGAGTTGTAATGAACACCTCCCAGTCACACAGAATTACAATGTTCTTTATCTCGCCCAGTACTGAAAAAAAAAAAAAAAAAAAAACTTCCAAAGGTTCGGAATCCTGAAACCTGTAAACAAAATCTGTGGAGCAGATAAAATTTTAAATGGCACAATGCAATTAAAGCTGAATTCAATTTGAGCACACCCTGTCCATCTGTCAGATGGAAACAAAAGCCGAGGAGCTCCATTATTGCTGAATCCCTGCTCTTGTTAATTTGCTTGCTGAGAGATTTCAATTTCTAGGAAGTGCACAAATTAGTGTTCAGTCAGGGCTAGATCCTCAGTAAGTATAAGCAGATGGTGGAAATCAGCCCTAATCAAGTGGCCAAAGCCTTTTTTTTCTGTCTGATTAAAGCATTTTAATCCTTTCAGATTGTCTGCTTTTTTAACAAATATTCACCATCTTTTATTTTTCTTATATTCCAGGATAAATTTAAATTTAGCCAATGCACAGGCAAGGAAAAACAGCTTTAGAAATATAGCTCTCAACCTTTGAGTTACAGGCAGTGGCCAACTGGATTTGTGAATTCATTTCATTTTTTTAATTACACGTTAAATAATTGTTTGAATCATTATATATATATGCAAGTATAAATAAGACATATTTCATCTGTCTTGGTGGAATTAAATTAGTGAAAAAGACCAAGAGTTGACAAAATTTTTCAGCTTTAAGATCAAAGCTAGCAAAAACAGAGGACAACCAGAAAATGTAACATGTTCTAACTCTCTCAACCAGAGAATAGAAAGAAAAAGATATTATTGTCTGTAACCATACAAGCTAGTGAATATATAAAATTTTAGTGAAAGGATATATTTCAATTTAAACAAGGAAGATCTAGTAACTAAACAGTTGAAGTCTTTTGTGAATAATGAAAACAACAATTAAGTAGGAATAAAAACTAACTGTATTCAAGTATGAGACATACACACTCAAAATATAAAACTTCATTTAAATATCCTAAGAGCTTGGTATATTAAAAACTCACACAGATTTATAAGCCAAGGGATACATGAAGCAAGCTTTTTAAAAAAAATTGCAGAGAAGCAGTATTAATTATGATTTAATTGCACACTTAAACAAAATCCTTCTGCCTCCAATATCCATCCAGGGTATATGAAAAATAAACTTTTCTAACTATATAAAAAATGTTTCTGATAATAACTTGAGAGCAGAAGTTCAAAGTGTATGAGCACATTTCACGGTAAGTTCTTAGACATGCTTTTGAAATCTCTCTTAAACTTAGGCACACCAATAAGAAGCATTTATGGGGAAAAAAATACCAGTTCAATATCAAAGAGCATTTTTCAACAAGTTGAAAATTTGCGTTGAATATCTGTCTGTTTTCTCATATGCTGAGTATTTGTAAGACGCCTGGCGGTGCTTTCACATCCTGTTTAGCAATGTCCTTTCACAACTTGATTCTTAACAAACACCCTATCTAACAGTTCGGTGAAATTTTACAAGTGTTCATATATACTTTCTATGTGTCCTTTTAACTAGGACAATTACTAAAGAATAGGAGTCCTCATTTCTTTATTTGAGCATTTTATATTTACAGATTTTATACCAAAATGCATCCTATGTGCTAAGTCTTCACATGGCACCAAATTCATGCATTTGCTCATGATTATAAAGAGGCAAATTTCTCAAGTTTAAAAATTACAACTACCATACATAAGGATTAAGGGTTCCTTACATGTACCACTTAACCTTACATTTTGAAGTTTCTACTTCAACTATTCTTAAAATTCTTATTCAAAAATAAGTCATGAATTATGGGGTAAGTTAGGAATTTGGGATTAACATATACACATTACTATATATAAAATAGATAACCTACTATATAGCACAGAGGACTATACTCAGTGTCTTGTAATAACCTATAAGGAAAAAGAAGCTGAAAAAGTATACACACACACATAGATATACATATATATACATATATAAATCACTTTGCTGTATACTTGAAACTAACAGAACATTGTAAATCAACTATACTTCAATAAAACTAAAATTTACAAATCATGAACAAAAAACAATCAAACCCACTAGACACGCACTTCATGAAGAGAGCTTTAAAGTTTTTCCACCATTTGTAAAGATGCAATAAGGCTCAAATCAGCTTTCTCAAAAGAAAGTCTATATTTCCTTTTTATCCCTCCCATCCATTCACTATCTAATAGTGTAATTTGATAGTGAAAAGCTTTCCTCACATCTGAACACCCTCTTTACACAAGCCTTAAAACGTTAGATCACACTAAATTCTTAGATATTTTGCAACTTTACCTGTTTGGGACGAGGACTGGGTACTTGACAACACATTTCTTTAAAACATAGTTAGGTACTAAGCTGAGAAGACGATGGCATGTTCAGGAGAAATACAGAGAGTAATAACTCTATTTTTGTTTAATATGCTAGTATGAGCAGGTATGAGGCTTCCCTGGTGACACAGATGGTAAAGAATTTGCCTGAAATCTGGGAGATTAAGGTTTGATCCCTGGGTCAGGAAGATCCCCCAGAAGGGGGCACAGCAACCAACTCCAGTATTCCTCCCAGGAGAATCCCATGGACGGAGGGGCATGATGGGCTACAGTCTATAGTGTCGCAGAGTCAGACACGACTGAAGTGACTTAGCATATAAGGAGACACGGGGGCTTCCCATGTGGCACTAGGTGGCTCAAGTGTTGAATAACCCGCCTACCAATGTAGGAGACATGGGTTCAATCTTTGGGTTGGGACGGCCCCTGAAGGACATTAGCAACCCACTCTAGTATTCTTGCCTCAGAATCCCATGGACAAAGGAGCCTGGTGACAGAAGAAGGCACCCAAGAAATATACGCACTTCACCTTCATTATTTTACCACTGTCATCCCTCATATTCTGGACTCATATACTTCTTGCCTGGACTACTTCATCACCTCTTACTGGGCCTCCCTTCCTCTTTAGAGATTCCCTCCTGTTGACAAGACTTCTTTGCCAATCCAGTTTAGGTTCTTGATGTTGTTGTCCAGTTGTTAAATCATGTCCAACTCTTTGCGACCTCATGATGTGATAGCCCTAGCCAATATTCAAAGTTCCACTTTTTGTGACCCTGTGTCTATGGGGTTGCACAGAGTCGGACACGACTGAAGCGACTTGGCAGCAGCAGCAGCAGCAGCTAATTCTTATCATCACTAACATGATATCACATTCACAATATGCCTTCTACTCCCCAGTACCCTGACTTTGCTCACAAAATTCCCTTTATCATTATATATTAGCTCTAACTCTCAAAGTACTTAGCCAAAGCTTGTCTAAATTCCTACTAATTTCCTAAACCTTTCTCCTTCAACACAAGCTAGAATTAACGTCTCCCTACTTTTTGCTCCAATATCTTTTTTTCTTTTTCTTTTTTTCTTCCTGGTATATCTAGCTATAACATTCTAACTTGCATTATATCCAATTATTTACATACATATCTATCTTATCTTCCCCTTCTGTATGGGAAGTCTTTTTTTTTTTTTTCAAAGAATTATTATATTTATTTTTTGACTGCCTGACATGTGGAAACTCAGGTTCCCTGACCAGGGATCGAACCCCCGTCCCCTGCAGTGGAAGCAAGAAGCCTTAACCACAGGACTGTCAGAGAAGTCTGGGAAGTCTTTTTGTTTGTTGATTTGTTGGTTGGTTTTGTCTTTTCTGGAACACAGTAACTTCCATGTTATGGAGCTGCACCGCTCAACATAGGAGCCACTAGCTAAGTGTCTATTAAATTAAAATTAATTAAAACTAAATAAAATGTACAATTCAGTTCCTCAATTGCACTTGCCTCATATCAAGCACTCAACAGCCACATATGGCCAGTGACTATTGAACTAAACAGTGCAGGCATAGACTATTTTCATCAGTAAAGAATGTTCTATCAGACAGCACCATTGTAGAGACTCTAATAAAAGCTCAGTTTGAACTTATATTTAATAACCATCAAAGTGCTATGAGAAAAGAAATCAAAGAGGGAATCTTGAAGGTGAATTTTTTGATGGTTTGTAGGACAGGCTGATATATATACTCAACTATCTTCTCAGGGAGGTTTTGGTAAGCTCAAAGCATCCAACATTTGCTATCTCCAGCATATTAGAAACCACCCCAATGAAGCCAGGACAATTTTCTGACACTTCATATATAATTGATAGTGGTTAAGGAAATTTATATGGCAACTGTTTTGCAGAAGCTTTAATTCACACTTTCAATATTTAAAAAGGCTGCTGTCACGGCTGGTAGGAATAAAATTAAACCTACCAGCTGTGGTTTGTTTTTTGAGGAAAACACATAACATTTTATTTCTGCTTTGTCTATTGTCCTTATAAATGTCAGAAATACAGAATTGAAATGTACCTGATTTACCACTAGAGTCTACTGAAAATTTTTTTTTTTTTAATTAGATGGATATTTTAGTAATTTTTTCTTGGGAGATCTTTTTTTCTCTGTATAGTTATATAAAGCATACACTTCATATATTTTCTCAGGAAAAGACATGTGACAATCAAATCCATTTGAATACTTTGCTATTTTTCTATTCTTTCCTTTGTGGAACTTTTCACTGAACTGTGATAGAGGACAATTTTAAAAGAGATATATTTTTCAATTTTTTTCATTTATTGTAATTTTGAGGCTATCCCAAGAAATGTCATCCTAGATTATTTAAAATTGACCAGGTGATTAGCCATAAAGGTCAAGAGTATTTTGCTGAGACTTCATAGTTTTCATGAGACATTCTAGAATCACAGCGCTGAATTATAAAGTTTCCTTTTGATCTATGGTATTGACGTTACACACTGGAATAATAGAACTTACTTGTCACCTAGAATGGAAGATAATATAGTCTGACAATTTAATTTTTTCCATTATTTTTAACCAGGAAAAATCTCAGTCTATTTTTTGAATGTTTTTACCTTATAAGCAGTCAGCCATTGTAATTATCCTAAGTATAAAGACCTAAGCACAAAAACTTAAGCATTGCCTATTACATATCAACATTTGTTAATGTCATTCTAATCAAAATAAAATTATTTAAATCTAAGCAGTATTATGTATTATGAAGAATTTCCTGATCAGATTTCTCAATGCTCTCTATTATCTGAAAATAGTGTTAACTACTCTTGGTCTACTTGCCTCCAGATATTTCTTTTACCAACCTACAGTGAAAACCTAACTCCACCATTCTCCTCAGTTGAGTCGAAAACCTCCATGGAAAGAGTAGCTTATGTGAATTAGATACAAAAAGATGGAGTCCTTTCCATGAACATCCTAGTTGATTTATTAAACTAGTTAATTTATTAAACTAGTTTATTTAATTATTTATTTCCTCAGTTGATTATAAATATAAACATCATAAAGTAGACATGAGTATAGGTTGTAGTATTAGAAATACGGAGAGAAAATGCTCATGGGTGCCTAGGATGCAAGGGAAGTAGATGGTGGCAATATGACAATGCCCGGGCAGAGTTGGCTTCCCGGAAGGAACTGCAGAAAGGCACAAAAAATGTTCTTATGGCATTTTGCAGTTTTGCCTAAGGCAGTCTCTGCTTTTGCAGAACAGAATGAACAAGTTAAATCAGTATCCTCATATCAGCACTTTTAATACGTATGTTAAATTAACAACTGTCTATTAAAATGGTAGCCTTATATGCAAAACAACACAAAAACCTACCAATAAAATTATTTGTTAATATATTTATAGCTCAGAACTGTAGCTTCAGTGAGATTAAAATTAATACTGGAACCATTTGTTTGCCAGTTCATTCGCACTTTCAGCACCCCTGTCATTTTATAATGCTCTGCCAGTATTTATCACAGATTGCAAAACAGAAAAAAAAAAAAATCCCTGAATATGTAAAAATAGCAGCTGTTATTTGCCATTAACAATCGGGCAACTTCGTAAATCTTTATAAACTCACAGAGAAAACAGAAATGTGTGGCTTTAAGACTGGTCAAAGTTAATTTTATTGTATTAAAGTCAAAATAATAATTTGTTTTTAATTTTAAACTATTTTCCTTTTATTTACAAATATTCCTGAAAATATAAATCTAATAGTTTATCTTTAGTCACTACATCACAGATGTTAATATCAACACTGGGTATTAATTTTCTACAAATCAACAGACAAAATAAAAGATATTTCTGGGAAATTAATCCACATCCCAATTTTTACTCTTGTCCAAACAATTTGGCAATATCTTCCAGTTCAAATCTCAGATATTTCTTAGATATATCATACTGTCTATGCCCCATCTGACACTGCCTAGGAAAATTAAGCCTAAAATGTCCTCACAATTGTCTCCTGAATGCTCTTCAAATGATGTTCCCAGAGTAATTTATTTAGTCTGAAAACACAATACACATCATACATCTCACTTATTTGCTATCCTAACATGTGGATCTTCCATGATCTGACCATTATCACATCTCTGAAATCCTCCAACCTCAGACCAAAGGGCCCACCATATCAAACCATGACAAGTAGAGCTCAAATTGCTTTTGCTCATATTTCTACACTTTTGAACTACTTTTCTCATTGTTTTACATAAATATCTTCATATTTTTTCAGAAATTAATTTAAATTCTATTTCATATTTGTAGTCCCTCATTAATGGCAATCCATTCCAGTATTTTTGCCTGGGAAATCCCAAGGACAGGGGTGCCTGGCAGGCTACAGTCCATGGGGTCACAAAGACTTGGACACATCTTAGTGATTAAACAGAAATGAATGTGCTGCTTCTAAAAAGTCTCCAAGAGATTGTTGTTGTTGTTGTTGTTGTTATTCCACAAACCTGTTTCCATGACCTCAACTTTCATTGTTGACCGCAATTATCCATTTTATGGTCTCCCTTGATCAAATTAAACATCTGTTTGCAGAATTTTTACTATACTTTTGCTATAGTCAAAGCTCTAAACAAATTTTCTAGTAGTTTGCAAAGAACTTTCATTATTTTTATAAACACAAAAGTAATCAAAAGAGAAATAGAAGCATCTTTGGAGGCACTAATGTAATCTACTTCTGTATCCTTCATAGAGGTGGTTTTAATATAATACCATATGATATAAAATATCATGTTCCCTATTCTGTCAAAGTCATTTGGTCACTCATTTCAAAGAAGTCAATGTTTTGAAGCAGTTTGACATGCTGCTTGTACATCTTGAGCAAGGCTGAGTCAATATAACAGGAAGAATCATTAGTTATTCAAGGTAAAACTTTCAAAAATGCGACTAAGACACTTTGACCTTCTCTGAATCAGGAAATGCTCTGTGCATCTTTATGCTCTTTTAAATATAATTTGTCTAAACTGTCTAAAGTAAATCAAAAACTATCACTCAACCCTTTAAGTAAAAAGGGTAAATTTTAATTGCAGAACTTAAAACTTCACAATTAAAAGCAGTACGACTACTTAAAGCCAGCACAAACACAGGAATGAACACTGATGCATACAAATTAGATTTGTTAACCTATTTGTAATTCTGTAGGATATTCTAAAGCATAGGCCATTTATGTGCTTTAAACATTTTCATTAAGGAGAAACAAAATGGATGATTGTTATATTTTTATAGTTTCATCAATTATGTTCTTAGTAGTAACTTTATGACTATCAAAATCTTTCATCTGTCATAACATACCTCAAACTGAAAACAAATAGGTGAAAAGGAAAAAGATCTTTTATCTTAAAAAAATGTACTTAGAAGGCTTATTATCGTTTAATATAATATGTGTACTTTTAAGATTACATTGAAAATGGTGCCACTAATTAATAAATAATACTCAAGAAAACAGTCTACCCAATATACAAGAAAAATCATATAAGGAAAAAATGAATGTTATTACTTCTAAACTCATAGTAAAATCAATTTCCTGTTTTCCAAACAAAGACATACTACCCTCTACATGAGACACAGTCTTATATAATCACAACTATATAACAAAATGTACGTGCTCAAATGATATAATTCTTCAATACACAAACTAATGGGACATAAAAGTTTTGAGATAGAGCAGGAAAGAGAACAAGTATATGGTAATATAGTAATTATCTATGTGGCTTTCCTGGAAGCTCAATCGATAAAGAATCTGCCTGTGATGCGGGAGACCTGGGTTCGATCCCTGAGTTGGGAAGATCCCTTGGAAGAGGGCATGACAACCCACTCTAGTATTCTTGCCTGGAGAATCCCTGTGGACAGAGGAGCCTGGCAGGCTGCAGTTCATGGGGTCACAAAGAGTCGGGCACCACCGAGCAACTAAGCACAGCACAGCATGAGCTAATATGCAGATCTTAATGTGAAAAAAAAGCTAAAGAGGAAAGACACAGATTTACCTACCCATGTCTTGTATGCTCAGCCTTTTGCGTTCAGAATCCTCAAGAGAAACAGGCTGAGGAAAGAGTAGTAAGAATTAGGTGGTTTCCCTGTATTCAGGAAGACCATGGATGGTGTGTGTGTGTGTGTGTGTGTGTGTGGTGTGTGTGTGTGTGTGTGGTATGTGTGTGTGTGTGTGGTGTGTGTGTGTGTGTGTGTGTGCATGCGCACACGCTTGGGTAGAGGTAT
This sequence comes from Oryx dammah, assembly GCF_014754425.2. NCBI lineage: Eukaryota > Metazoa > Chordata > Mammalia > Artiodactyla > Bovidae > Oryx > Oryx dammah. Next base: position 46,322,249 of record NW_024070208.1, read on the forward strand.
AAAGAGAGAGAACAAAGTCATATACAGAGAAGTGTTAAAAGGGGAAGCTGATTTGAAGACCAGCTTTGCTAATTCCACAGTATTGCAGACGTTAACAACGTTTACTATAATAACCACACTTATACTGAGAGCCTATTAAATATCAGGAACTGTATTAAATACCTTTGCTGGCTATTTAACATTCACAAAACATTATCATTTGGAAAGAATTAATAAACTTATAGATATGAGAAAGGGTAGAGAACATGGACGAGATTAAGATTTGAATTCAGGTCTATCTAATACTAAAATCAGTGTCCGTTTCTATCAAACTATTCTTCACAGTAAAAAAGTCCAGTAAAGCAAATATTTTTTATCATAAGTAACCACTAATGAGTAAATGATAAAAGGGATAATGCAATTTAGTAGACTAGTGAGCACCTACAACAAATCATCAGATTTGTGGGGAATTTTGTTTTCCATGAGTTGTTTATAAAGGAGCCTCATTCCCAAAGAATTCATTAATTAAAACATACGTTGTAAAAGCATTGAGAAGATATAAAGTGGATTCAGGTGACTTTAAATTTGAATAGGAAGAAAACTGCTATGAATTTGCCTGTAGAAATGATAGAGAAAAGATAAATTGTGCTAATCCTTTAGCACAATCATAACTAAAAGCTTATATAGCTTCAACTTCATTATTTTAACAAAATTCACTATGTTACAGTTATATGCAGAGTACAAAGCACCATAAATAATTTAAATTAAACTATACTTGTCAAAATAAATGAACAAGTAGATTTTATGATGCAGTACATTTTATGATGCCCTTGATTCTTTAATTTGTGTGTTTTGCTTAGTTGCTAATTCCCAAAATACTATAATCTGTGATGACTCTTCTACTCATTAGTATAGATTACCAATGTCCCAACTCAATAAGAAAATCACTATGGAGAATCATTCTATGGAATCAGAATGTTTCTTCAGTAATATCTTGTAAATATTTCATAAGTACTGGTTTGAAGGAGATAAGAGAACAAGTTCATTTACATTCTATACTAAATCACCTATATTGATATGTTATATACACACACACACACACACATATATGGATATATCTGTATCTCTAACTGTAGTTATATAGCTACAGCTACAACATCTATATCTAAGGATATATACAGGAATGGATACTAACTATTCTAATTTGAGTTATCTTATAGTTACCAAGCAAAGAAGTTTATTATTAATTCATTAACTTTGTCAGAATAAATGTATCAAAATTTGTATTATGACTTTCTTTGATATTCTATTATATATATAAACAATTTTCTTTGAGACTGGCCCTAAAGTTCTCCAACAAGATCTAGGCAGATTCATTACAGAGTAAATTATTAAAACAATTTTTAATTTTTTTGGAAGTATAAGATGCATAATTGATACTGTACCAAAGAAACCTATGATACAAAAGTTTCATATGCCTATTACATACTACTGATTGACTATAAAACACAAACCCTTATGACATAAAATGTTTCTTGAAATTAAAGCAATTTCCAAATCCTAGATAGGAACTATCTGACTTTTACATCACAACTTTAGACTAACAGAAATAAAGCTCTCAGAGAGCTGTATTACCTCCAAACCCCACTAGTTCACCATTTAATTATTTAACCTCTGACATCTTTAGGGCTTACCAGGTAAAGTGCCTACCAAGAGATATGGGTTCGATCCTTGGGTAGGGAAGACCCCCTAGAGAAGGTAATGGCAAACCACTTCAGTATTCTTGCCTGGGAAATCCCATGGACAGAGGACCCTGGTGGACTACAGTCCATGGGGTCACAATGAGACACGACCGAATGTGCACTTATTCAAACTCTGACATCTTTGAGAATATCTAATTTAACACCAAGAAACCACAGAGAAAAATCTTGGAAAAATCACCGAATGCACTTAAGTTTGGAGCAGATCAAGCCAGCAATATCCCTCATGTTTTCCCTTTGTTATTTTACCTGCCATCTCGCATGTAGCCTGAAGAGAACAAGTAACATGGAGGCATTTGAACCATCTCCTGGCATTATCCCCTGAATCTCAGTTTATACTTCTGTAAAATAAGGTTAATAGTATCTTCATATGAAGAACAAATAAGTTAATATTCATTAAAAATATTGTTGGAAAGTAGAAATCTACATCTGCTATTGAAAGATATTTTAAAATGGATTCCTTCATTACAAGTTGATCTTAATTATTTTTAAGTTAAAGATGATGAATTGAATAGCATTTTCCTCTATCTCTCCTCCTTCTCTACAAATTTACATATGTAAATTCCTTTTCATGTACTTAAAATCTTTTAGAAATTGACTCACAAATTAAGTTGACCTACAACTGTTAAAAATTGTGCTCCCAGTACTAGTTTCAAAGATCACAGTGGCCTTCCACGTATTTTATTTTTACTCTTGATTTATGATTTATTGATATATTTCACAGTGGATTAAACTCAAGGAATATATATTTAAATATTAGGCAAAGAGCTCTAATTTTATATGCACTGTAATAAAAAAATGAGTGTTTCCACTCTTAAGGATATAAATTGAACTATTCATGATCCTTGGTTTCCACTTGGTTCTCTCACAGAATATATCAGCATAGTACATTCTGAGGTTACATTTTCATGTCTGTTTGTTGTCTTTCTTAAAAAACCCAGAGGTAGAGAATATCTTTACACATTTAAAGACAGTTTTGATTAAATTTAATCACTTTTCACTCTTAAAAGCATATTCTTATCTTGATGAGATTAGATTGAAAATATTATCTTTAATTCAAAACTCATGCACTCTGATCAGTTTTAGAAGACAAGTCAGTGATGGTTAGGTGTCATCAAGATGGTCTCATCCTGTACATAATAAAATAAATTAGGTAATAGCTTCCTGGTGCCTGAGATGGTAAAGAATCTGAGGCAACGTAGGAGACCTGGGTTCGATCCCTGATTCAGGAAGATCCCCTGGAGAAGGGAATGGCTACCCATGCCAAGATTCCCTGGAGAAGGAAATGGCTACCCATGCCAATATTCTTGCCTGGAGAATTCCATAGGCAGAGGAACCTGGCAGGCTACAGTCCATGGGTCACAAAAAGTTGGACACAACTGAGCAACTAACACAAGAACAATATTTTCCCTAAAGTCCATTTCCCACTGACTTGGGCATTTAATCTGTATGTCCTATTAATGTACATTTTATATATTTTTATAGAATAACCATCTAAATTCTTCCCTTGTGGCTCAGCTGGTAAAGAATCTGCCTGCAATGGTGGAGACCTGGGTTCAATCTTTGGGTTGGGAAGATCCCGTGGAGAAAGGAAAGGCTACCCACTCCAGTACTCTGGCCTGCGGAATTCCATAGACTGTATAGTCCATGGGGTCACAAAGAGTTAGACATTCAAATACAGAGGGGATTTCTCTTAATAAGAAGGGCCACAAAGACAACTGGAAAATGCTTATTCCCTCTTATCATGACAAATTTATAATGCAGTGATCTACATCACCTAAATTGTCATTGAGTTATTACCCATTGAAATCACATTTTGGTGCTCCAATCATGATTCCACATAACTGCCAAATAACACCAATATCCAACAGTCCCAAATTGCTTGATCTGTCCTATCTTACTTTTGTTAGGTGTGAAAACTCATAGCTACTATTTCATACGATTACTGCCGGTCAAACTTCTCCCTGTAGGTGTTATTAACACTTCTTCGAAAATGTTGCCTAGTTTCTTAAACAGAATTTTCAAACAAAGACACTGGACTTTATACATTAAAATATGTACTAAGTACCTACTATGTTCCAGGAATTGCACTCAGTCCTCACATTCATGCTAGTCCTACAAAATGGGTTTTACTTCTTTTTTTTTTCCACAGAGAAAGAGAAAATGAGCTGAAGTTGAACATAATCTATATTTACTAAGTTAGTAAGCAGGACTACTATTTATAGAGCACCTACTGAGGATCAGATGGTTTACCCACAATCAATATCATTTAATATCACAAAATTCTACAAGGCAGATACACTTAAGACAAAGAAATAAGAATCCTATGAGTTGAGTTACTTGCCTAAGGTCATAGCATGCAAGCAAGACAACAGTCAAACCAAGTGTGTCAGACCCAAGAGATCACAGTCAAGCTGCAGTCCCATAACTCTCCAGACCCTTGTTCTTATCTCCATCCACAGATATCTTCTTATCTTTCTATCAGTGAGATTTCCTGTCTTCATTCTAAAGGAGAATTGACTCCTGCTGCAACTCAAAGAGTACAACTGAGAAAGGGAAGCAACCATACCATGCAACAAGTTAAAGAGCAAAACTGCAACATAATTCCATTTTAGTTCTCCTCCAAGTAATCTAACAGACTAGTCATGTGGGGAAAAATTCAGGTAGGGGAAAACATACAACTCTCAAAACACAAGGTCTAGAGGCACACCATGCATGTGTGTGTGTGTGCTAAGTCGTTTCAGTCATATCCAACTCTGTGCAACACTATGGACCTGCCAGGCTCCTAGGTCCATGGGATTCTCCAAGCAAGAATACTGGAGTGGGTTGAAGTGCCTTCCTCTAGAGGATCTTCCTGACCCAGGTATTGAAACCAAATCTTTTATGTCTCCTGCGTTTGATGTGAGTTCTTTACCCCTAGCACCACTGGGAAGCCCTGAGGCACACCATATGAATACCTAAATGGATGGCCCTTTCCTAATCATGATATAAAATGACATGTGAATTTATAATTTTTAGAGTTAGAAGAAACATAAGAGATGATCTAGTTCAGTGATTTCACTTTATAGATCAAGAAACATGAAGTCTAAATATGAAAATATCTATCCAAGGTGATATAGGAAGTTAGGGGCACAATGAAGGACTTCAGATGTCAGGCACTGGGCTAGGGACTCTCTGTACTGGGATGTTGTATTCTTATGTTATTTGAGGGCAAAAGATAGAATTAATACAAGTGGTAAAATACATGGATTAGGAGTCTGTCAACAAATGAATTAACAATGGCCTTATCTGCTAGGATAAAATAAACTAGATGAACTGGATATAAATCTAAAAACTTTCCATCTTTCAGTTTCATTGTGTTTGTCCATAAACTCTAATTTTTTTCAAAAAAAGGCAGAAAAAAGTGATCTTTAGTGAATTAAACTTTCTGATTGTCATCACAACTTTGTTAGTTTATGAATTACATATTTGGCTTAGCTACACAACCAACCCAAACTTCAGGAATTAAATTATTTCTGTCAATACACATACTATGATGATAATAATCATAGTATATTATAAAAATATATTAGATTCTTACTTCACATAATTCACTAACATAATACCCTACATATATGAATGCAGGATTGATATAAGAAGAGAATACACGAGAGTAAGAAGTGAAGTGTCTTACAAAACATTTTAAAATGGGATTCTATTAATAACAGTGGTAAAAACCTGGCATCAAACAAGCTGCATATAATTCAATACAAGTAAAATTTAAAAACATTAAAGGACTGAAATTAGATTGTAATAGACTCTTTGGATTAAATCAATGCAATTAAGAATATGATGAAGTATCCTGTTATCTGTTTTCTGAGTCTTTGAAAAGTGGAAATATTAATGGAACTATACAAGAAATTAGTGCTGACGAGATTAATTGCCATAGCAATTGTCATATTATAAATATGTTATTTGTGACAATTATGCATCAGAATAATGCACAGGTTGCCATATTATTTGAAACAGATCTCTAGGTTCGAAATAAAAATCGAGCATTTCTTTATCTCCAGCATTATAAACTTAGAACATTGTAGAGGAGAAATTTCTGTAATAACACAGCAAATGCTTTTAAAAGTTTACCAGTATTTCAACTAACAAGTTGGGGGAAATTAAGCAGTAAAAATGCAACCTGAGGAAACCTCAACAGGAATGTAAACTAAACGGGTGGGGAGGTCTGTAGACGTCAATCAAGAACAAAATGCAACTGTCAAGCTTGCTTTGCTAACAAACTGTCACATCAACAATATGGAGTTAATGACTACAAATTAACTGTATACCAGATGCTTGACACTTTGTTATGACACTTAGCAAGCTAGTTGACATTTGGGGATCAAAGCTTCTTTAATTACACTTTGTATAACATGTGCAACCTTTATGCTAATGTCCAAATATTCCTTGGAGCAAGACTGTCCAAGTAAAAACGACCACAGACTGTTTTCTAGGTGTGGATTTGTAAGTATTCATGTGCCTCTAAAACAACAAAAAGTAGTGGAGAGACAGCCAGGCTTCAACACACAATGTTAATCAGTATTACCATTGCCTAAAAGAACACTGTTTCTTAACTTGGTGAACTGGTGCACCATCCTTTTCTCACATACAAACTCAAGTCTGTGAAATAAAACATTTTTAAACAAAGTGGTAATAGCATTGATAGCCATTTACAAAAGGAAAGACAACTAGATATATCAGAATTTAAATGCAAAATGTATCAAATTAAAAAAGAAACTAACTGCCTTTTGGAACACTGATTTGAGTGAGTTTTCAAGAAGATCTTAGGAAAATGTTTTGATATTTCCCCAAGTGAATAAAAATTAATAAATGATATAAGAAAACTTCACATTAAAGATATAATACTGAATACTAAAGATGTACAACCATGAATTATATGCTTTGTCAACATAAGGAAAAGTAAACATTTTTATTAGGTTTTGAAGTAAACTCTGATTAAAAGAGAAAAGATTGTGTTAAAACTAACTAAAAGTTAGAAAATAACTGATAAATCAGGAAGAAAATACACAACTAAAAATATCTATATTAGTAAGTTAATAATGTAATAACAATGCAAACACTACTCTTTTGGAAAATGCACTATCTTGTATGAATGATAAACGTAATTAAACATTACTTTTACAAGATTCAGTGGCATGTCTCACTTTTTGCCTGGATTGTAAATTGGGCAAAGGCAAGTTTGTGATATGTGAAGAAAAATAAATTGAGGAGAGGGAAATCTTCAATATATAATGCTAAAACTGGAAAGAACATTGAGGATCAGCTAATCCAACATTTCTCCTCTTTTGATGAGACAAACCATGGCCCAGATAAGTGGAATGGTCCAAGTCATGGAGTTATGGACAGACTTTACACTATATCCCAGGATTACAATTTTCCTAAAAGTGCTGTTTCTAGTACAACACTTGGGTTCTCTTTGCCATTGTTATAGCTCCATTACACTGAAATGTCTAAGTGCATATAATTCTGTCAGTTGGTGAACCAGTTATTGAACACTTATTGGTCTCTTACAATATGGCAAGCATTCCTCTAAGTGTTAGTTCTACTAGTACCCACTAGGGAACTAACCCTGAGATGAACAGGATAGCAACCACTAGCAACATGAGTCAGTACTGAGCACTTGAAATGTGACTAGTCTGGATAGACAGGAACCTGATTTTTGAGACTTCATATAAAGACAAATATAAAATATAAACAATTTTTATATGCTTTGTATGTTGACTACATGTTGAAATTATATTTGGGATATATTAACAAAATACAATATATCATTAAACTTATTTTCACCTGTTTCCTTTAATTTTTTTTAGAGATGGTCATAAAAAATTTTACATTACATTTGTAGTTCAGTTTGTACTTCTACTGGAAAGTGTTAAACTAGTCCAAAAGAATCCTCCCATCAAGAAAGTAGAAAGCTTAGAGATAGAAAATAAGCAAACGAAATAAACATATTCTACAATGAAGATAACATAAGGTGTCCAATAGAGAACAATTGGGTGTGAGTGTGCCTCAACTAGGGTTCTCTGCAAAGGCACACTCTGAGCAACAGAGACAATTCAAGTGAAGACTGAAATAATAAAAAAACACACTGACCTAGGAGTGAGTTTGGTGAATACAAGACCAGAGAGAAGGTTGTTCTGGGTGTAGCTAGATTATTGTAGGTGAGGTTGGAGAAGGAGATAAAGGCCAAGTCTGTCTTATTGCAAAGTGTGAAAGTTCAAACAAACAGTTGGGATTTATCGGGTTGGCCAAAACATTCATTCACGTTTTTCCATAACATCTTACGGAAACACCCAGATGAGTGTTTTGGCCATCCCAATACTTTGGTTGTAGTGGGAAGTCACCGTAAGGTGTTGATATCCCTATCTCCAAGGCTGTGACCCCTATCAAGCTACTACCATTTCTGGTCTCTTCCAGTATCAGTACATTCTATCTAGTCAGCCTGTCTCTGCTTTTGCCCAGCCACAGTACAACCTCCAAGATATGCATAGTACTACTTAATGCTGCTGCTGCTGCTGCTAAGTCACTTCAGTCGTGTCCGACTCTCTGCGACCCCATAGATGGCAGCCCACCAGGCTCCCTCTTCCCTGGGATTCTCCAGGCAAGAACACTGGAGTGGGTTGCCATTTATTCACCAATAAATTTCCAAACATAATATTTTCACCTTCCCATTAGCAAAAAATTCAAAAGAAATCAAATTTATTTGTTGACTGTGAATTCTCCTTTGTAGTTTGGACAAAAAAGAAATCTACTTTTCACTTGTACACCATCCTGTCTCTTAAAGCGGCACTAAGCCTGAAGGCATATTTTCCTCTTAGGTTCTCATTGTAGGTTTTAAAATATATCTCCTCTAATTGCAAAACTCCCAGGAAAGGACATGTATCCATCAGGGTCTCAGCACAGACATGGTACATTCAAAGGTTGTAACAGAGAAGAGTTACAGAGTGTAGGGAGTATTTTCAAAAGTGTCAGCAGAGGTGACGTAAAACAATAAGGGATGGTGCGGTAACCCAGGACTGCCAGGTGTGAAAAATCTAGAAGTACAAGAAAGTGGAATGGTTACTGCAACCAGAGAGAGCTGCCCTGCAGGGATTGCGGATATTAGAGGAGAGGGAAAGCCATCCCTCATTAAGGCAGCAGGAAGCAAGAAAGGGAAATAAATGCCCTGACCCCATTCTCTTATCCAAATCTCCAACTGGCACTTCCCACTGGCTGAACACATCCAGAAGCCAGAGGGCAAGAGAGACTGAAAAAGACAGTCCATAAAAACCCAGCTCCTGGAGCACAGGGCCAAGTGGTGAAGGATGTAGTGTGGATCTGAAGGGGCACATGGAAAATATCCAGCACAGAGCTTAACAGGGTGTCATGGCACCCTCTCTCTCTATTTTATGTGGTTCTGCCTTGAGATTGGCAGCCCCTAGCTAAAAGCCTTTTTCGTGGTCACAAGTATCATTAGGAACTTCTCTAGTGAAAGCAAAAATTCATTAAGAACTGATCCTTTCTCTCCATCCACCACCAAAAATAATAAGAATGCACAAACTTCATTCTCTACTACTGAAAGAATAAGAACAAATTAGAGTGTAAAGATTATTTCATTATTCATTTAACAAACATTAATTGATTCTTTATAAAGTGCCAGGTGCTATTCTTAGCACTAAGAATCCAACAGTGAAAAAACAAATCCCTGTTTGGAAGAATTTACATACTAATGAGGAGAAAACAAAACTAGGTAAAAGAAAAAGATGCTTTTAGATATTGAAACAACATTAACATAGCATGACAAAAAGTGTCGGGGATGAAAAGATATGGGCAATGTGAAGATGAATCAGAAATGACTCAGTTCATTAAATGGACACCCAGCGGGTAAGACTGATATTAATCACAGGAAGATACTAAGGGGTAGAATTTCTGTGGATGGAAATTGGATGTACAACATTGTCAGAGAGGTATATGGGCCTGCCAAGGGGTTTTCAAGGAAGCCCCAGTGCCTGTCACCACTCCCTTACCTTAACATCCAGCCAAGAAGAGGCAAGCTTTTCTTCACACAGTCAGTTGCAATAGCTTCCTGTGACGGAGTGGATTTGGCTGCTTATAAAAGACCTCTTTTAATTTTCTAAAATGCTCGAGAATGTAGCTGGAGCTCTGATCAGGGCTTCTAGGTTATGATAGGATGCTTAGATTCTAGTCCTAGTGCTAAGGAATGCATTAAAGTTTTGAAGCTTTCACTTTTAAGTCTCATATAAAACTCTCTTGATGACTTCACTTCGTATGAATACATATAAACTAGGGATAAAAAACAGAACTCTATACGTCAAATTAAAATATCAATATAACATTTGGAAATGCAAAACAATTAAAATCACAAGGAGAGTAACATACAGTTGTAAACTCATACTTGAATGTACAAAGAGCAGTAGAAATGTTGTTTTATATTGATCACTTTCCTCGCATGATCTCTAGGAAGAAAAGACAGACATCAACTGTCCTCTAAAAAACTGTTTGACAATGGTAGCAGGGCAATCATGTTCAGATGGAACAAGTGAATGGGAAAACAAAAATGAGAAGGAGAGAGTTGTTTCATGCTTCCCTTCTGATGATCTCATGACCTATCAATCAGGTCTCAAAGGAAAGAAATCCAAAGTATGAACCTTGCCAATCTAACACCAAAGTTTTAGACTATAACACAGGCCTGTAAGATCCTGAGAGCTGATGGCTGTGCTTCAAAGTGGCCAAATCTGTCTGCTTATGAAGACACAGCCTGAAAAAGCCAACAAGCTCTGGAAAAGTTCATAAGAGAACAGAGTAGAAGATAAATCTTTCCAGAGTGCTAATCAATCTACAAAAGTGCTGGCCCCATTCAAGAGATCGCCCACTTCTCCAATATGTGAATGCGGACTTCAGTAGATTATTTTATGCAGTTTAGTTCCTTCTAAATGATTTAGTCTTAACTCCTTACTATTTTGAGCTTCCAGGTGGTGCTAGTGGTAAAGAACCTACCTGGCAATGTAGGAGACATAAGAGATGTGGGTTGATCCCTGGGTTGGGAAGATCCCCTGGAGGAGAGTGTGGCAACTCACTCCAGTATTCTTGCTGGAGAATCCCATGGACACAGGAGCCTGGCAGGCTATAGTCCATAGGACTGCAAAGAGTCAGACATGACAGAAATGACTTAGCATGCACTCACAATTTCTATTTAACTAGAATTTAAAAATAACTTATTCTATCCACATACTCTACTAATACCCACTGCCTGTCTATCTAGTAACAAACAGCTTTTTCCCACATAGGAGGGCACATATATCATATATAATGTATAAGTTCCTAGAGGTTATTGGCACACTTTGAAATTTTAAGAATTCAATTCAGTAAAATGTCCACCACTTTGCCATCAAAATCCTATCTTCATTAATTCAAGTAAACTTGAATTCTACTGTCTAAATTTTTATGCTAAACAATGAAATAGAATTTCATGCCCATTAAAGACAGCCTAAAAAGCCAAAATCAAAAGAAACAACAAAAATGTAAGACAAAAGAAAGAAAAAGAAAAATACCTTAGAGAAAGGTATTTCTCTAAAACAAAATACCTTTTGTTTTCTTTTGTTTTCTTTTGTTTTCAATTCTGAAGCCAGAGTAAGATTACATTTGAAGGCTCCAAGGAGTCGAGAGGTTATGCCATGATGTAATTCACAAGATACAATAACCATTACACCTGAAACTTACCTAATTTTCTTTGCTATAAAAGTCAAACAAACTCCCTATGTATAACCTCAATATTTCTCTGTGAGACAGGAAACAAAGGAGATGGTCAGGGATGACCAAAAACTCATATGTAAGATTAAATCCTGATTTTCCATGAATCTTTTATCCAATTCTGCCACATAGTCTGCAAAGCTGTTTTGGAAGATAGCAGTATGGCATACAAAGTCAATCTTTCAACTCTCACATCAACCATAGCAAGCTATATACTTCATCTATGATTATGTCTTTTTTCCCCACTGGACATTTGGCAGTTTCTAATTACTGCCTATTTTTAAAGCCCTAAAATTTATTGTGAAGTGAATCATATCATTAGCTTCTATTCCCCTTTCTGATGGAATTCTTATAATAAAGAAGAGAGCATCACAATGATTATGAAATTGTCTATTTACTACAATAGATCTTCCTCTTTCTCTACTGCTATCCTCCACTTCCATCCATGACTTCAATATAATAGAGTCTTTCTTTTTGGATCATGAAGTCTGTCTGTGAGACTCAGTCCCTCATCTGTAAATTGAGGGAAATTGTGTAGATAATTTTGAGGTCCTTTCTCATCATGGTTATTCTGAGATGTTAAGTATCAAATATCCTGTTCATTAAACTATCTTCTAAATTATTTGCATTCTCTTTCCCACAATATTTAGGCTTTAATTCCAACTTACAATATTTCTGTAAGGTAGAAATGCTTATGAAAATATTTCTTGTTTAGATCTATGAACTTAGATGATAAGTATGACTACTGTTTTAAGTTACAGTAAGACATCATTCTTAGTTTTGTTCTTCCGTCCAAGCATCCCCCTGTGATTTAAAGCATTTAGGATATTCACAGTACCCTTCCCACAGTATTGATTAGTAAATTCTTTTTGGTAACTGTTAAACAAGTGGAATATCATATACCTCTTTTCTTCTCTCTTAAAATATAAACCAGTAAAATCACACACACACCCACACACACACACCCACACACACACACGCACACACATACATATAATTCAGTGATATCCAATCCTAAATGTGCTTAGAATTTTTTAGCATAATTTATGAAAATAGTCTATGTTAAACTGATACCATACATTGAAAAGAAATGGGAATTATTTCACTCTATCTGCAATGAACAGTTCCTTTATAAACCCACAAAGGATCAAAGTTGCATCTTGTAGAATGTTACTTGGATTAATATTGCCACAGTGACCTCTGAAACAGGAAAATTAAGACTAAGAACATCTTTATTTTTTTCAAGCCCTTTCTAATAGAGAGCTTAAATGAGGGAAAAGTGTGTTTATCCTCACTTGGTACTATTCTCTCACACCCCTTGTGTTTCTTCAGTATGTCTAACATTCTGCATGTTTCCAAAAAGTTGCAACGAATCTGAAAAGGCATTTACTGAAGAAAACCTGCTTTGGTTAATTTCCCTAATACAAGGATTTCTAAAGACAGCTCTATTTTAGTTATGTAAAACATGTAAAAAGTGGCATATGCTCAATCAAAACTGAATTTGAAATTAACCTGTCACTTTAGACACCACAATTTAAGAATAAGGTTAAGATGTACTATTATCTCAAAGTCTCCATGCTGGAATAAGTGGCTAATAGTCCACTTGTATGATTTCAAAGGAAAGAGATAAAGAATTAAATGAAATAAAACAAAAACGTATTTTCACTGTTAATAATAGCTCTATAAAAGAGAAAAGAAGCCAAATCATAACTTGAAAATAATACATTATGCATAACGAATAAAAATAGATGCATTATTTACATATTTGAACTTGCAGTTTTATAATTACAAAAAATCTACATAGGAATATATGTTTAGGGGCCTATATCCTAAATAATAGCACAGCTACCTCCACAAAAATGGTGGCATGTTTTGACTCATAATTTTCTGCAAAAGAATATCATTAACTTTATAAACAAGAAAAATAAACTATTCAAGAAATGCTTTATTTCCCTATTCTGTTCACAAGTATAATAGACAAAAGCATCACTTGCCTCGAAATGCCCTTTTTTTGCAGGCTATAAAGATAAGACGGCAAAATTATTCAGTCCTTGTTTCCATTTTAAAGAATTCAGCAATCAGAGTTATTCTACTTATTAAGACAAAAGAAAGGGTCAATGTGTTCAAATCAGAAATTAAAAGGGCTTCATCTCTTAGCTAAACCTCCGGTTTCTAGATGCATGTACATAATGATACTAAAAAGTGACAATGGAACTGTAGAGAGCTATCGGGCTATGAAATGAAAGGCCTCATAAAGACATGTGATTAACTTATTTAAACTTTTTCACTGATGCGCTGAGAAATACATTTTCTTTTATTTCTGGTATTATAATCAAACGGTCATATAATGAAATACTACTGAAGTTAAATTTGTATCTCAAATATGAAACAGCTGAGAAAGTCATTTAACGTATTATATTACAAATAGCCAAAGGTAGCTTTAAACTTAGAGCTGTAAGAAAGTGATTGTAGATTAAACTTATTTGTATCTTGATTGCTTAAAATGGCATTCAAGCCAAGTCATTATAAACTTGAAAAAACCAAAATGCTTGCCATGCCAAAATAGTTATAAGATAATCACTCTGCAAATCATATGAAAGTGTTTCAAATTCATCAACAAACGGAGGATAAATGGCATGAGTTTAAAAGGTTTTCATCTGGAGACTGATGCTTTCTGCAAAAAAAGAAAAAAAAATTATGCACAATTACTGAAATACATGTCTCCCACTCAAAATAGAAGAGTAACTATTTGCCAGGAATTACAACCAAAATTTGCCAAAATTTTCTTTGTAAATTCCAATATTTCATTGAATATCAAGGAGAAATTGTACTAATTTTTTCCATATGGAATAGCTCAAAATCTCTTTACCCCACTGCCCCATGCATGTAATAAAAGAAGTAATAAAATTATATTATTCTAAGTAAAAATATCAGAGGAATAAATGTGTTTCTAAAAATTTTTCTGAGACTGTAACACATTTCTTCTGTTAAACTATTACCTAGTGTCATATTATATATATAAAGAATCTTCAATAAAGAGTTGTCATTTACTGTCTACGAAAGCCAAGATTTAAAAATAAAGATGTGATCATTAAGGTTTATCTGCAATAATCATGAATATTGCATATTAGTTATTGTTAAGATGAGTCAGCTGGGACTCAGAAAGTTATACCTAAGATCACGTAATGACTCAGAAAGTAAAAGAATAAAATGATGCAAACCACTTCCCATCGCAAGTTGATTTACTAAAGTTAGGGAAAGAGGGGAGGAATTTTCCTAATACTCTGTGAACAATCAATATCTGAATGTATGAAAGCAACAAAAATATACTAAGTAATGAAAAGTGAAATTTAAAAAGCTAATGAGAAGTGAAACTCTTGCCATTAAGAGTAGTATGCACTCAACATGTGGCAGGGCCTCAGTAAATATGTTCATGAGAAATGAGAAACAAAAGATGGGAGAATAAGAGGGTGAGGGGAGGGAGAGAAGGAGAGAGAGAAGTAAAAGAAACAAGTGGGCAAGGTAAGCCATGCCTATGTTGCTTTTTGCTGAACTGTAATTCTCCATTTAGTTTCTTTCAGCAACTTTAGAAAATAACTCTAAGTCACCAGGGTATTATTTCAATTACTATTTCATCAAAAGAGTTAATATAATTTCTTACTTACTCCCAGGGAGTAGTTTACACAATGGGAGAATCTGCCCTAAAATGCATGTGTATTTTCTATCATTAAGTCAATAAAACAGAGGCTCTACACAAAAACATTCATTTCCTCCATTAATTTAGGGCTGAAGTTCTCATTATTTTTACATTTGTAAACATGGGAATTTTAATACTGTTGCTTAAAATTTATTTTAATAATTGAAGGAAAACATACTATTAAATTCAAAGAATGTTCCAAATAATCAAGCCTTAAATTAAAGTTACTCTCACAGGAGGAAGACATGGGAAATGTATAAATGATTGGTTGGGGAGGTAAGAGAGCTATTAATTTATTAATTTTCATATCTCACCCAAATTGATGGATTAAAGGTTAAAAAATTGAAATGAAACAATGAAAAAGATGCCCTTAATAGTGTTATTCATCATGTGTTTCCCATTTAGTTTGTTCTTTTATTTACTAATTTAGTCTCTATATTTTATTCAAGAAGATGATAAAGGAGAAACATTGGCACAGTTGATACTTTTGCATTATTTATCTCATCTTCTTATCCAAGCTATTCAATACATCATTCTTTTTTTCATAGCTTTATGGAGAAATAACTCACATACTATACATTTATCCATTCAAAGTGTGCAATTCATGATTTTAGTGTATTTACAGAGATGTGCAGCATCACCACAATCTAATTTTAGAATATGTTTATCCCCTCGAAAAGAAATCCCATACCCATTAGCAGTCATTCTCCACTCTATTCTGTAGCCCTAGGCAACCACTAATCTACTTTAGGTCCCTGTAATTTTGCCTATTCTGGTCAATTTCTACAAATGGAATCACATAGCATGTGGTCTTTTGTTACTGGCTCCTTTCACTTATCATAATGTTTTCAAGGTTTATCCATGTTGTAGCATGCATCTGCACTTCATTTCCTATTAATGCCAAATAGTATACATGAAAAGTGAAGTTGCTCAGTCATGTGTGACTCTTTGCTGTCCCATGGACTGCAGTTTACCAGGCTCATCTGTCCATGGAATTTTCCAGGCAAGAACACTGGAGTGCGTTGCCATTTTATTCTCCAGGGGATTTTCCCAACCTGGGGATCAAACCCGGGTCTCCCACATTGCAGGCAGACGCTTTACCCTCTGAGCCACCAGGGAAGCTCATTGTATGGATATGCCACATTGGCTGCCGTCTATGGGGTTGCACAGAGTCGGACACGACTGAAGCGACTTAGCAGCAGCAGCAGCCACATTTTATTTATCTGTGCATCAGTTGATGGACATTTGGGTCATTCCCTTATTTGGACTCTTATAGACAGTTTCATACAAGTTTTTGTAGGGATACATATCTATTCAATATATATCTGACTGACACCTAAAAATAAAAACAACTTGCCTTTATATTTCAAGAATGTTATTATGTGCTGTAACACTTTACCTCTGGGAAACAGCTGATATATGGAAAAGCTTCCTGAACCCCCTGGTCTGACATCTGGCAACAGCTCAAACAGCTATATCCATGCACATGTAAAACTAAAGCGATGGAAAGAATTAACACTCCAAGTCCTCTGCCTTTGGCATATCCATCTAGATTCCACATTCTGCATCTTAAAAAGTGGAAGCTAAAATGTGTATTGAAATGTCAATTTGACTGCTTCATATAAAAGAAAGAAATTTTTCTATAGCAACAAGATAATGTTGCAAATAGGGTATACATATCAAACAAAGCACATTGTCAACTTATATCCTTTCCCAATCTTGACTGTGTATGGTATGTTGCTTTTTTAGATAAACACTAGTTTTAGGATTTTGTTTTTAATGATTCCAGATTTCATCAGTCCAGGAAAAAAAAAAATGAAAGAAACTTTCTTTAATCTGGACTGTTACCACATATCAAGAATTTTCTCCTTCTCCTCTATCTACAATGCAAACTGCTCCTTATGTGCAAGCTTGCGCTCATTCTCTCTCCTATGCCCAGATGTCTGCCTCCTTTTATTCCTCCTTTGACACTCAATTCAGATATCACCTCATCCAGAAGCATCTATAACCTGCTTGCCGTCCCATTTTCACACTTGTTCATGCCATGCCACAGAAATTTCTATTGGCACCTTTCCCCTGCTACCAAATTAATGTGTAATTTTGTGTTCATGAAGATGCAAGTAAAATAAATTATGGTTAGAACACTTAACATGAGATCTACTCACAACAAATTTTCTGTGCACGATAGAACGTTATTAAGTATAGGTGTACAGCATATCTCTAGAACATATTTATCTTGCATAACTGACACCTTACAACAATTATGTTCATTACATGTGTGCAGATTTTATATCAGTTGACCTCAATAAAGCTATTAAAAAAATAAGTATGGTTTATTCTATAAAATTATATACACCTATTTTACCTATATATTTATATATCTATATCTATATTCTGTAGTAGGTTTCCCAGGTGGCTCAGTGGTAAAGGTATCCATCTGCCAATGCAGGAGACCCAGGTTTGATCCCTGGGTTGGAAAGATACCCTGGAGGAGGAAATGACAACCCACTTCAGGATTCTTGCCTGGAGAATCCCATGGACAGAGGAACCTGGTGAGCTACAGCCCATAGCGTCTCAAAGAGTCAGACAGGACTAAGCCCACATGCACACATTTTGTAGTAGACCCCTGAGGACAGAAACCAGGGCTCTATCATTTTATCTCCAGCATACAGAAAGGTGCGTAAAGAAGAAACTCATAAATGTTTGTTGACTACTCAGCGCTCATTGCTTGGTTTCTATTAACCATAGGTTCAAGCAGAGAAGCAGCACAAACTTTGAACCTAAGTCTTCTGAATGCTTTTGAGTTAAATCCACAGAGAGTTCCCATAGGACATTCAACTTTCACTTCACTTCAGTTCAGTCGCTCAGTTGTGTCCGACTCTTTGCAACCCCATGAATCGCAGCACGCCAGGGCTCCCTGTCCATCACCAACTCCCGGAGTTCACTCAGACTCACGTCCATCGAGTCCGTGATGCCATCCAGCCATCTCATCCTCTGTCGTCCCCTTCTACTCCTGCCCCCAATCCCTCCCAGCATCAGAGTCTTTTCCAATGAGTCAACACTTCGCATGAGGTGGCCAAAGTACTGGAGTTTCACCTTCAGCATCATTCCCTCCAAAGAAATCCCAGGGCTGATCTCCTTCAGAATGGATTGGATGGATCTCCTTGCAGTATCTCCTTGCAGTCCAAGAGACTCTCAAGAGTCTTCTCCAACACGACAGTTCAAAGCATCCATTCTTCAGCGCTCTGCCTTCTTCATAGTCCAACTCTCACATCCATACATGACTACTGGAAAAACTATAGTCTTGACTAGACGGACCTTTGTTGACAAAGTAATGTCTCTGCTTTTAAATATGCTATCTAGGTTGGTCATAACTTTTCTTCCAAGGAGTAGGCATCTTTTAATTTCATGGCTGCAGTCACCATCTGCAGTGATTTTGGAGCCCACACAATAAAGTCTGAGACTGTTTCCACTGTTTCCCCATCTATTTCCCATGAACTGATGGGACCGGATGCCATGATCTTCATTTTCTGAATGTTGAGCTTTAAGCCAACTTTTTCACTCTCCACTTTCACTTTCATCAAGAGGCTTTTTAGGTCCTCTTCACTTTCTGCCATAAGGGTGGTATCATCTGCATATCTGAGGTTATTGATATTTCTCCCATTAATCTTGATTCCAGCTTGTGCTTCTTCCAGCCCAGCATTTCTCATGATGTACTCTGCATGTAAGTTAAATAAGCAGGGTGACAATATACAGCCTTGAGGTACTCCTTTTCCTATTTGGAACCACTACTAGGATAGTGATTAATGACATCCATAAGAATGGGATTATTACCATGATAATGGGTTCTAAGGGCTTCCCAGGTAGCTGTAGGGCAGGAGATAAAAGATATGAGTTCAATCCCTGGGTGGAGAACATTCCCTGCAGGAGGGTAGGGCAACCCACTCCAGTATTCTTGCCTGGAGACTCATGGACAGGGTCATGCAGAGAATCGGAAATGACTGCAGCAACTTGGCACAATAGATTCTAATATGCTGGGCCTCCTTTTATCATCTAAATTTGAAATGATTTTTGGTTGAAAATCAAGAAACAGAGCAGAAGAGGAAAAATTTGGTGCAGGCTTAGATTCCAAACTCCAGAGCACAAATCCAGTTTTATGCCTCTAAACTGCTTGAATAGCTCCAACTTGCCAGTATCTATGGAGGTTACGATATAATCATGGTCTCAGGGTTGTAGGCAAGGCTGAATCTGGAGCCTATAGACATACATGGCCCTTACAAACTAGATCACCTCCTGTTATTATGCATTGGCTTTAGGAACCTAAAAAGAATCATTACAACCCGAGCTTCATTAATTTGAAGAATACAGCCTTCAATGCCAGGCTGGTTAAAAACAAAATAAATGTGCAACTTAATTGGTAAGGCATCCTTGGATTGTGTACTATGTTCCAAACTTGAGAAAACATTCATTCAACCAGGAAACGATTCCATAATAGCAGAAACACCAGCAGGCGCAAAGAATGAAGCTGAGAGCAAAAGAGTGAGGATGACATCAAAGGATTGTCAACGTTCTACAGAAGAATAAGGTCATTGATAGAACGATTCTTATTCAGTTTATAAAAACATTGGGTTCACCTTCAGTGGGATAGTGCCCTTTCAACATTTGCAATTTAATTTATGTCAATGATAATAAAACTTTAGATTTGCATGCCAGCTGAAGTAGAGGGGAAAAATAGAGAAAAAAGTCATAAATATATAGCTGATTAAGGTTTCCAACTTCCTTGATTTTAAGGCACAATTTAAACAGGAAATTCTTTTTCCAGGCAATTGTCTCTGCTTTGTTTTGAAAACTTGCAACTGAAGTTTAGAGCAATTTCACTATGGAGTGGACAGAAACAAAGAACAGCGCCATTAATCTCATAAAATCATTTCATAATCACCTGAGTTTATTTGTAAATTTACAATTCTTCTGATAGCCTTTGATTAACTGAGTTAGGAATAAAAGAATTCTGCAATATAGGTGTGTAAATTCAGGTGACGTGCCCATAACTGCAACATGAGTTGGTAATCTTTAATGCCATGAAACAGAAGTCATCTTTCCTCTCTTCTGCAAACAAAGTTTACTCCAAAAGAAGACATAAATACACAGCAAAGAAAATCACACAAGGGAGTTTTCTTGGCATTGTTTTCTGTGCTAAACTCTTCTGATAAAGACTTAAACCCTTTGAATCAGGAAACCACAATCTTTCAAAAATGTAAAGCTGCATTACAAGTTAACGGAAGGCACACCAGACCAAGAGATAAAATTCAGGTTCTGCTTCTCTCTCTTCAGCTCACCATCCTTGAGCAAGTTCTTTCACCCCTGAGAAATCCACATTTCCTCATGGGTAAATGAAGCTAACTGTACCTGTGGCATCTACCTCCAAATGGAGGGCAGACTAATCAACGTAATACTTTAAAACATCTTTTTAAACTTTTGTACTTTTTAAATGACAAATCATAATGTAGAGCATCAAATTCAATATCAGTCACAGCCTAATGTGCATCTACAAAAAAGTAAATTATTTGAATAAGACACTGTGGAAAACACTTGTCACTGTTCACAGAGGTGGGTTATGAGGTTTTAGAGCAGGCTCATGCCAGATTGGGCAAAAGACTGGGTTCTTCTTCATTGTGTAGTCCTGTGTGTTTTTGTTCTGCCCTCTCAGCCAGAAATTCCTTCTTTTGAGTTGGCTCATCCTTGAACCACCCACTCTTGCTCACCTCTGTCTTCGACCCTCCAAGATCTTTTGACTCACCTCTGGGGTCCCAAACCCTCCACCCATTAAAGATATTGCTAATGGTCTTGTACCCCCTTGTCCTCTCCTGCCATGCTCACCTTCCACACTTCCCTCCCACATAAACTTACTTAAATTCTGTTTCCTGAAGTCTGTTCTCAATATTAAATAAATTTGTCTAATCTGACATTAAATACACAGTAATGCAGTGATGCTAGAAACTTAAAAGAGTTACCCTTTTCAGGAACTTAAATATTTTAGCTTATGACTTTGAAATAAAATTTTTATGTAGTAGGGAATTTTAGTACATGGGTAATTGAAAATACATACATATGTGTGTATGTGTGTGTCTGTGTGTTTTAATTATGTAAAGTCTCTATTTACAAATGATATAAGATAAATAGACATTCAGTTCATAACTAGGTTTAATTTTGTGTATGCGTGTGTCTGTACGTACCTTTAAAACTATAAGTAAAAGAAAACATCTTTTAGTCTCTAGGTGGAAATTAACAAAATTTCATGTAAGGAATTCTCTTTGAAAGAGGCAATACAATAATTTTAGACTTCATTTAAAAACACAATTCATTGGCATTAGAATAATTTTATCTAATTTGAATTAATTTGATTTTACAGATGAGAAAGTTACTGCAACTAAGGATGTATTACCTGTAAAAATTCTACCATATAAATTCAAATAAAATTCAATTCGCTTTATATATCTATTCCCTCCTAAAAAAAACTAAGCTCTGACTTTAAATTCTAAACAAGTAATTGCAGGCTGCTCATCCATTATACCCAAGCACTCTCTCCCTGTACAGGATTCACCATGGTAATAGTTCTTTCATCAAAGCCTAATGGTTTGTTTCAAATAATCAAAGTAGTGTTTATATCACTGTCCTCAGGTGCAACCATTTTGTTTCCCAGAGAGCAGTATGGTACATGCTAATGTCACAAGTGATAAATCAAAGTAAGTACATTTGTTTTTCTACCTCAACCAGTCTATTCAGTGGCACTAACAAAAATACATGTTGGCATTTGCACTTACATTCTATTTGAGATTGTCTAGCAATAAGGATTACAGAGAAAAAATACATATGTAAAAGAGATGACTATGTGCAAGCCTTAGTTGTATGAGAAATTTCAGTGTAGGGGTTGCTGTAAATTAATTTATAAGCTTTAGCTAGGGAGAGTGCAGAAATAGAGAAGGATTTCTGTCTTCTACATATAGGAACTCAAACTAGCTTACTCTCCTAAAATCACCATGTATTTTAAATATTCATTTAGATTGTTACTATCATTACTATTAGAAATAGCAAAAAGAAACTGTATAAGAAACTCATTTGCAACATTACAGATTCAGAAGAGGTCTGAGATATTGAGATCAATATATCTTACTTCTATATGCAAAATTCTTATTGCAGTCATTGGGAGACACAGTAAAAGTTAGAATAAGTTAGAAAGGATTTGGTTACTATTGTCCTGGTTAATTTGCAATGACATTCAGAGCTTTTGTTCTTTGGGTTAAAGGAGGCTGTGAAAGTCTCAAAAGTAGTGTTGTCTATATTCAGAAAGTAAAGGAACTTACCTGGATATTGATCATTTCCAGTTTCCAGTTCATGGAATAGCACTTTTTAGCAGCACTGGAGAAATTACTAGTCAAAGAGACACAGCTGAAATCTGCCTCCTCACCTACTTAAGCATATAAAAATGAGGAAGAAGCAAAGAGAAATTGACAACTGGAAAATAAACTGAGATGAATTAAAGACCCACTATGTTTAACCGACCAGTCTAATATCCTTCGAGAGTCTGTATTCCCTTTCACATTCATCTCTGCTCGAGAAAGTAAATGAGAGAAAAACCATGGGGTCTGTGACTTCTACAGAGAAAACAGGGAACAAACACAGCCTGCAGAGTCCATCTCATACCTAATAAAAAATGAAGAGCTACAGACTCCATCTTATTTACCTTTGGGTTTTGGACCCGTAGCATAAAATATATCCTCAGCAATAACACCTCACTCTGTTTTTCTCTACTCTAAGTGATGACTTCTTCACAATCAAAATTCAGTCAATAGCCTAAGACTGATAGGAGTTATCTCTAGATGTCAGCATGGTTCCAGAGGAACGAACTGACAAAGCAAAGGCGATAAGTTAGGGAATAAAATCCATTTAAATGGTAAGACGTCTGATTATGTCCCAGAAATATATATAGATCAAATAGTGCTGAAGACGAAGCTTAAGCATAAATGATAAAATGACTGAATAAAGTTAAAGCCTTCTTTTCACCACCACATCAAGTGCAGTTAGGGTAAAGGAAGAGGCATGTCCGTTTTTAAATGTCATCAAAGCTGGAGTTTTCCTTCAGATTTATGGCTACCATTTCCTCAGTAACCCTTAATCTAATTAGAATGATTTTCTGATTCCTAAATATTTTAAATATGAAATTATTAGCTTCACTCATGTCAGAATAGATTGTTTAATAAATTTAGTTCCCATTTAGTTTAAAAGCATATACAAATAAATATGCAAACTTGCAAATACAAGTTAGTATTATAAATAGTAAGAATATGAGAAACAGTCAAATCTGCTAGTGATTCATTCCAGACTTAATGTTTGTATCTCTTTCACACAGTTTTATATAAAGGCATGTTTTCTTCTATTAAATCATTTCCGCATGAAACCAATACTAATGTAACTTGTTATACACATTTTTCATATATTTATATATATGTATATATATATATATATACCCACTGGAGATTTACTATTCTGATTCTGTGAAAGACCCCCTTCCAATGAAAGGCTTAATAATCACCAAATCATGATTAATTTTGTATCACCCTGCTGCATACTGGGATTACTCCCAAATGTTCAGTTTAATTTAAGTACTTTCTGATTCATGAACTGGAGGATAACATACAGCTATAAAAGGTAATCCAATACTAACATGGCCTTAACCCCTATAATCTGCACTTCAATAGGAGGGAAACTGTATAGTTTTGAAACTGTAATCAAGAATTTTTTTTTTTTGCAAACACACACTGGAGCTGTCCTTTGCTCCCATCTCTTATTAGATTACAATAAAACGACCATGCTCTCTTTATGGTGGGAACAGAGTGACCCTGGGGTGATTTATAATCTTGTGAAACCCTGTCCACACTGCTGACCAGACTTTTTTTGAGGTCACTATCTGTTTCTTCAACTGATGTCTTCCTGCTGTGACAACACTGTTGGAGAGCTGTCAGCACACAAGAATTTCTCAGGCGACGTATTGTCTTTGAACGCATTTCTTGTGTTATTTCTATTGAGAAGCATTAGCGTGCTTGGTGTTTAGACAGTCAAGAATCTTTCGGAGATTTTCTCATTAGTCTAAATCCCAACAAAAAAAGAAGACAACTAAATAGGAATAAATGAAGTGGGTCTCTTATTGACAAAAGAAGAGAATATTTATTTCTTCTAAATGCATGTCATCGCTCTTGAATACAAACAGTAAGGCAACAATTCATTTTTAAAACAGGCATACTGTTCTACCCAATAGTAAAATAATTTGACTCCAACATATTAGATATTGTTAAAAGTAAACATTAGCTGAAATGCCTGGGGTTTACATAAACATAAAAAGAAGTATACTTTGCTATTTTTTTAATATGGAAAATAAGAAAAGTTAAGCTAAGAAACTGTTCTAATAGTAATTTCTGATGAGTTGCAACCTCCAATCTTATCAAAAAGCTGCTGTATATGAGTAAAATGAGTTCATTTTTGCCTAACAGCAAAATGATATTTAAAACTCAAATAGACATTAGATTTAGAATGAACTATTTTTTTTAATGTTTTGATAGAAGAACTTCTTCAAATGTAGGTTTTGATCAATATAATTTCTCAACATGATACTTTCCACTAACTGAAATATGAAAATGTTAGAAAAGGCATGGTAGACAGCCCATTAGTTTCAAATGAATTGGTTTATTTTCTCATTTTGTTTATTCTCATTTTAATGTATTTGGTAAGTTAAATAGGAAAGCTAACACTGTTTTTATACTTAAATATCTCCTACTGATTCTAAAAAGGGAAGAAATAAATGTTTCTGCATTTTTTTCTTTGTTTTTTTTCTTTTGGAGAAAAGGCAATCAAGAAAAGTAAACTGAATTCCTTTTCTTTTTTGGAGAAAATGAAGCCCATATGGCTTCAGAAAGATATTAACAGAGAAGTCATCCTTCCTTCAAAATGTTCTTTCCTTAGATCTATTTGAGGAAAAAGTTTTGAAGACCACAAAGAAGGAAAATATTTAATAGAGAAGAGGCAGCAACACTGATGTTAAAAAAAAAAAAAAAATTCCAGAATACTGGATCCATGTGCAGCAACTGGGCCAGGGAGATTGGGAAGATTGGCTGAGGGATGCCTGCAGCTGGGGCCCTGGACCGCTGAGTTATGGGCTCTGTGGTCTCCTGGATATGGATCCCATCTACTCAAACACATCTGAGTATTTTGAGAAGCCATGAAGAACGTACACTTCCACACATTTTACTTTGTATTCCTGTGTCTAAATGACAAAGATCCAAGGTTTATCATCTACATATGAGAGGAGAATATATGTAAATTAAACCTACTCTGCACATACCATCCCTTAAAGTATAAGTGAAAAAGTAGAAAACAGAGGTGTACACTATGATTTAGAAACACATCATGTAACATCATGATTTTTATTACATCAACCAAATTGGGGGGAGCAGTAATTGGGGCTTCTCCAGTGGCTCAGTGGTAAAGTATCTGCCTGCTAGTACAGGAGCGACAGGAGATATGGTTCAATCCTTGGGTCAGGAAGAATCCCTGGAGGAGGGCATGGCAACCAACTCCAGTATTCTTGCCTGGAGAATTCCACGGGCATGGGAGTCTGGCGGGCGACAGTCCAGGGGGATGCAAAGAGTCGGACACAACTGAAGTTACTTAGCATGAAGTAAGGTTTGAGGGAATCCTCGCTGGTTCAGTGGTAAAGAATCCACCTGCCAATGCAGGAGACACAGGAAACGCAGGTTCGATCCTTGGGTCAGAAAGATCCCCTGGAGGGGGAAACAGCAACCCACTCCAGTGTTCTTGCCTGGGAAATCCCACAGACAAAGGAGCCTGTCAGGCTATAGTCCATGCGGTCACAAGAGTCAGACACAACTTTGCAAGTAAACCACCACCAATGATGCTTGAACTTTAAATTTAACTATATATGAGCTTGTATGAACATCGCAACCAAGAGTCCAAACTAACTCTGAGATTTGGTAACAGAACCTGAGGATTTTATAAGCCTTTGAACCACTGAGATTTATAAAACTATTTAGTCATCTAAACTTTTGTAATTTAGAGATATCATAAAGACCTCTGATAGTGTCATGCAATTTTTTTGACTTGACATCAAATGTATGGCTTTCAGAAGTCAAAGTGAAAGTGAAAGTGAAGGACGCTCAGTCGTGTCCGACTCTTTGCAACCCCATGGACCATATACAGTTCATGGAATGGGTAGCCTTTCCCTTCTCTAGGGGAATCTTCCTGACCCAGGGATCGAACCCAGGTCTCCTGCAGTGCAGGCAGATTCTTCACCAACTAAGCTATGAGGGAAGCATAAGAAAATATTTTAAAAATTACTATATTTGACACAATAAATCATGAGCCCTATTCTTGTCAAAAAACTGCCACAGAGAAGTAAAAGGTATGTGAATTTTCCCATATTGCACATGATGCTTAGAAATTCAGTAGACACTAGCTAGAGTTATAACTAATGCTCCTCATCATTTTACTCATCATTAAAAGCTATTTTGAAATGATGAGAAAATGTTTAACTTTACAGAAATATGGACACATTGGTAGTCATAACAGATAAGTTGTGTTCCTTTGTTTCCGGAAGTAATCTACCATTTACCTTCTCCAAGGACTCTTTTAATAAAATAGACAGAAAAAAAATCAATTAAAATAGTGAAATGCCCCTTAGGATAAAGTTAGTTCAGCAGTCAGTGCATTTCTCAATAATCTCTTTATCTGTACTGAAGTAATCCACATTTATGCCGTGTTTTTAAGTACTATATTTTTCATAATGAGGCTGTTTAAAACTGAGCACTGGAAAGAGAACGGGTGCTGATACAGCAAGTGTTATGATATAAAACTGGGGTTATGAGCAAAGCACACACCAGAAAAGGAAAACGTGATTAGAGGCAAAATGGATGATGCAAGGTTCTCATATAACAATCCAGGGAAGTAAACCAGCCTCAAAGACCCTGAATATCCACCTAATCTCTACTATCTAAAGCTATGGTGCCCAAGAGCACCTCTAAAAATACTATAATGGGACATCATTGCTGGAATCACTACCTCTATAATGGAAAGTAGTCCCAAGAATGAAGCCAGAACCTGAAGAATTCAGCAAATAATTCCATATACTTTTTTATGCCTCTGTTATCTCACTACCCCTCTCTCTAGCCTGCGCTTGACTCACTCTCTTTATAAAAGGTATAGTAGCCATTTTAGCATTTCAGTAAATGCTTTTTTATGCACTATTAAAATGTGTTTAGTTTTTCCCATTTCAAAAATCGTGACTCTATTTGCAGCAACGAAGATGGACCTAGAGATTATCATTCTAAGTGAGGTGAGCCAGATAAGAGGAAGACAGTTAATATAGGATATCACTTACATGTGCAATCTTAATGAAAAATGAACTTATTTACAAAACAGAAAGAGACTCACAGACCTAAAAAGCAAATTTATGGTTACTAGAGGGGAAGGGGAAGAGGGATAAACTAGGAGGTTGAGATGACTATATATACACTACTATATATAAAATAGATAAATAAGGTCTTACTGTACAGCACAGGGAACTCCACTCAATATTTTATAATAACTTAAAATGGAAGGGAATCTAAAAAGGCATATATACACATACACACACACCCTCAATGCTTATTGGAAGGACTGATACTGAAGCTGAAGTTCCAATACTTTGGCTACCTGATGTGAACAGGTAATTCATTGGAAAATACCCTGATGCTGGGAAAGACTAAAGGCAGGAGGAGAAGAGGGTAAGAGAGGATGAGATGGTTGGATGGCATCACCAATTCAATGGACACGAACCTGGGCAAACTCCAAGAGATGGTGAGGAACAGGGAGGCCTGAAGTGCTATATAGTCCATGGGGTCACAGAGTTGTACACGACTTGGTGACTGAACAACAACAAAATGTGTGCGCGTGCACACACACACACACACACACACACACAAACACCTGAAGCACTCTGTTATACACCTGAAACTAACACACTGATTGTAAAAAAAAAACAAAAACTGTGACTCTAATATGATATCAGGAGTCATATTTTTGTGTAGCAAATATGCATTTGATATAAGATACAGGGAATACTACTCATTTCAGATCATAGAAATGTATGCATTCTTGATTTGAGAAGAGAGAAGGAGCATAACTTTTGGAAGCTAAGTAGATTCTGATATATTAGCATTTTAAAAAACACAACTGTGTTTATACCTCTGCTTTTTTGACTCCTTCCTTATCCCAACTCTTCTTTCTCTCACTGGCTGTCCACACATGGTAGAGGAATTTAATGTTGAGGCTCACTCCAGAATCTGGCTGGTCAGACAGAGTACAAGGAGACAGAAAAAGCAGGCCTGCCAAAATTCTTCCTGTTTCTCCCCAATTCCCTACCAAAATCATTCTTCTCTGGACGTATTTGTTGGTGAAGAGTGTGGCTAAAACACTGGGAATGTCAGCTCACATACATGGTCACAAAAGACCAAAACAGAAAAAAGGCAGATATTTGAAAACAGTAACTATCAGTCTATTCAAAAGCAAACTGGCTTGTACTCTTGGTAAACAAGATGCTTGCCAAGGCAAATCCAGGCCTTGTTTATTGAGATGTGTATAAATACAAGAAATGAAGCAAAAAGACTTGAAGAAGTCTTACTTAAAAAGATGTCTTAAGAAGTATGAACTGAAACTAGCTTTTAATCAATTTTGTAACCACTGGTATTCATGAGAAACTCTATAACCCTTATTAAAATGAAAATAAGAAACAAGGGCAAGAATTCTGCTCTCCTGGCCTGCCTCCAAGGAAGGTAATTTTGTTTTGTCTACTCAAATTATCCCTGAGGTAACAATTATCTCATACTTTTTTAAGACTGCTCATCCCTAAACCATGGGCTAGAACCTCTATGTGTTGGTGGAAAAGCTGCTCTGTAACTCCATGATCCCACAATTTATTTGCCCAGGATGGTCCTAGATTTTACCTGTTGTCACAGCATAATCGTTAATACTGCCTGTGTTTATTCTGTGTTCCAGTTTGGCCAGTAAATGTTATGGTTGTCCTACGTGCCATTCTGCGTGTGATGAAAGTCAGTTATTCAGGAGAAAAAATGTCAAAATAAGGAAATTTAAAGTGTAATAGACTGGCTTTCTAATATTCTACTAAAATTGTTCTAGTACCTTTTAAAGATACCCAGACATGGAAATTCCCTAATGTATTTAGAATTTTTAATATCTCTTAAGACAGACTAGGGCTTCCCTGGGGGCTCAGCTGGTAAAGAATCCTCCTGTGGGAGACCTGGGTTTGATTCCTGGGTTGGGAAGATCGCCTGGAGGAGGACATGGCAGCCCACTCCAGTATTCTTGCCTGGACAATCCCCATGGACAGAGGCACTTGGCGTGCTGCGGTCCACGGGGTCGCAAAGAGTCGGACAACATTGAGCAACTAGACACAAGACAAGCTAAATAAATAGTAATCACTTGAGTCTATTTACCAACTTGAGAAATTAAAATACTTCTATGAAACTCCAAATAAGGACAGAATCCTTAAATACAGAGTTTATCCTGGATACTCAGCTAGAGGTACTGATAACAGTCTTACCTTGTTTTGATCAGATTTTGCACCCAAAATACTACAAATCACATACGTTTCTTTGACCATAAAAAAATGTACTATAATGGAAAATTCTTAAAGCTTAATATTTTCTCTTTAGAAAGAAAGCTCTATTTGGTAGACTTTGAAAAATTCTGCATTTTCAAAAAATAAAGTTACAATGTTAAACAAAAAATTAATTCTTAATGCTTATTGAGTAGTTAATGTCAGTCACTGTATTAAGCCCTTAATAGAAATGATTCTATTTGATATAAGCTAAGTATTATCATCTGACTTTTAGAGATGGGTAAATAGAAGCTTGTATTCTTACAAGAACTAAGTTTACAGAGACAGCAAGAGGTAGAGACAGATTTTAAAAATCTAAGTTTTATCTATATGTTATTTCATGCTCTTGTACCTTTGAATAGTGATCAATTTTTAACCTTTCCTTACTCGTATAAAAGGAAAAGCCTCATTTCACCAACTCTGACCCACACTTCCCTCCTTTGCTAAGCTGAATATCAAAGTTAGAGAAAACACCAAGAGAAATAAGCTTTGTTCAAATGTCTTTGAACTGACTCAAGTTATTATTTTCTCAACAAGGCCTCCTCTAACCACTTTATTTAAAATTTCAACTGTCCCAATGCGCACATTTCAAACTTCCCTCACCCCAATCTGTTTTTATCATATTTATCACCTTAAAACTATGCTATTTATGTATACATTATGCTTATTTATTGTCTGTCTGATCACCCCAACTCTGGCTGCTAGAATATAAGCCCCATGAAGGCAGAGATTTGGGTCAATTATACTCACTGGTGTATTCAAAGCACCAAGAAGAATGCCTGCTACTTATTTAGTGTGTAACAAATATGCATTGAACAGATGCACAAAACAGATGAAAATCACAATCACTTTATGCATGCACACATATATACATGTACATTTTGGGGGGTTCTGTTGAGCAGTAAATGGAGAGTAATAACAATGTGAAATTAAGAAAGATTAAGGGCAAAATGCATAGGTACTATTCTCTAGCAGCAAATGTAAGGTAATATTTACTAAATATACTCCCTCATTAAAATTTATTTAAAATAAAATCTCTATGCATTGAGGAATCTTACACATATGATAGTATATAAAACCTTTCTTTCTTGAAAACTTTTGGGTAGATCTACTATTAAACAGTAACTCATCAACTTCAGTGTTAAAGACACCGTATATTTATAGGCATTCAAGGAAGGTGTTATTTACTCATTTGGAGAGTAGCATTTCTAAAATGTTTTTTTAACATTCTGCCGAAGTTAAGTGGTGAGAATTTAACAACAACTGAGTTGGAAATTTGGGTAATGATGATTCCCAGTTATCACTGTCCTCTCCCATGTAGATATAAAGTATAGATGGGCAACACTGGTTAAGCCTAAAATGAATTAAACACAGAAACAAACAAAGTTGGCACTGCTTATATTCCCTCACCAATCAAATCAATAGTGACCTTTTTAGAGGAAAAGTCTGAAGGCAGGCCAGCAGACATGTCAGTATGAAAAGTCTAAGCAGTGCCTACTAGCAAAGGCTACATGTGCTTAAATTTCAAAATCATGATGATATTGCATTTAATGATTAGTAAACAGACACAATAGAAATATAAACTCAAAACTAAATGCAAACTGGTAAACTCATGCAGAGTGGCATAATTCTTGTTCGTAGAAAGCTGATATTTTGAAGTGTTCAGGTAAAACTTTGCTGCTATTTATTTTTTGTACAGCACTGGAGAGTTATATTAATAGAGGAATCTTAACAAAAAGAGATTTGGTGAACACAGTACATCATTCTCCAATAAATATTATTATATTAGCTCTCTAAATTATTCCTGATCATAATTATATTCTCCTATTTAACAAAGACATTTTGGGCAGATAAAAACTCACTAATTTTGTACAGAAGAGTCTTTTATACAGACTCTAAGAATTAGATTGACTAGCTATGATTAGATAAATAGAATTATTAATAAAATAAGGATATAGGAAATAAAATTCTGGTATCAATCCCTTGAAAGAAATGCATTAAGGTTTGTAAGGCATCTGGTATGAGAAAACTGAGTTTAAAAGTAATTCTAAAACAGCCTTAGTTTATTAGTGTTGAGATTGATTTACAGTAGATCATGTGCTCTTGCTTTTTAAATGGTGTCATGATATTCCTTTGCTGTTTGTAATTATTAATGTTGATTTTAAAGCACAATCCTTAACACTGGTCCTGTGTCCTAATATTGGATTTAATCACCCAGCGTCAGCCTATAAACTCAGTCTGCAAATTGGATCTTCTGCTGCCTTCCTCAGAGCCTAACTCTGGTTTGTAGCAGCTTTCTTACCAAAAGGTCAGCTGAGAGCTTCAGGTGAGCTCTGTTAACAGAGCTTTCATTTTTAATCAATGGTATTTTTCAAATTCTGGTACAGACTGTTCTCATCTTTTGACACTTGTTATTATCACAGGCTTAGAATCAAACACAATAAAGCTATTTCTTAGGGTCACAATCATGACTCAGCGGCATAGAAGACCTGTTCTCTGTCAGTCTCCATCTCTGACTGCCATTTAACATTGAATAATTCATAATGGAAAATAGCTGACCTCAGGGAATTAAGAATAATTTTTTATGTAAAAAGTTCATGTATACAGTTTTCAAAAAGTTATTTAAGCCAGAAGACACAAAAAACAGTGTTATTTTAAACATCAAAGAGAGTATTATAATTTTGTCAATTCATTAATATCAAATCCTTGGAAAATCTCATTTATTATTTGATGGCCACAACCCATATTCCACTTCAATATTTCTCTAAAAGTTCACAATAAAATTGATGGATCACTCTTGATTTTTCCCTTGAATCCTCGATATGTGTTTCTGACATCACCTGGACAATTCACAATTTTGAACTCAAAGCCTTCAAAACGGACTTTACTTGTATTTATAAAAACCTTCTCCTCCTTCTTTTTCTCCTCATGGTCTTATGACTGACAGCCTTGTTAATCAAACACTACAAAGTTAGTCCCAACTCATTCCTCCTTCCCCAAACATTTTACTCAGTCCATTTTAATTTCTCTTCTTTCTTTTTTCCTTTCTCAATCCTCACTGTTGCTGCCTTGGCTATTTCAAACTGGATTACTGTCATAGTCTCTAGTTTAAAATGCTATTAATTCACCCTTCTGAGGATCACAGTTACCTATCCAGAACAAAAGTTCAATCATATCATACTCTTCTAATTAAAAATCTCCCAGAAGAAAAAAATCTTCCAATTATTTTTCATCATCTACCAAATAATCTTCAAATTCCTTTACTGTATAACAAATAGCCCTTCTGAGGTGGTCAATATCTCTATTTGCCACCCAATCTCCAAATCCTGGTTAACAGATATATCCTGATCTGGGATCTCCACCCAGGCCAATTACCAATCCCTAGAAGATAACAAGGGCCTGTTTTTAAAGGTATCATTTTAGGTATTTGCACAATTATGTCTGCTTATTTTGCTTTAATTTCAAAATACTTAAATTCATTAATGTAGATGGATACTTTACTAATACTACAAAATTAGGGTAAAGAATAATGAAAAATGCAAAATGAATAAAAGAAAAAAAGGTGATAAAAAGAAAAATAGAGCAAGGCAATAAAACATGTAAAAAGAATGCAATCAAGTCCTAAAGGCCATGCCAGTATCTGAGCAGATAAATTTGATTTTAATTTTATTCCTATTCAAGACTTTAAGCTTGGATTTCAAGAGAGAGATGATTTATGAACTTGGACAAAGACTTTATCACTTTTCCTCTGTCTAAAACAATGATAAAGAGCAGGTATAAAATTAAGGAAGAACACCAAAAAATTCTTAGCCCATGTCTATATTATGGTGGTACCACTGTTTTACATGCCTAAGGGAATATTTTACGTTTTAGGAGCCTCTAAAGGTAATTTTCATAAAGAAGACTTTCATTTTCCTGATAACCACAGTATTTTCTGAAACACAAAACACACAGTGTTGTGAAATCACAAGATTTTAACTAGCAAAATGTATTGATATTTATCTATTTACTGTCTTTGAATTCTGCTTTATGCACTGCAATATTTTCCTCCCAGGATTTCTGATAGTATTAATATGTATGGTACAGCAACTCAGAATTGCAAATGTAATTCTACCTATTTTCTAATGAGAAACCAATTCTCTATTTAATTTCATCTTTAATAAAACCCCAGAGTTGAAACTCTTGGTCTGACAGAAAATGCCCATGTTTCTTAGTCCACTGGAAGAATGTTTGAATAGAAACACTTCCGACCATGAATAAACTGTAAAATTCAGGTGAAAATTAAATTTGGTTATAGTTGCCAGCCTTGAGACTGCTCAGGATGGTGGCTGTTTTCACTAAACAAACACACTTGTTTGTAATACTGGAGACAAACAAGTACTGCTGCGTGTGACTGACTGTCTAGGAATGGGCAAAACCAGGCTATAACTTTCTAAGGTCACTGCAGAACTGCTGCCAAGAAGTTGGTCACCATGAGTTTTACACTGACTGAGGGTAAGTGCTAATTTTTGAACTCTCTTTCCCAAACAGGATCTGGCAAAGGATATTTATTGAATTCTTACTTACCTCTATGTATTCCTACTAACATATATGTAGTTTGTGATTTCTGTGGCATTTAATTTTGTCCTCCTTTCCTTAAATCCTCATCTTGTTGTTTAAGTCTTAGCCTCCCTGACTGGCAAGTGAGAAAGCTAAAACTCAAATGAGTGTACGCAACTCTCCTTAGGATAAGGGTCTTTCAGTAGTTAGAAGTGTAGGATCTGGAATTAGAATCCCTGAGGTCACCGCCTCATTTAGCACCCACTGCCTTGGGTGATTTATCTAACTTCTCTGTAACTCAGCTGCTGCTGCTGCTAAGTCACTTCAGTCGTGTCCGACTCTGTGCGACCCCATAGACAGCAGCCCACCAGGCTCCCCCGTCCCTGGGATTCTCCAGGCAAGAACACTGGAGTGGGTTGCCATTTCCTTCTCCAATGCATGAAAGTGAAAAGTGAAAGCGAAGTCGCTCAGTCGCGTCCAACTCTTAGCGACCCCATGGACCACAGCCCACCAGGCTCCTCCATCCATGGGATTTTCCAGGCATTGCCTTCTCCGCTGTAACTCAGTACCCTCCTCTAAAATGGAGATAGGACTATCATGAGAGTTAAGGGAAATACCTAGGCTAGCGCCTTGTAAAACAACAGTGTGGATAGAAGAATAGGAAATATCATTCCATAATGTGAACTTTATAAAGGACACTGAGAGCTGAGTAAATTGGAGAGTGCAGGAAGAAGATGAACCCCAAAGAGACTTGGAAAAATGGGAAAGAATTGAAGGATGATGAGGAACTGTTAGTAGAGACGAGAAGAAAAAAAAAACAGACGAGACACTTAAACAATCACCTATTATTCAAATCTAAATTTTAAAATATTTATCCTATAACTTACTCAGCAAATTCGATAACAGAATGAAAAATGATTTCCCAGTCAAAAGGTATCTAGTCTTCTTACTTGCTGAAGACTTCTGGATGTCTTCTTAGAACACTAGCAAACAAAGCGAGCTCAGGTGAGACACATCTCCTTTGAAGGAATCTTAATTTCCAATAACATTACACAGTTAGTGAACCAGAGGTACTTCTAACATTTCAATATTGAAACCACTACTCTATGAAAAATCTGGCTTCTTTTTTACTACCCTATGTCACCTGAGAGATTTAAAATATAGTCCTGATGCTTCTAGGACTCTATTCAATTTTGAAAACAACAGTACTCTAAATTCCAAATTTAACACCCTATAATAAAATTTAAGTTTCCCCAAGAACCTTTCCTTGTTTATTAGATCCATACAAGTGAAAAAAAAGTTCAATTTAGATACACTATATGCCAAGACCCAACTGAAGTGTTCTTTGATGCAATAATATGTTGGGCCAAGGAAAAAGCACATGGACCATGCATATTAGGGTCATCTGGAAAGACACTTATTATGAAAGTTACAGGCAGCTTTGCCTAATGCTTAAACCTGATGTGTGTATTTCTTACAAACATTTAAATGAGCACATTGTGAAACAGTGACAGTCTCCTTAGAGAAGTCATAAATGCAAAGAATCAAATTTCGTAAGAGGAAAGGGCAAAGTCAGACCTTTAAGACAGAGGTCTCTAGCAGAAGTAAAAATGGAGCCGCTTCCTTCAGCCCTTCTTGTCTTTCCAGAGAAAAGTCTCTGCTCTGAATCCTAGCACTGAAAGTTACAAACAAAGAATAAAGATTTGAGAATCTAAAGAGAATGAACAATGTAAAACAGAACAATTCGATGTACTTAAAATTTGTAGCAGAACTAGTGAATGAAGTTACGTCCATGAAGTTACTTTATTTCACTTAGTATTGTTTGTTTGAAAAGACAAGATTGTGAGGAGACAGTTCAAATCATGCAGGACAGGCAACCAGGGCCAAAACGGGAGGCCCTGGGAGAGCTCTGTAATGAGTCCACTAGTAGGGTCAACGATAGATGGACATAAAGCTATAGAAACATCAAGGCATGTGCCACTTGTTCAACGCACATTTGATGTAATTTAGCAAACCACCATTTAAAACACAGAAGTCATTGAGAAATACTGTAAATAAATTCTATTATCTTCTCTCTTGAATGAATAAGAAATGACAGTGTTGTTCCTGATTTATGCCATGTATCACTTATGCGAGACTTTGATGAGTCACTAAACATTAACAGAAAAACTCAAAATATTTAGCTCTTACCACAATGAATTCCTTATTTTAACAGTAGATATACTGAAATCATAAGAGTTCCATCACTTTCCTCACATGATACTTACCTGGTGGAAAAAAAACATTATTTCCCACACTTGAATTAAAGTGAATAGATGTAAATGCAAAAAGTGATGCACCTTCCCCACCAAGGAACTTGCACATTGCAGCAATGTGCCGATCTGATAAATGACAAGTTTTTCATACAGAGTACAAAGATGCCAAAATACCAAGTACTTTTTCTTCTGTGAAAAAGAAATTAGGGGAAAAAGAGATCTAAAGACATCAAAAAGAAGGGCAAGCTACTTGAATGGAAGAAGGCATCCAGATGGATAACTGAGAATGGATGAAGAAGTTTATTCCTAAGAACAATAAATGCAGGAAAACAGATACCGCCTTAAACTGCCCATGGCTACCTCCTAGTTTAAAAATGGGAAGAGTTGTCACAAACTCTGCCTATAGTAGGCTTTATCTCCTATTCAAGTAATGTTTAAATCCTAATTACATGCTCAGATGAATAGTTTTCAAGCTTTCAAAAATAACCTATTTATATCCATTGGGAGTGATAACCTCTCAGCAATATAAGTGGCTTACTCAGAATGGCTGGCCACTCTAGTATTCTTGCTCAGAGAATTACATGTACAGAGGAGCCTGGCAGGCTACAAGTTCAGGGATTGCAAAGTCAGACACGACTGAGCAACTAACACTTTTTTAATACTTCGCTCCGTTGTGTCCAACTCTTTGTGACCCTATGGACAGTAGCCTGCACCAGGCTCCTCCCTCCATGGGATTTTCTAGGCAAGAGTACTGGAGTGCGTTGCCATTTCCTTCTCCAGGAAATCTTCCCGACCCAGGGATCAAACCCAGGTCTCCCGCATTGTAGATAGACGCTTTACTGTCTGAGCCACCTGAAAGTCACTTACTCTGACAGCACTGTTCAAATGGAACCGTGAAACAGGTACAGAATGGGAATTAGAATGTGTCAAAAAAGGACTGGAACTACAACTGAATTAAACTCACTTACTCAAATATTTTCTCCCCACAGTTAACCATTGATCTAAAGTCATGGATTAATTAATTAAAATTGCAATTATTTCAAATTTTATCTATGAGCAAAATTTGACCTTCTCTATACAACTTGTTTTGCTGTAATTGTCCATTGATGATAATGAACTAAGGAACTTTTAAAATACACTGTAACAGATTTTTAAGAAATAAAAAGGGAGTAAGAAAATACACTTTGTGCTTGGAAGGACATACCACAGGCTTCTAACATTTAGTTAAAGAGGCAATGAAAATTAATCTACAATGCAAATGAATATAAAATTTAATGTCATGCCTGCATTTCTCATAAAGAAAGAAACTATAACTGGCTTACCCTACATCTTTAATGTAAAAAAAAGTTAATGTTTTCCAATGAAACTACTAAACTGCTACAGATTCACAGAATACACTCGTTATCTCTTGAACATTTTTGATAAAATATTATTGCCATTATTTTCAAATAACATGATCTTCAAACTTCAGTCTAGATTAATTAGTTAATAATTATTTGAATAGAAAAATAGAAAATAAAACTCCCAGAATGAAACTTCTTGAGTTCTGTTCCCTCTACTTGCTATGTAGTAGCTAGTATCTTTACCCAGGTACTAGCTGTGTGACCTGGGTCAAGTCAATTGACTGCTCTAACTCTTAGTGTCTTCATCTTCCTTTAAAAGCAGGTAGAACCTACCTCTTAGGGCTATTATGGGGAGTGAAAGTGATAACATCTAGCAAATAGTAATCACTAATAATAGTAACTATAATTTTTAGTATAATGATAATGCTTTAAATTGCATACATATATACTTTTTACTTTTTGTCTGGCCTCTCAATTAAAATTTTTAGGTACTTCAAAAATTATATCTTTATGATCTTTCATAATTAATCTGATAGATTAACTTCAATTAATAATTTGATTAAAATAATAAAGATAAAATATCAATCTTAGTAAATTACACATGTATGAAGATTCACAAAGTTTAAATATTTGTGCTTAAACTACTGCAAGAATACGTGACACATTCCAGAATTTAAGACATCTTCTATTATGCTGAAGAACTAATGTTAAATATACTTTCATTTTTTTATTTCTACATAAAAATCTAGAATATATATACTGTATCCATGCTTTAATTTCTTGGTTATAACTAAAACACTCCAAAATTAAGAATCTCATAAGAGTATTTTAATAAAATTCAATAATACCCAAAGAAAAATTCTATAAGAAAGTCAATTATATTTGTAATGAATGTCCACCATGTGCCAGAAAGTACCAGAGAATTTTAACAGGATAGAGACAAGATAATAGCCTAGAAAAGTCATGGGGAGGTAATTATTAGTCACCAGAAATTAAATTCCTTCAAGTTTCAAAATGAATTGATGAGTTCAAGAAGTAAGGAGATTTTCTATCAGCAAGCATCTCCTTAACTCTATTTAAAGCTGTTAACAACAGATCACAAACATTTCAAAACTGTAGCTATTCATACATAAAGGAAGAATGCCGCAAGAGATATCCACCTGGATTTCCCCTCCACTGGTGAATTTTAGACATGAGATGCTTTTGTAGACAAATGGCAAGGAGAAAATCAATCAGATCCAATTTCAACAGCCTACTAAATTTCACAATATAACAATGGAAGAAACAATGTGTGTTACATAATTTACAAAAATGTCAAGACATGTCATAAATCTAAAGACAAAGCAGAACAACAGTATTCTGAGATAGGGAACATTATATTATATTGATGAGTTCACCATATATTTGGCAGACACCAAATTTTATGTAAGATGCTTGAACGCCTATCCTAAATTTATTTTCAAAACAGGAGACTCCAGAAAATAGCCATTGGGAGGATTCTGAGATTCTTGGTAGAGAATAATTATAAGTTATGTAATTGGTTAAAAAAATCCTACAGACTTAACTAAAATGGAATGCTCTAGGCAATTTAAAAAGAAATCAAAAATTCATAATACCTGACTTAGCACAAAGAAAAACCTGATGTAAACTTCACAGAATCTCCTGCTTTCATAGAGAATTGCATAGCAGTTACTGCAGATATTGGATGTTATACTCATCAAAACAAAATAAGTTATTTCCTTTGCAGACGCTATGGGTATATTTCATCTTTTCTTCCTTTTTAAAGATTCTGTCATGTTAAACTGTTACTTAACATATGTTTGAAAGTTAATGCCAATAAAAATTTAATAACCTTATATTTATAAAAAGGCTGTAACTTTTCAGAATTCACAAATTCTCCTTTTAAGAAAGAAGAATTTAATTGTTATGATTTTACTGTTACTTCCTTAAAAAGAGAGGAGCATGATAGCAAGAATCAACATAGGTTTCTTTCTTTATATTTTTGTGCATTGTTCTGGTAAAAGAAGTTTTAATACGCAACTAGGTAAGAACATTTAAGATCTAGTCTCTTAGCAACTTTGAAGTATATATATTAATATTAATAATTGTACATATTACACTTTACACAAAATGTAGGTTATATCTCAATTTTTAAAAAGGAATGGGAATTCTGATGGCTTAGATGGTAAAGAATCTGCCTGCAATGTGGGAGGACCTGGGTTTGATCCCTGGATGCGGAAGATGCCCTGGAGAAAAAAATGGCTACCCACTCCAGTATTCTTACCTGGAGAATTCCATGGACAGAGGAGCATGGCAGGCTACAGTCCATGGGGTCTCAGAGAGTCGGAAACAACTGAGCAACTAACACACCCACACAGTGTGATTCTAAACAGATAAGAACTCTTAAAAAGCACTTTACTCTTTCTGAAGTGCTTTCAAATAATTACTATCACATTCCTATCCTCACAACCTTCTTTTAAAATAAACAGAAAAGTTATTTTCACTATCCCCATTTTACATCTGACAGTATGAAAGTTCCAGTTGACTAATCCAAGATCGCCCATGTAGTCACGGATGGAATTAAAACTTGAAATCAAGTTTCCAGACTGTTCTTATAAATCCGAGTTGTCTATAGATTAGTAAATCTCAGATAATAGCTACAATGGCAATGAAATACTTCTCTCAGAGAGTCAAAACAATTTCTTCTTGAAATAACATAATGATATTCTTGTGGAAAACAACTCCCAAAATTATACTTGATAAAGCTCTCAAAATTTAACTTTCATATATGTATTGAGAATTTCAATTCCTTGCTAAC
The DNA here is from genome assembly GCF_014754425.2 of Oryx dammah. Lineage (NCBI taxonomy): Eukaryota > Metazoa > Chordata > Mammalia > Artiodactyla > Bovidae > Oryx > Oryx dammah. Next base: position 46,363,163 of record NW_024070208.1, read on the forward strand.
GAATAAAAGTGAAGAGAAGACAAAAATGTATTAGGTGATATGGCCCAATCACAACTGCTTTATTCATCACAGCCATGTTCTTGAGATCTGAAAGCATTCATTTCAACACTTGACAGCATATTAACAGTTTCAATATTGTGGACTCCTGTTCAGTTTGCTATGGGCAAGAGACCATGCCTTTACACAAGCTGGTGGATCGATTGGTCTTTGGTAGAATCTTAGTTTAAGACTCTTTAAGGCACTGATTTATGCACAATTGATCTGATCAGCCATCCAGTCAATGTGATTTATTAGCTAAGATGGCCAAAACCCTTTTTTCTCCTTTTTCATGCAGTAGTAATTCACCTCATTAGAGGTAGAATCATTATAGGAAGTTAGTGAAATAAGAAGTTGAACCTGCCAGCCTGACTCCTTATTTCCCCACAAACTATGGACCCACGAAACAGAAATCACTGGTCGCTAAACTCAGATCTTCTGTGCACGCACACGGAAGCCAGTGTACTCTCACTGTGGCTAGAGATGGATGAAGTGGATTAAAGGCCGTTCTAACCTTCTTCCACTATGATACATTTCCAGAGAGCAAACTTGTCCATTTACCTTCCTGAGAAATTCATTCATTTAGTTTCTAGCACACATTTTTGTCTTTATTTAACCACAGTAAGACAAATGACTTGTATTATTTTGTAATTATGGTGTTTAACTAAACATAAGACTGGCAATGTGTGTAACAGGGGTTGTCAACCTACAGTATACACGTGGATGCATGTGTACACACACACACATTCCCAATGTTACAGGAAATCCGATTTTGAATAATTCACCTATAGGCAAAATACACATTTATATTTGCCAAACACTTTGATTTTTCTATAATATTTGGAGGGAAAGTGTCTATAGATTTTAATTGTATAAGAGCTCCTTTCCTCTCTTTAAGCTCTATCCCCCAGCCAGATCCTTAATCCTAAATTTCCACTGACCACTGATTAACTCCTTAAATATTTGTTGTTGTTGTTCGGTTGCTAAGTCATATCCGACTCTTTGGGACGCCATGAACTGCAGCACATCAGGCTTCCCTGTCCTCCACTATCTCCTGGTGTTTGCTCAAACTCAAGTCCATTAAGTCAGTGATGCCATCTAACCATCTCATCCTCTGTCACCCCCTTCTCCTCCTGCCCTCTATCTTTCCCATTGGGTAAGATACAGTCATTCCATGAGATGGTTCTGTTTTAGAACAGAGTATTAACTCACTATCATCTCTTCCTTCCATTTAATATGCTGCTGAGAGCTCAAAACTCAGAACCTTTACTCTAGTTGCCTCACCCATGCATTTGCATTTGACTTGGTAGAAATTTCACATATCACAGTGATTTGGGGGGATGGGAGCTGCTAATAGCTGCTCCCTCAGATCTTATCCTTCTTGAAAAGAATAAACACCCTGCCACTTCCCTGCCTGCCCTCACCCACACTATGGAGGTGACAAATGAAGATGCAATACTCTAAAACTAAAGATTTGACAGCCACACATCAGAGTGATTAGGCAGTACCATAATGTTGTGAGGTGGTCCATTTTTTCACTATGTGCTATAAAAATTGTGAGTAGCTTTGATCTAAAAATTCAGATTTGCTTAAACCCCAGTTATGTAATTTCTCTACAAAAGTCTACTATGAGCTATGCTTTTGGTTCAGTTGGACGAATGGCTCCTTAATAATATGCTGAATAAGTGCACAATTTTTATGCTGTTGCTGAACACTGTTTCAGTAAGACAAGCTTTAAAATAAAGCAAAGAACAAGGTAAGCTACAAAATATATGAATGTTTTTTTAACTCTCACAGAAACTACAGCCCCACCTGTCCTTATTATTACTAAATCAGCAATGTCAAAATGCCAACAAGTTTAGATTCTGAACCAGTTCAAAAGAAACATGATATGCTGTGTATGGATGAATTTGTGGGACTGCATATTTGTAACCATGGGCTTTCCAGGTGGCGTTAGTGGTAAAGAACGCACCTGGCAATGAGGAGTCGTAAGAGTCTTGGGTTCAACCCCAGGGTCCGGAAGACCCCCTGGAGAAAGGCATGGCAACCCAATCCAGTATTCTTGCCTGGAGAATCCCATGGACAGAGAAGCCTGGTGGACTAAAGTCCAAAGGGTCACACAGTGTTGGACACAACTGAAGCGACTTAGCATGGCATAACATATTTGTAACCACATATTCAAAAGCAGAAACCTTTACTGAAATAATCTCAGATAAAAAATTTGCAATGTCAAAAGCACATCAGTAAGACAAAATATAATTGAGGACCTGGAATTCTTATTCTCATTTAATATTTGGGGCTAACTTATCTAAACTTTTCTTTACTCTTCCCTATTAGTAGAGAGTAGTTGAAAACACACAGATTTTCCTAATTTAGACTTTCTTTCAAAACTTTGGCAGAATTATTTTGATAATTATTGCTGTTGTTGTTTAGTGTCTAAGTCATATCCAACTCTGCAACCCTGTGGACTGTAGCTCACCAGGCCCCTCTTTCCATGGAATTTCCCAGGCAAGAATATGCAGTCAGTTGCCATTTTCTTCTCCAGGGGATCTTCCCAGCCCAGGGATCAAACTCTTATCTCCTGTACTAACAGATAGATCTTTTACCACTGAGCCACCAAGGAAGCCCCATTTTGATAATTACCTACTTATTAAGAGAGTTAAAATTTCATGTTTATAATATAGTTTTAAATTTACATTGTAATCTACATTTGGTCTGTTGTAATAATATTAGTAAAATGCCATTGATTTAGATATGTTCAGTTTTCCAAATAAAACTTTGCCTAAGTTATTAATGGCTTAAAAGCATATTTTCTTTTCCTTTAGTTAACTGTATTTTTCTTAGCACCAGTTTTATAAATAGAGTAAGACACTCCAGGGAAAATATTGAGCTGTACCTAGTGGCTCTCTGGTTGTTGAAATCACTCACTCTTTAGACTTGTGAACCACAAAGCACCCACAGCTCAGCAAATCCCAGAATAGCGCATGCCAGGTCATGTCTTACTGCTTTAACATAGTCTTCGAATTCTATCCTCTGAATATAGCTAAGCTCAATATTGATGAGCACAGCAACAACTGACATCAGTCTACAGAATACAGTTCTACCATAAACATACACTGCTAATATTTAAAGACTACAAATTTATCTTAATTTGGAACTACTTGGGATAAATATTTTAGTTTGAGACCCTAGATGTTCTTACAATTTTGTCTTGTGTAACTTTGTTCTAAAGTGAATGTATGGTCTAGTAAAATTCTCAGTGGGCTTCTGCATTGGGTTAAACAGTGAATGTACAATCTCTGCCTAGTCAAACTACACACTTACATGGTGAGAGTACCAATGAGTATGTTTCATCAGACGTTCCTGGAAGCTGTCTGGCCAATAGGAGGGGTTTGAAACAGTTCCCTAATCACTGTTGAAATCACTGATAGTACTGTCTGTCCACACTATGACAGACAAAAGCTGAAATGTATTAAACATAGCAATCCATCATCCTGCAGATGGAAAGCAGGAGCCAGGCGAGTTCAGAGGCAGTGACTACCCGCTGCTTAACAAAGGCTGGAGTCCTGACAGTTCAGTCCCTTCCTACCTCCTCACTACCACCCCTCCATCTAAGATGAATGAGTGTAATCAATGAGGGAGAAAGCCTGCTGAGGACTTCAAATTCAAACATTGTTACATTTAAAGTGCTGCTTTCCCCCCCTAATCAGAGCTGTTATTGGAACTTTCAGTTTTCTCCAAATATAAGGAGATAGGTATTTAAGTAAATGAATTAAATGAATAAACTGTATATTCAAGAAAGCACATCCTAAGAAAATACTGCATTGGTATGCCATGAAGTTTGGAGAGCCAGTTTTGAATTAAAGATTTGATACAAACATAAAGGAAGTTTTTTTCCAAAAGTCACTCAGTTAAGGTTATGTTTACACTGTTTGAAGCAACTTAATAATGATGGTCTCTGTGAATGACCAGGGGTTTATTATCTTTAAATAAGCACCAAATAGAAATGAAATGCTATTTGCTAAAGTTTAGTTCATTTCTCATACTTGCATCTAATATGGGCATGAGTCACAAAATAGCCAAAGGGAGGGAAAAGACCCTCAACTGCTAACAGCACATTAACAAAGTATAGAAACGAAAGACACTTTTCTTTGGATTTCAGCCTTGTCATTTCCAATTTTCTGCTCCTTGGACATGCTTGTATTCAAATTCTGGAACATCTATTCAGCATATCAATCCTAATTAGACAATCTGGGTCTGGAAAGGATGAGAGCTAGGTCATTTGCATAATTTAATCATAAATACTCAGTGATACATATTTCCAAATGCATTTGTACAATTATCTTTTCATCCTTGGGGCAATGGTATTAATATGATTAGGCAATATTTCTGGAAAAAACAGACAAGTATGCACTCTTTTTAACTGCAGCTTAGGGCGATATGAAAAATTAATTAATTTCTGAAGAAAATCAATTTCTCTACGTGACCACATTAGACATTGCTAAACCAAGACTCGGAAAGCTCTCTCAATCACTACATTTTATCAGATGCTTCCAAATTCTGATTAGTATGTGAACAATTCAATAGAAAAACTAGTAATATATCAAAAAGTAGCTTAAATTTTGAAGAGATCTGTCTACTTTTCATTTCAGGAATACTACCATGCTTTACTTTAATGCATTGTGATTTAACCAGTCAATGAAAAGCCTGTGCTTTTGGTGTGAACTTATCTTGAGTGATCTTTTATTAATGCACATTAACCAATTTCAAGGACAATAGGATAAAGTTACCTTTGAAATGCTTTCTCAAGCAATGGATTTATGTTTATCTAAAATAATCTTCACACGAGACTGTTTATTATGAAAAAAATTAGGTAAACAAATTTATTCCAAAGAGTACCATTGCTATAAGAAAAATATTTTAATACACTTAATAGAGATATAAGAACCCAGATGGCTAATCTGATTTTTTTTTAAGAGATTCAGCTTTGTATGTTGATTAGTACAAAAGAAAGAAGTCACATTTGTGAGTTTAAATGTACTATTCTTCTCTTCTCAATCAAATGAAAAAGTAGAAATGCATGCAAATATTCAATATTCATTTAATTTGCATAAAGGTGCTTGAACAAATTTTTGATTCTAACAAGCTCATTTTTCATGCGTTTTGTCTTTCATCCTAATCTAGCATCTGTCACTCCTTTTTGAAGTTATTATCGGCCCAATTCCCTCTTGGACATGGTTGCTGGGTGACCGGTATCTTAGCACCCACTTTGACAGGAACAGATGTGAATCTGATCAAGAGATTTCCCAAGAGTACCTGAAATCACAAACAACTTTTGTGAAAAACAAACAGCGTCCCTGTCATGGGCCCTTATTTAACCCACTCCCCAAAAGAAAGAACAAAATAAGTATACCTCAGATCAAATAAATACCATTTAAATTTCATTTCCTAAACGTAGGAGAAAATAAACAAAAATCAATTCTGTTTTCATACTGTTGAATTGGAGGAATCCAATTTAAATATCAACAGCTTGAACACCCAGCTTGGACAGATATTTCCAGGTAAATACAAATTTACATTTCATAAAAAATTTCACTAGAGTGCCTACCAAACAAAAAGAGGATTTATTATGAGGACAATTCAGGTGATAAAGGTATTTAAGAGAATGAAAGTCCAAAGACTTCTTGTATTAGGTATGATGTAAAATTCTATGAAATATCAAGGATCACTCTACTTAAAAGAGAATTACCTAAAATATAAAAGTTCCACCTCTCCTTTCATGCATTATGTAGCAAGATCTTTCAATCTGTTTCTTTTTCTTTTTTGCAGTTCACTTGGTGCCCTATCAGTCATTATTGGAAATAGGGCTGCAAAGTGCCACTGAAAGACAAAGAAAGAAACTACACTTTATCACCAGTACAAAAGTCAGAATAGGTTGCCTTTCCTAAACTAGGTTCTTTGTAAGATGTGGTCAAGTCACATGATCTACCTCCTTTCCTTCCTTTTACAGTCAGCGAATGCGCAGAGCAACAGCCATGTCAAATCCCCATGAAACTAGTTGGGTCAAACTTTGAAATGAAAAGAAATATTTGTTGCCTTTAGAAATATGACATCAGAGTGATCTTAGGAAACATCCAAACGATGGACTTAATTTTCAGCTTCATTCAAACGATGTGTGAAGGCAAGGGAGAAAAATGTTAGCTGACAGTGAAACTTAATTTTGTACCACATGACAGCCAATAAAAAATAATAAGCAACACATGTGTAAAATCCTAAATATCTTCTCCTTGATGATCACAACTTATGATAGTAAGTGGAAGGTATACCTTCCACTGGAAATCTCTGTGTTTTTCCTCCAAACTCCAAGAATTGATTGTTATAATCATTCTTATTAGGAATTTTTATGTTTGGTCCTTGTTAATAAAGTAACTAATTATCCAAATGACTTTATTAATGCTAAGTGAAAAAAAAACTGAAGTCTTTGAAATAATTTCTAATTTTTATTTTAGAAGTAACTTACTAACCTCAATTTCAACATCAATCATGGAATTATTTAACCATTATAATGGTCATTTGGTATATGTGACTGGAGGGTATATATGTACATGTGTTGCTTTACCATTTATAAAATGTTTCTACATATACAAGATTGAGAGCAAGTCATTGCATATGATGAAGTAGGTTCTAAATCTAACTGTGGTCATTTAATGTTGCTAGTTATAAGCAAAAAGATATTATAATCCTACATTTTATATTAGTCATCCATTTGCATATATGTGATATGGCATTTTGATATTCTAGAAATTAAGCAAATGATTAACATCACTTTTCCAACTTAGGCCCAGTCCACATAACTAAAACAAAACTGGCTTTTATTTATGCAATTTGTCAATGATCTCCTTCATTTGTTACTGCTAGTGGCAAAAGTAGCCTTCTGGAAACATTTTCAAGTGATTCAACTAAAAATAAAATAAGAACTTTAACCTTTTAAAATTTGAGTCTAAGAAAATAAAAATATGTTCATATAAAAATCTGTATTCTGAAATGTAATCACAGGGATAACTCCCTGGGAAAAAAGTTTTTTCACCTACTAGGACTGACTTTTCTGTGACAAGAAATTAATAAAAAATACAAGGTAACCGTTTTACTCTAGGATGCATATTCAAAAGTTAGATATTTTACTTTAAGAAGTAGCATCTTAGTCACATGTGAAAACTTGAATAGCTGCAAAATTTTGATGGTACTTTGTCTTAACTGTGAAATGTCCTTCATGAATAGTATTTTGTAAATTTCTTAAGAATATATAGTTACGAAATTTGGGAGCTAAACAGGTGTTAACAAAAAGAAAAATCAAATTTGACCCAGAAGGCTCCAATATTAAGGTTTGAATTGGGATCAGTTCATTCCTTTCCCATGGGGTAACTTGTATAAATGTAATTCTATGGTTTCATAAAAGCAGGTCAAGTTTCTATCCCTGGGGGTCTTTTGGCAATTTGAAGCATGGAAGCACTGTTCCTAGCTACAAGTTCAAATCTGCATGTACTGTCAATAGTGTGAAGACAAAAAAAAAAAATCTGTCAAAAGAAGACATTATTCATCTTTGATTATAATATACATTTGTCAGAGCATTCTTAGAAGGTATGAATAAAGGTGTCAGAGGTCACAAGTCATAAACTATTTTGAAACCATTTTTACTAACTTATAAAAAGATATGCATATAAGATGCTGCAAAAAGGAATGGGAAATATTTTTACTTAGATAAGTAAATACAAAGATAAACTTGTTACCAGATGTCATTTTACAGTTACTATGTCCAAGTGTTTTTATTTTTATTTTTTATATTCTTCAAGCTTTAGATGAAGTAGTCTTTTAAGCAGTCACTATTTTATTAATATAAGCTCCTTTCTACTTTGCAAAAAAAATGCATGCATGCCTGCACTTTTCTCAATGATGTAATGACTTGACAAATGCCATGGAATGATTGAGAAAGTAATGGATTTCAATTTTACTGGACCTCTACCAGGTGTTTTCAAAGACAATTACAGTCCACTGCAAGAAGTGGTAATACACATCTCCTTATGTAGACCTGCAGATTAACCCATTGACCTCATTCCTAACTCATCTCATTGATGGCAAAGCTTTTAGAAGAGCAATCTTTTTTTCCTAGATTATGAAATTGTTTTCCTATCATTTATCCACGGATTTTAAAGGGTATGCTTGCTCTAAAGTGCAAGCAGCAATGAAATAAACCAATAAAAGATGTAGTGTGATGACATCAAGCACTTTAAATGTTCTTCAGTAATGTACAGATTCTACTACCTAATAGTTTCATGTCAATTTCATACAAAAAAATTATCAAGTATAAATATTTTTCATAGAGAATTAAAAGTATATCTTAGTTATCATAAAATATAAGTCTAGGAAAATCAAGATAAGTGTTTAATCACTATCTTAATCACCATATAATGTTGTATTTATAATCATATTTTAAAACATTTAAATATAAACTGCATCTTTCACCCTAAATTAATTTTAAATACAGTTTTCTGTGGTCATTCACTAAAGTCAAATTGGCCTTTCATGTGTCATTATAGAAAGCAAACTTAAGCTGTTTTTATAATTTGTTTGTCCTCTGTCTCTACGCTCTATATGCCTTTTATGTGCATGTGTGTGTATGTACATACACTTATACATATACGTAAAAGCTTTTCTAATAAAGATATTATAATTACTTAAGCATAAGCACATAGACCACAAATGGGTCTTATACAAACAAAAACATCCATCACAAAGATTCCTAAAATACTGATAAAAATTTTACACTTGTTGCACACACAAGAACATCCATCCTAGTATAAAATGTGTGATTGGTGAGACTACAATTAAAAATGCTCCAAGTTATTCATTGAAAATCCAGAGGCACTATTAAACTACAAACTGCCTCACTTAAGACATAAATATCATTTCCAAAAAGTTAAGCTAAAAAAATCAAATATTTTAAATATAAAATAAAAATTAATACTGTAGAATACATCAGTATTTTAGCAGAGCTGTGATGGGTTCAAAGACTAGTTACACCTTCAGTAATTTGTTTAAACCTAAGCAAAATGTTTTTAAGAAATAAAGCTATGAATAAAATAGCTCACGTACTGTTGCTATTAATACAATTTCAGAAAACAATCAGCTTAAGATTTTAACAAAACACTCCTCTGCTTGATGCGTGAAAGTAACGAAATATTTCTTAATTAAATATTCTCGAGATTTTTAATTACCTTTACTTTAAAAATGACCATATTTTTTAAACTGAATTAGTAAGATTTTACTAGAAATGCTTCTATGTGTTTCTATAATATAAAATAATTCTCTGTCAACTAGTACTCTTTCTTTCCTGATACATTTTCCTTGTCCTTGAAGAAAAGTCTTTCTTTTTTCTGTTGTGACTGGAGAGGTAATCTAATTATTCAGAAAGTTTTGATACCATATATAAATTCAAAGATAAGTTACACTGTGACTTTTAAATATGTCATTTAACTCTCCGTTAATTTATTCTAAGGACAGGAAAACATTTCTCAATTCTTCAATGTTACTAACCAAAAGTAACCAATCTAAGTTGCTGTCCATTTCACTATTTGCTTTGAGAAAATCATGCTTGAAAAGCATATCCAATTTTTTGTCAAACATATACACTACCCTCAAAATCCACTGCATAAATCTACTTATAGTTAAATTATGATTATTCTCAAATTATAGTCAATAATTTCTATTTCCTGCAAGAAACATGCAATATACTCTAGGTACTGTGTTCATCTTAGACATGTTTTAGATGCTTTAGTTAAACAGCCTTTTTTTTTTTAATCATTACTCTCTGAAACTTTTTTTTAAGGCAACTGGCTATTCAGTGTGTTGCCATGCTGCAGAGTTTTAGACACTTGAATATATTTTTAAGCAAAAAAATATAAGACAAATTAAATACATAGTGAATTTTCCAGTTTAGTAAGACATCTTTGACAACTTTCACTCAAGTCACGTATGTTTAAATGTGTAAAAGAATCCCAGCTTGATATCCTGGATCAACTCCAAACTAATATGAATCAGAAAGCAATAAGGCCACACCTTTAACAAAATTTAGTCATTGAGCATTTGGATATTCTATTTAGAAAAACCTACATGCAAATTTTTCCTAATGAGTAACTTAGAATCCTCTTATCTTATAAAATAAGTCCAAATAAGAACACACAAGAAATTTAAAATGCACCTGGCTTGAGGTTTCTGATTTTGGATCAGATTGTGATTAGCATTATTCTCTATTTATGGTTATATGTACTTAATAATTAAAATAAATATGTACATTCAAGTTAGACAGGTATCTATAATAGACACACTCAAAAAATTCTCAGAAACCTTCTGAAAGTAAGTAAGTGCATCAAAATAAAATGATCCATCATTTAATCCAATAATAATTAATTATTAGACTTAAAATAATAACTAATTACTAGACCAACTATAAATATACTATCCTGGTATTCTGGTTTTCCAAAAAAATAATTCGGTAACCTAACTTCACTATTCTAATTGAGTCATTTCTATTCTGTGACATATTCTAAAAAGGAAATGTCACCAATTAAGTTATTTAAAGGACAGCTAATGTAGCAAAAAATTATTTTTGATTGGAAATACTTCTGACCAATTGAGGAGAAGGCAAGTAAAGGAATTTGAGGACAATGTGGACTCACAGAGGCTCTGGTATGCAGAGATATATGAGATTTATGTAGATCAGGGCCTTTGATATTCCACTTACCTAAGCCCCATTTGGTAGGTTTTTTAAAAATTCAGGTTCTCTTCATTAAGAAGTAAATTATTGAATATAACAAATATAATGGAAAAGAGACTCCTTAATGTAGTCGCTAAGTCTGAAAATATAAATACAAATGTATTTTTAATGTATTCTTAGAATTTTTAGCTGCAACAGTCACAGAGACAAACACACACACACGCCTGACCAATCACAGTGCAGTAACTCAGTAGTTAAAAGAATGGCACATGCTAAGGTCATTCGATTCTCATAATAATTCAAACATAAAATGACAGAACTGAATATTAAATACATAGTAAAGCATCCAAACAGTTAATATCAAGTTTGTCACAATTTTTATTTATTTTAAAGGTATATAACGTCGTGTGATTTCTCCCCCTGGTGAGCAATCTGAAAACGAAATCCTGGAAAGATTAAATTCAGGCAAAGTTGAACTTTTTAAAGAACCAAGTAATGAAGACCTTAAAATCAAAATGTTTAGTGAAATCTAAAAGACTCACCTGTACCTATTCAGAAGGCATATTTCAAACTAAATTCCTCAGATAAAGATTCAAAGAGAGACATTTTGCAACCTGTGAGAGTTTCATATCTTATTGTATTTTGTAATACATGTGTTCTATGTTGCTAACACAATGCAATTTAAATGATTATTTTATGTGATTAACAGAGGCAACTGTGTGAAACAATTTAGTAAAATAACTTGGAAAGATAAAATAGTACTAATTGACAGTCAACGCACAAACTGTTCTTAAAATAACAACTACTTGGTTGCACATTAAGCTAATTTACAAATGCTACTTACATTCCAAAAACAAAACAGCAAATGAGAAACAATAAAGCGTATTATGTTTTCGTATGCTAGTGAATCACACATGGTAAATCACCAACGAGAAGAGTTATTTATGCTCAAATCCAGCCAAGACTTTAATCAATATTGGGTGTCACATCTCAGGAGGCTGAGGGAGGTAGTGAGGCAAAAAGAGAGTGGCTAATATTGGTCTCAATAATTTATACGCAATTTCCGTGATATGTGGTAGATTAAGCAAAATTTAAAAAAAAATAACAGCAGATTTAGACTAACAAAATGAAGTTTAAAAATTCTGTCTTACATGTAAATGCAAAAATTTTATGCACAAAAACTCTGAAAATCAGCCTATTTTGCAATTTATTTTACATAATACTTGAAGCTTCACAAAATAAAATACTATATACAAATCAAATTAAGTGTCTCCCGGTATTAACTGTGGAACTCAGAAAGTAAACAAGCATGATCTTTATAACTATGTGCACTTTGTTACAATAATGAATATAATATTATTGGAGACTAACTCCAAGAGAAAAAAAAGCAGGTTTGAAAGATATTATCTAAATAACTCAAGAATTTGTATTTTGCAACATAATTTGATTAAATAAGGTAAACCCAAGGTTAGAATAGTCTTAGATTTTATTTATGTATTAGCCATTAAACTGGAATTGACTAATATTTAAAAAGCGTTCAGAAATAAGTGAAAAGACCAAACAAACTTTCACATTTTAGGTCTTATTCTTCTAATTATGCCATATGTTTTTTGAAATGTTATAAAACGAAACATTAGACTTTATAGGAGCCATTAATCAACTGTAATACAAAAAACTTTAAAAGCATAGTCTCTTTTCATTTGAAGTAATTTTTTTAATTTCTCTGTGCCAAGTATCATAATTATCTGTGAGAAGTGAGTCTGTATTGTGTTGAAACTTTCTACACAGAGGCATAAAGGCATAACTCCATGCCACTGAACAGCATGCAATGAAGGAAATGTTAAATAAATATTGCCATTTTCTGTTAAAAAAAAACTTCTGACAAAAAGAAGCAAGCCAAGAATTAGAAAATAGTTTATCCTTCTTATACTAAACTTGCATTCATATATTACTACTGAACAAAAAAAGACATGTAAATTCTCTCAATTTGCTGTCCATAGATGGTATTGACTTTTAAGACAAAAGAATACTGTCTATGAATAAATGTCTGATAAAACTAACTGGAATCTTTTCAAGTTAAAAACTCCACAAATCTAGGTCTATGTAGGACCCAAATCACAAGCTGGTTTGGAAGATTCTGAGACAAAATCATCTTCTGGCAATATTTAAAGAAAAATTCATTTTCGATAACAAAACAGAACCAAGTCACTTTTCATTACCTGAATTCACAGAAAATCGAATCCTAACCCAAATCTCCAAACAAGCGACTGACTCAGATAAACAGAGACTTGACCATCTCCATAATTACTTTTCTTTTGTTGTTGCTGTTTAATGGTTACCAGTTAATTAAGTGACCTCTGTTGCAACACCCATGTTCATGCAACTAATGTTTAGTTTAAAAATAATAACTGGAGGAAGCTGATCAAGGTCAGATTTTGTCCTTTGACAACTTTTAAATATATTTCCTTATATTTTCTTTCATGTTTTGAAACCCCTATTTTATTTAGCTTTACTATCAAGGAGGTGACAGTCTCTGTTTCATCTCCTTGTGGTAATGACAGATGGCTTCAACATTTATTCTAGTGTTCATAGATGGCACACTAATGCAATAGCCCCAAGCAAATTAAATGCACTCCGAGTTTTTTTTTTTTTTTACTAACTTACTGAGCCACTTTGAGTAAGTTTATGAACCCTTCTTTAACATCACTTTGGTTCCTCAGATTTCCTGGTATCTAGATACTATTAAAAGACATAGTTAGATATATATTCTATAAAAAGTTGAGAGTGTCAAGATGTGATATTTCTTGCACACTATGTGTGTATTATTTCACATAGTTTGCCTTCTTGCACCGTTCTTCTGCATAAATTATTCCTTTAGATAGTCTCTTAAATAGCCAGAGGAGAAAGAAACAAGAATGAAAGAAATCAATATATATAGATGAATGAAAAAGGGTTTTAATAGTAAGGAAACAAACTGGACTTGAATGAACAGGATGATTTTAGTTTGGGAAATTCAAGGTGAAAAATATTTTAGCTATTGCTTCCAATGTAAAGAAGAAGGCAATAACACTTGTAACTATCACTAAAAAGTAAGGCATCACAATGTAAACAGTGTATTTTGGTGAGAGTTCAGTGACAAGTTTTCTATCTTCTTAGTCAATGGCAGAATTAGGGAAACCTAGGTATATATCTGCAACTACACACCTTTTTCAGTATTTACATGTTATTTAGGCTTGCGAAAGTCCTCTAGTTGATAAAAAGATCAAAATCTAACAGTAAATCAACAAACTTAACTACATTTAACCTCAAATGGAGTTCTGGAATAACACATTTCATTGTAAAGTAGTAAAACTTTAGAGTACTGATAAGATATTTTTGAAAGGATAAACAGTTTTACTGAATTTAACTTTTCTTGGTTCTGAAAGTTTTAACTCCAGAGCCTTTGTTAACCTCAGGGAAAAAATATTTTAAAATTCTTTCCTAGTAACTTTAAGAATATTCTCCAACCATATGGTGAAGACTTCAATTCCAAAACCTAAGCAGAAATTTTAGAAAAAACAAAAGCATCAAGGAAATAATTGTAAGAAGTTTAACACTACCTGTTTTAAATTGATTATAATTTCATAATCTTTGAAACAGTTTTCTCAAGCAATTTTTTGTGTGTTATCTGAAATAGCCATTAATTATCTAGTACAGTGTGTGCTGTGAAAAACACACAAAGAAGATTCAAGAGCAGAGTGGTTTGGTTACTAAAAAGAAAAAGAGCGCTTCACCAATTTACTGGATAGGTATTTTATCACAATCTTATCTGAACTGGCTTCAGATTTCAACCAGCATTCTTTATAACAACTCCGTAACAATTTTCTGCCCTGATTTAAACAGCTTTAACAGCAGATTTTCGGCAAATATTTTATATTCTGTACACCCAAGGTCTCTAATTATCTCTGTAAATGACGTTTAGTGATGAAGATTCACCCTCAATCTTTACTGCCACCTGTCCATATTCTTGGGCACGCGCGCATACACACGCGCGTGTTCAGCATTCACCGAAAAAGAGTAAAAACGAAGGTTCAAAATCCAGATAAACACCCATGCCCCCCATACAAAGAATGAAGTAAACACGGAAAAGAGTTTCTGGCTGGGTCAGGGTAGGACATTTACTGGATTGGAGTTGGAGCCTTTCTCGTCTTATAGTGTTCCCAGGGCACAAGCCAGAAGTCTTCCTCCAAGGAAGAAATAGCTAGAGGCTTTTCTACCTCGGTTTCCTTCTGGTCTAGTCCTGCGCCTCTCTCCTTCCCGCCTCAGTTTCCTTAGCTATACTAGGGGCACACATAAAAAGAAGTAAAACTCCGTTCCTCCTCCCAATCTTTAAACTTATTTGGAGGGTACCGAAGTTTCCGCACAAATTTTGCGCGCAGTTCCCACGCGCTCACTTCGAGACTCCAACTTTCCCTGCTTGCTTTTACACGGCTTCCCCGAACTTCTCCCTCCGCAGCCAACGGTGGGGCCAAGACAGTACAATGAGAGTGGGTGGAAAGGATCACTTCTACCCCGAAACTGACAAGTTACCCCACTCCCGCCCCCTCTCGGTAGATCCTCCCCCAGTGAGCGTTCATTAGCATAAAACTGGTCCGGCCGGGCTCAGGGTCCCGTGGCCTCCAGGGTTCGCCCGCTTTGCGGGACTGGGGGAGCCACGGCACCGGTATTCAGGTCCACAGAGCATCCCAGTGCAAAACCTGCACCTGCTCATTGAGTGAGCTACTAACCTTAAAAAAAAGAAAGAAAGGAAAGAACAGTTTGGAGAGAGAGAGAGCGAGACAGCAAACAGCTGTCTTCCCTCCCCATGTCTCCAGTTCAGCCTCCAAGAGTCCCAAACACCCGGTCACCTCCCCCAACGGCAGGAACATTGACGGTCCCCTCGCGACTGCCCCGGGCAAACGTACTCCTTTATCTTCTTTGCACACACACGCTCGCGCGCGCGCGCGCGGACACACGCACAGATGCGTGCACACACAGATCCCTCCCCTCCCCTCCGCAGGCTTGCCCTCGGGTCTTCAGGGCTGAACTCAGTGTGAGTCCCCCGGGATTACTCTGGCCTCTCGGCCTCTGGGACCGTCCCCCTCCCGACCTCCAAGTGACCCACTTCCTAGGCTACCTCGCGGGGCGCTCACCCCTAGCGCGCCGTCCTGCTCCACGAACCCCCCGGGGCAGGGTTACGACCTCCCTCCGACCCCAGGATCTAGCCCCGCGTCTCCGAGCAGCCGGGCTCGTGCCCGGCGCCTCGCGGTGGAACCCGGGTCCGAGGGAGAGTGCAAACACTGGCAGCAGCGCTGAAAGGGTTCCCCAGACGCCCGCGCAGCCCAGGAAGGGCGCTGTGGCCCCTGGAACGGCACCATCCGCCTCCTACCCGCCCAGTCCGCCCCGAGACTTGGGGTTCCCGCCAGCCACATCTGTCGAGCCCCCGCGTCCGGGCGAGCAGGGGCGGACCCGGCCGGAAGAGCGCGATCTGGGCAGGGTGAGGTGCCAACTTCTCAGAGAGGTCGGCAGCGGCCAGCGAGCCCCAAGGAAAGGGAGTAGAGGGCCGCGCTCGCCCGGGGCGCGCGGAGAGAACGGCGCCAGGCAGAGAGCGAGGGAAGGGCGAGGGGACCGGTTGGGAAGGGACCACAGGCGGCGGAGACTCCCTCCCCACCCCCACCGTCCCCCCGGCTCTTTACCTGGCGTTGGTGCAGTCATTGTAGAGGGTCTCGAAGTCCTTTCTGGAGATGAGTTTGCAGCGGTTCACTCCGGGCTGGATGGCGCCCAGTCCCCTCAGGATGCGAACCTGCTCCACATTGCACACCACCGGCGTGATCTCCAGCCGCTTCAGCTTGGTGTAGACCGTGTGCAAGCCCCCCACCAAGTGCTTCAGGAAGAGGTCGAAAGCCTGGGGCAGGCAGATCAGCTCGCAGCCCTCCACCGTGAAGGAAGCCACTTTGGCCCCCCTCAGATCCACCATTTTGCACTCATTATTCTGGGGGGTGTTTTCCACTGGGGACGGGGTCGAGTACACGGG